>NC_052628.1:41821887-42135137 GCF_016161935.1 Mauremys reevesii | reverse complement strand
CTTGGTCTATATTTGAATTATTGAAAAAAAATCCCCATTTTGACAATTCCCTTAGACGAAAAGTAACTTTAAAATATCTGAATTTATTGGGAAAAACTTCTGACTTTGAAAGGGCCTAATTTTGGCTGAATGTTTGTAGGATTGATGATGTATATATATTTAATGGCTAAATTACTTGGGCTAAAGAAAATGTATTTTGTACAGTGCAGGTCCTGTTAGCAGTTGTGGGAAGCCCTCTAAAGAATATGGTTTAATTGGAAAAACTGGACCTGAAAGGTAACTGGTAAGATAGGAGGAAAAGTCCTTGGAAAGAAGGCCCCAGTTAAAAGGGATCATCATCACTTGTTTAAACAATAAAGGAGGATTGTGTGTGTTGAGCCAGTAGTAATCCCTAACATACCACTACCCAAAATTGGTTCTTAACTAAAGTTAGCAATTAGCAGTGACATCACTTGATTGTTAAAAGGCAAAAAAAAAAAGGAGAGATATGGTCTTAAGGGGTTAATTACTAGTACCTGCTAACCAAGCTGGAGCCGGCCAACCTGGGTTTAAGCCCGCCTTGGTCTAGTCCTTAAGTATTTGATCACGTCTTATAAATGTTTGTTACTATACAGATGTAGTAATTGCTTAGTATTTAGGCATTTGGACATGTTTAGAGCAGCTTTATAAATACCATTTGGCCTTTATTAAATCCAAAGGAATTTATGGTTACATTAATGACTTATTCCGTATAAACAATTATATCAATAAATTTCCAACAGCCTCCTTCCTATTTATGTAAACTGAGTTATCTAAGTTGTCGGACTACAAACCAAATTGTATGACTACATGGAACCACTAGGTGAACTGGTCTTATATCATCTACATATTGCTGACATGAATCCGTGTTACACAGCTCTACCTATCCTTTACCACAGACAACCACACCACTACCACCATGCTGAATTAGATCAGCTCTTGGATAAAGAGCAGCTGGCTGAAGTTGAACCAAGCAACACAAAGGTGATGCAAATGGGCAAAAGAGGAAAGTATTTTGAAGAGCTTGAGGCTATGAGCAAGTCTCTGTTGACTGAAGAGACACACCCACAATTGGTCTATTTATTCCTGTAATCTAGGTCAGAATAATCTTTGATTCTTTGCTAATAATGAACTCTCACATACCAGCACCAACAAGTATTCTACCACCCTTGCTTGGCTAGAACACTCTGTCCCATTCCGGTGGACAAAGACCTAGTCTCAGTTATTCACACTTCAATCACCTTTCATCTGGATTACAGAAATGTAATATGCCTCAGCATAAAGCTTCAGCATTTAGGAAACTAACTACTTCAGAACTCTGCAGCACATCTTCTCAGCAAAGGAGGCTACCGCAAACACAACAAACCTGTCCTCCGCTACTAGCTTCCAAGAGAAGTTCAAGGTCTTACCTGAAAAAAGCATTCCATTGCTTGGGCTCAGGATATATAGAAGAAGATTGTCTAAAGCTCTGGAATGCAGACCATGGTCGACAGCTATGCTCCTCCAGCACAATGAAACTCTTAACAAAAAAAGTAAAACTTGTCTGTGCATGAGACGGAACTTAATCTGGGGAGGTCCACAACTGCAGAATGAACTTCCATAGGAAGTAAGAACCATCACAAACCTCAACACTTTCTGCTCCAAGTAGAAGATGCACTTCTTTGACCTTGTCTTCTCTAATGAACATATAGCAACAGCTATATTTATATTAAAAAGAGCCACTACCAAAGTAAGACACTCCACTACACATTTTTCTCCCTCTGGGGAGTGGATGAGAGAACACACACAATAATGTGCAGTTGTGCTGCTTTATGCACTACAGGAAGGTATGTATAAAAAACGATGTAGAACAGAATTAAAGTCCATTTAACACAGCAATACAACTACTAAAATACTTGTCTGGCCTAGTTAACAAAATGAATGAAAATTCAGTATGCAATATAAACTTTAATGGTTATTCTTTAATGGTTTAGAATGGTTATTCTTATTTGCCACAGGGACAAAACCTGTGAAGGAGCCTTCAATTCATACTGAAGTCAATGCTAAACCACTTGCAGGATCAGACCCTATGGATAAAACAGTAGGTAGCACTAGGAATCTAAGGGGATCCAAAAATCCCAAAAGCTGCAACAACAAAGATATTGTCCTTCTATTTGTCATAATTTTAAAATATTTTTAATGACCCTTTATCAGCTTAGTCAGAGATACAAGCCAGGAAGATGACCCCATGAGCAACATTTTGAATGGACTGGAAGGGGCAACATGGCTGGTATTAAAGCCAGACAGCGAGAGATTTGTTGACTCTCGTCTCATGTTGCGTCTACTATAGAGTCTTGGCAGTCTGAGCAGAAAGGATTAAATCTTGGCATTATGGCAACAGAAGTGGCAAGCCTCAGGCAGTGCCTGGATGTGTGCACTGGGAAGGCAGAGTAAAAAGGACACACAGATTATGGCATGGGGGTGAGGGGAATCCATTGCTTTATCTACAATAAAGACAATCAAAAGCTTGGCTTTGATCAGGTTGAGCTTAAAATTGTCAGATGAATCAATGTCAGAAGCACATTAGAGATACAGGACTGGAGAGAGGGAAACTAATGACAACGTCTCAGAAGTCTCCTTGTGATGCTGAACTATTCGGATTGATAGAGATGCAGGGGAAAAAGAGCAGGTGCTATTTCAATGAGACATTGAGCTGTTCTTTTCCTACCAATCTTTGCAGAGGGTGCACGACACTAAATAGCTCAGAGTGGAGAAGTACTGGCTTGCTCCTCTCTTGCAGGATGTCTTTCCAGAGAGAAGGAGTATTGTTGGAGTTGTAACCAGTGGCTGTTACAAGCCCAAGAAAGAAACCAACAGGACTCCACTGGCCATCACATACAGTCCCCAGCTCAAACCCCTCCAGCGCATCATCAGGGATCTACAACCCATCCTGGACAATGATCCCACACTTTCACAGGCCTTGGGTGGCAGGCCAGTCCTCGCCCACAGACAACCTGCCAACCTGCAGCATATTCTCACCAGCAACTGCACACCGCACCATAGTAACTCTAGCTCAGGAACCAACCCATGCAACAAACCTCGATGCCAACTCTGCCCACATATCTACACCAGCAACACCATCACAGGACCTAACCAGATCAGCCACACCATCACCGGTTCATTCACCTGCACGTCCACCAATGTAATATATGCCATCATATGCCAGCAATGCCCCTCTGCTATGTACATCGGCCAAACTGGACAGTCTCTAAGGAAAAGGATAAATGGACACAAATCAGACATTAGGAATGGCAATATACAAAAACCTGTAGGAGAACACTTCAACCTCCCTGGCCACACAATAGCAGATTTTAAGGTGGCCATCCTCCAGCAAAAAAACTTTAGGACCAGACTCCAGAGAGAAACTGCTGAGCTCCAGTTCATATGCAAATTTAACACCATCAGTTTAGGACTAAACAAAGACTGTGAATGGCTTGCCAATTACAGAACCAGTTTCTCCTCCCTTGGTTTTCACACCTCAGCTGCTGGAACAGGGCCCCATCCTCCCTGATTGATCTAACCTCATTATCTCTAGCTTGCTTCTTGCTTGCTTATATATACACACCTGCCCCTGGAAATTTCCACTGCTTGCATCCGAAGAAGTGGGTATTCACCCACGAAAGCTCATGCTGCAAAACATCTGTTAGTCTATAAGGTGCCACAGGATTCTTTGCTGCTTCTACAGTGGCTGTAGTTTCAATAGTGCCAACTATATCAAGTTTCTTAATGAGAATTTCCAATTCCACTTGCCTGTTACCCAGACTTGTAGCATTTGTTTATAAGCAACTGAACACTCTTCTCTTCATGTTCTTTGTGGCATGCTGAGTAATTTTTTACTGAACTAGTCTCCTTAACACCCTTCCTTTGCATTGTTAATTTGAAGGACCTCCATGCCAAGCTCCAGAGAAGACTCACCTATGAGCTGCAGACCGTCCCATTCATACAGCCCCCATCTCTTGGTGGATTGTGGCCTAATGTTCCACATAACTAAAACCTTTGGCTTCACAGCATTCACGCAACCCACATGCAGTATTTTCTACTTCTCTCAACTCATGGGACTGGAACGATCTTCAAGATCACTTGAACTTTCCTCTTCTTCAGCTTCCTTCCAAGATCCCTGAAGTCTTCCATAAGCCATATAGTTCCATGTGATGCCATACCATTGGTTTCAATATGTATGATCAGTGTCAACTTGCCAGACAACTGCATAATCCCATCTAATCTTGCAGTTACATCTTGTATTTTTGCTGTTTTATTGTCCTTTTGTCCCTTCCTTGAATTCTCTGTTCACTTTGCTTAATATGGAGTCACCAATAATACTGCTTGCCTTCTTCGGATGGATGAAGAACCTCCTGCTAGCTGCTTGCTTCATACCACAAGGTTATTTACCAGGTACAACCCCTGTAGCTTTCTGTTCCTCCGGAGACAGGCTCTTTAGCAATTTACTTACTGAGTATTTGCTAGTGATTCAATACTTCTAATCAGGTTGAAAGCCTCTTGGTTCTACTTCCCCTCTTGGTCAAAAGTTGCCAATCTGAGTCTTTGGTTTCTATTCTCTCCAGTTCCTTTATAGCCAGTCCTTCCCCTTATATAGACTGTTGTGGAAACAATTTCTGAATCTAGTTGTCCAAGAAGTTTTTGTTTTCTCAGATGCTGCAGTGCTGAAACTTGCACTTCCAGATAATACATCTTGTATACGAGTATGGCCATCCACTTGTACTTCATGTACCAAAAGTCTTGTCTGTCTTCTAGCAGAATGGACAACAACATATCCAAGGCAGGTCACAGCAATTGTTCCCTTGTCCTCCATATCCACTACTTCGTGTGGAGCCATCCCTAAACGGAGGGAAGCACACTCTCTCCAAACCTCTCCTGTTACAGCTCCCATTTACTTGGCAACCAGTTTGTATATACTAGAGTTGACCACAACACTCCTCCAGCAGGTGGAATGTTGTCCGGGCTTGCTGAGGGAAGGCAGCTGTGCTTTATGGCTAGGGGTGGGAACAAAGTCAGAAACGGCTGCAAAAGGTGAATGGTGGTCAGCTTGCCAGCGCTGACTCACCCCCAAGGAAGTGAGGTCTGAAGGCTATAAAGATGCAAGCCTGGGCGTTGGAAGCCCCTTTTTCCACGCAGCAGGCAAAGCAACACCCACCCTCCCCTAGTGGTGGCTAATATCAGGTGGGTTAGGGCCTGCTGTGGGCATTATGCTAGTCACTCCTTTTTAAGGGGGGGCTGGGAAGGAATTTTTCCCACACCACCAGATTGGCTTTGGTGCAATGAGGTTTTTTCACCTTCCTCACAGCGGGTGTCAGGGAGGACCTTTTCTGGTAAGAAGAAAAGGTGGTAGGCCTTATGTCGCAACTTATTTTGTAAGTGTCGGGCCGATGTCCAGTGAAGGTACTCCATAGAGAAGGCATCCAGTGATCAGATAAATGGCCTGGTAAAAGGACTTAAAAGGATGTGCTGGATAAAGGAACAGAAATGGGGAGGGGGTTGGGAACTCCTATGATGAGTATGGCATCAAGCTCCCCACCCTTGTTATTATAACCCACCTTAACTCTCCTATGAGGAGGGTGGGTGGTAAGGTCCAAGCCATGGGTTGGCTGGGGGGGACCTGGATGGAAAATGAAGGCGGGGCTGGTGGAAGCCCCAGGAAATGATTTGAATAAGCATGATTTGCCTGCACTGTACACTTTATCTGCCCGGTAGTCCTAGATATCTATATAATAAAGTTGTGGCCTGAATAAAATCCATATCAAGTGTCTCCTGTCCTTCTTTCAGTATACCCAAACAATGGAAAGTGTAAATTCTAGCTTGAAGAGCTGTACCCACGCTAGCGCTGACCGAGATAGCGTGCTAAAAACAGTTAGCAGCAGCATGAGCAATGGGAAGTACTGCCCCGAGTACATACCTATGGTCTCAGACAGGATTGTACTAAGGAGAGGAAGCCCCTCCTGCTGCTCATGTTGTTGCAGCTATACTTCTATTTTACGCAATCAGAGCTAGGGTGGGTATGTCTCCTCAAGTTGGAATTTACACATTCCAGCTCTAGTGAAGACATACCCTAAAAGCCTTACTGTTCAGCTCCACATCTTTACTAACAGAGATGGAGTAACCACTCAAACACCGGGCTGAACACAGACTCAAGGCTCCCAGTTATGCATCCCTTCCCAAGACAAACAAACCTGTCTCACCTAGTTAAAAACTCACTACTGGATCAGTGGACCTGCCTGCAATTAAGTATATAGGTCTTCACATATTTAAAATACAAGAGAAACAACTAAACTTTTATGAGGTAGGACAACCTATTAAATCTCAAAAAAACAAAAAAAAAAACAAAAAAAACCCACACACACACACACCACAAACAAACCCCACACACGATGACTTAGAAATCTTACCACTTAGTAGCTTCAGCTCTACAGCAGAAGAATAGTGAACATACATAAATATTAGAAGGGGTCAGTTTGAGAAGATAAAGTGTACAGCTGGCACAAGGCATTTTAGGTTTCTATATTTGATAACACCACACTCACTCAGAGTCTGGAATTTTAAAAAGTGCTCAGCATTGCCTAATCATTATCTTTAAAACTGACTTATTTCACTGAGAATTTTTAAAAATCCTATCCATAAAGAGTCATCCCCTCTTCTCCACCATGCTGATAAATATAAATTAAAAAAAAACAACAACATTTTACCAAGAGACTAAATATATTTAAACTTAAGAGTCACATGTATGCCACTAGAAACACAGGTAATATACAGTTACATTAATATGTACACACAGGGCCAAGTTTAACACTGCTATAAGCAGGTGATATGCCACTGAAATCTGTTGTAGGTGGCCACTTACATGTTTATACACTGAAGGCATAAATTGTGTATCTGTATTGCATCAGGTGATTTATTTTATTTTCTGCATAGCTAAAATGCGACAACTTTCTTAAATTAGATCCTTTTGATAATGTTTTGGCATTTCCACTAGTTACTGATAGAATCTTTACGAGTATTTAATCCTATAAAAATAGTGCATTTGGGGGAAAAATTTGGCTTGTGTGCTATGATGTCAGCTGAATGCTCTGGAAGCCAGTAAGGCAGCGTTTCCCAAAAACTTGGGACACTGCTTGTGTAGGGAAAGGCTCTGGCGGGCCAGGCAGGTTTGTTTACCTGCCACGTCCACAGGTCCAGCCGATCGTGGCTCCCACTGGCCGCAGTTCGCTACTCCAGGCCAATGGGGGCTGCTGGAAGTGGCGTGGGCCGAGGGACGTACTGGCCCCTGCTTCCAGCGGCCCCCATTGGCCTGGAGCAGCGAACCGCGGCCAGTGGGAGCCACGATCGGCTGGACCCGTGGATGTGGGAGGTAAACAAACCTGCCTGGCCTGCCAGGGCCTTTCCCTACACAAGCGGCACCCCAAGTTTGAGAAACACTGCCTTAAGGTATAATTTCAAGAAGAGGAAAGGAATAACGAGAAAAGAAACTGCAAGCAGGTGTTGCTAAAACCGCAGACAGCATTAGCATTCTAATCTTTACTTACAGAAGAACAAAAAAAATTTGCAACAGCTATGATTACGCAGCCTGGGAAAAACAGAGTTTCATTAAAGGTGTTCAATATTTTGAAGATCATCATACAAGTTTTACTTCTTCTACCCTGTTCTATCATACAAGAGGACAGAGGTCACTGAATGAAGTCAATGGCTGGTAAAATTTAGAATAAATAGAAGGAAGTACCTTTTGAACAGTGTATATTCCAACTTTAAAATTCACTGCCAATGCAAAAACAATGAGGAGTCATAGTGGCACCTTAGAGACTAACAAATTTATTTGGGCATAGTCTCTAAGGTGCCACAAGTACTCCTCATTGTTTTTGCAGATACAGACTAACACAGCTACCACTCTGAAACCTGCCAATGCAAAGTTATCTCACAAATGTAACATTGGCAGGTTACATGTTGGCAAATTTACAAAACACTGAAGAAACCTATGTTCAGGTTCCAAGCCGTATAAAAGACAGGCATGAGCCAGTATAAGGATCCTCTTCTAGCAATTTTAGGGTTGATTAGGAAGGTAGCAGATCATGGCGGTGGGAGAGAGGAGATTGTTTTACGAACCCAATACTTCAGGCATAGGAAAGTCCATCTAGTGAAGAGGGCACTAGGCTGGGGCTCAAAACAACTGGGTTCAATTCCTGCATCTGCCACACTTCTGGTGTGAGCCGCAACATGTTGCTTATCTGGTGTTTCAGTTCCTCAGTAAAATCAGGGATAATACATGCATATTTCCAGGGATATTGTGAGGATAAAGTCCATTAATGACTGTGAGGTGCTCATAAACTGCAATGAGAACCACATAAATGCCTAGATAGAATACTCTAATACTCTACTTTTTCTTGGCCTCTGTGGCTTTGATTTCACATATCCATTTTAATAAATTCTGGGTAGTGTTTATATACTTAGCATAGATACTACCCCAAAACATGTTAAATGTACGATACATGGACAAGGAAGAAGAAACAGCGACTACCCTGGGTTCATTTAAGTCACACCAAATAAGGATTTATTTAGACTGGCGGGCTTAGCATTCATTAGATAATTATTTAAATGCTGTTATTCTATTTGGAACTGTGCAAGATAAATAAAAATAGACCCTGCCCTGAAGAGCTAACAGTATAAAAACAAATAGAAATACAAGCTGCTCCTGGAAGCCACAGGTCATTAGTTTATATTCATTCTCATCCCCTTTTCACATACAAAATGTGAGCAGAGGGCACTGATTGACGTAGGTTAACATCTGTGGAGTAAGTGAATCTTGAAGAGGTATTTCAGTGGATCAATGTACATTCTATTGTTTGTGACAACACTTTTAGATCTATTTCTCTACAGTGTATTAGCCTGCTTAAATGACTACGTTCCTACTTTTTTCCCCCTCAAACTATCTATAAGCACTGTGCTACTTTTATTCAGATTCATTCATAGCAATAAAAGTAAAGACAACTTTTCTTTCACATCCCCACACAAATAAGCAATGGACCAAATTCACCCCAGTGTAACTTTAATGAAGTTAGATCAAGGATGAACATCACTCTGTGTCTGTCAGATTTCATAAAACCCTGGACTGTCTTCTGAAACCCTGTGCAAGGATAGAAAATTATCTGATTTCCAAAATATGCACAAGCTTCTGCAGTGAAAGAGTGGGATGGAGTCCTTCTTAAATCTGGCCCTGATTAATCATAATTTTCTACAATCTTCAGTAGTAAAAGTTAAGAGCATCTATAAGAAGTGAGTTGAATTTATGAATTGTATCTAATCAAGAATTTCATTCTCTATCAAAGTTCTGGTAACAACCATTTCCTTCCAAAAGACTTGTCCTCCCACTGTAGTGAGCCTCAGCCAGTCAGTCTCCTTACTCCACACAACAGCTCAGACTATGCAGCTGTTGTTCACTGTTGCTCATCAGGCTGCGTAGGTGCAACTTGCAGATGCTGCTGTTGAGGTCTAAGTAGTGTAGTAAGGCTGTTGGGGCCATCTGCCCCCAAATTCCTGGCCCCACAGAGAGGCTCAGCGTTTAGAGAGATATTTACCTGTTAAAATGCAAACTGCTTTTTTTTTTTTAAGTAATACAATATGAGCACAAGCTCCTGAAAACAGAGAATTGCAACATCATGGAGACAAAATATCTAAATATCTGAGTGGCTGCCGCTCCTCCATAATAAAAACAGAAATTCTAGTTCTTTTTGAATGGTCCAAACTAAAAAAAAATTTCACCCCCTCTGTTGCCCCAAAATATCCTGTGCCATTTCAGCTCTGTGTAATCACCTCTCCCAGAGTGCTATTGAAGAAAGGCAAGATCAACATTAATCGCTGAATATGGCAGTTTCATTGACTGCCGCTTTGACGGCCCATCTCACTGAACAGTTTCCCTTACTCTGTCTTTCCAGCCAACCATCATAAACATTCATCTTCCTTGTGTCATGTACCAAAATGAGACCTCTGGGAGTAAGATGTCAACAACAAGGAGAAGGATATGAACAAGGACAAGCATTTGGCTTCATGCAGCTCCTTTTTGGAATACCTTCATGAATTACCATTAATAAAATGTATAAAGAACATCTTAACTGCTAATTTTTTTTAAAGATTTGTAAGTGCTTATTGATCTGGAGATCTTCTATTTATTTGCATACTATTACTTCTGAATTACCTCTTATTTTAATTTATTCTTTTGATTAAAATATAAAAATGGCTATGATCTTAAAGTGATATTATAGCAATTAAATTTACAATCAGTAAAAATATCATCCAGCAATCTAATCAAGTAAAAAGCAAATATTCTGGTCACCAAACAGCAGCAAAACCCCATCCCAATCAAAGCCTCGATACCCTTTGTTCTCACCAAAAACCCTAACAAATTTTAAAAAAGGAAAGAAGTTTTTTTTTATGCTGCGAGACCAGCCAACCAAGTTTTAAAAAATATATATACATATACATATACATAAACTAGTTTTCTTATCTACTAACCAAAAAAAAATAATCCCTAAAACAAACAATAAAAATAATCCAACAAATCAGTTAATATATTCTATGAATTTACAAACACTGGAAAGATTTTAAAAATCCAATAAATATTTCCTAAAGTAACTTATTATATTAATTGTTGCAACACTTGGGTTAAGATACAATGGAGAAGTTTGCGGATGAGATGAAGTGGGGCCTACACAGTACTTCCCTCTTCCTACAGAGCACTCCCATGGCAAGCCAGCAAATATTCCAAATGATAGCTGCACAGAACTACAAGGAGTAACATTAGTTTCCCCTTTGTTAGGGGGAAGAGAAGTTGAGTGCACAGCTAGGGTTCCAGAATGAGCCAAGTAGAGATGCCCCAAGAGCTACAGAGATAAATATTTCCTCACAATCCTCAGAGCACCCATATGGTTCGAAGACCTCATTTACAGTCAACATTCAAAGCTCCCTCCTATCAAGATGGATAAAAATACAGATTTTTTTTTAAACAAAAGAGAACATTTTTAAATGTAAAAGTTTTTTTTTATTTAAATCATAATAAGTTTTTCTTTTTTAAAATAAACCTGTTTAAAATGAAATCTGAATTTAATACAAAATATGTTAAGGCCTAAACTTATTATACTCTCTCACAACATTTAAACAAAAAATAAAATATGCTGTATCCATGAGTCTCTATCAAAAACTGAATTAAAGGCTGCTTTTCTATATAAAGAAAGAATCTGGGGGAAAAACATCTAACTTTTGAGGTCAAGCTTTATAAATATGGCACAAGATGTCAAGTGCTGTATTAAGGGCTTGATCCTGTGGGGGGATCTCAGGGCTGTACTACTGGGTGCAAGAGACTGGCAAAGTTATGACAAGCATTGGAACCCAGCCTCTAACTCTCATGTGATCCCCTCAGGATCATCCACTGAGCTCACCTGGATGATTTCAGACTCCTATTTTATAACTTCTCCCTTCCTGAGCTCTAATTGGCTCAGTTCTAAAATTAACTCTGAATATTTATGACTCCATTCACGATGGAAACTTATTCTCCGGCTCAGGGGAAAACACTGATCTGCTCAGTAACTAACTACCAGACTTTGCTTCTTCATGGTTCTGGACACTTCAGGTAAATGGCCTTGCTCTGTCTCCTTGCATGTGCACACAAATCCAATAATTCCTCAACTGTCTCCCTGTCCATAAACAAATAAAATACTGCAGTGTAAAAGGCATGTGGGTTACATGACAGAAGTCTTGGATTGTTAGTTCTTTTGTTTTTCTGGGAGCAGGGGAGTTATGTAACAAGGGAGAAGTAACCAGAAAGGAGCAACACTAGTGTCAAAGCAGGTCACTGTGGAAAGAAGGGACAGAGTATAGCCTCTAGTGCTGATTTCAACACCTGAGATTTGGAGGAAAAAATATTGCCATGACTGCAGGTCATAAAAAGACCATATTTGGGAATACGGTCATGAAATTCCTGTATCCCTGGGTACATGCAACAGGGTGCTGGCCAAAAGGCACTGACTCAGCCCGCTAGCTCAGAGCCTGCTAACTCAGCTCCCAGTAAGGGGAAGAGATTAGAGCTGACAGGCAGTGGCTGATTAAAGCCCTAAAGGACAGACACCTGTGAGCTTGGTGTGGGAAGGCCTATAAAGCTAGCAGGAAGGAAGTAGGAGGGGAGGAACAGGCAAGTGAGGGCCTGTTGCTCCCAGCTAGCTGTAAGAGCAAGCTGTTCCCCATGGGGCTACCTGCCTGATAGAAGGGTTGGGTCATTACTCCAATTGAATCTATTTCCCTATGTTAAGTTCTCCTCACACCTTCTATGGGCCATCTTAATTATCACTTCAAAAAGTTTTTTTCCCTCCTGCTAAGGATAGCTCATCTCAATTGATTAGACTCTGCCTGTTGGTATGCATACTTCCACCTTTTCATGTTCTCTGTATGTATAAATATCCCCTGTCTGTGTGTTCCATTCTATGCATCCGAAGAAGTGAGCTGTAGCTCACGAAAGCTCATGCTTAAATAAATTTGTTAGTCTTTAAGGTGCCACAAGTACTCCTGTTTTTTTTGCGGATACAGACTAACACGGCTGCTACTCTGAAACCTGTATAAAGCTGTATACACACGTGGTGGTGGGAAAATACAAGGAAATAAAAGGGCACTGGTGTTTGAAAGAGTGGTCTCCCGCGAATTTGTGCCATAGAGCAATGAAGAGCATATCTACAATACAAGAGGAACATGTGCCAAATGTAAACAGTGCAACAAAGAGATACAAGGCCTGGACGTCAGAATGAAACAGCATTAAGAAAAATGCTTCTCAGAAGGTAACAACTTTGAAGATTGTTCAGACTTGTCTGCATCATAATTTGGATCAATTGGATAGTAAATTTGTTTTTACTCCATTCTTCCAGGCTACCTATCCTTTCTAACAATGCTAGTAAATGATAATTTAGATCATCATCAAATTTGTGTTTTGGGCAGATACTTATAAATTTTAAAATGTTCGCATCCAAAATATAATTGGTATGATACTTTGTTGAGGAAGTATTTATCAATTTCATTTTTACTATTACTACTGGATTAAAAAATTTTAATTGCTCAATACAATCAAACATCCTACATGAAGCTTTCCTGTTCAAAAGTGAAGTTTTATTAGGCATTTATGAATTTTAACACATGAGGTTTTTTCCCCAAGCTGTTTGGTATGTTGCTAGAGATAAGGGTTTAAACAGATTTAGATAGTCCTTATAATTTATTGTCCCTATAAAACTGGATTTAGAATAATTATATCATTTAAACAGTGGTATAAACAGCTGCACTATGAAGAATCTGTCATTTACTCAGTGCACTGATTTAAAAAGATTGCAATACTCAGGTGAACGAGTTACCTTTTTACCATCTTTGTTTCAGGGATGTTCAGATGAACATCCATAGTCTGCAAGGTCTAGAACTTTAGAGTCATCTGCTGGTGTGACCAGCATTTCTGCAACTAAATAAATATACATCAGACAGTAAATTACTTGCACATACCCCCCACTCCCAAAAAAGCCTTTCTTCATCATCCAGTAAAACCATGAATGAGTTTGTAACCACAACCAGCAAATTCCAGCAAGACTGAATAGCTGAAAAAATTGCTTAGTTTATTTAAGCAACACATTCTCCCTTTCATCTTGTTCAGAACAAATATTTCATTGACATGGTTCAGTCATTACAAACAGGCTATATTCCGCCTGATAGAGCAGACATTGCTGGAAGGTTGCCAGATACAGCGTATGAGAAGGAAGTTGAACAGGGTGCAGAAAACACTGACGGGAAATTTGTTAATCTGAGTCTTGATGTGTGGTGCAATGTACATACTGATCCAGTAATATGTGCTTGTGTGACAACAGAAGGTGGGGCTTTAAAAAAAAAAAAAAGGTAATAATTGGAGATATACCAATCTCCTAGAACTGGAAGGGACTGTGAAAGGTCATTCAGTCCAGCCCCCTGCCTTCACTAGCAGGACCAATTTTTTTTGCCCCAGATCCCTAAGTGGCCCCCTCAAGGATTGAACTCACAACCCTGAGTTTAGCAGGCCAATACTCAAACCACTGAGCTATCCCTCTTCCCCCCCCCGAAACAATTGATACATCAGGAAATGTTCATAATGCAGAATACTTAAAAGTAACAGCTGAAAAAGCTCCAACAACCGTGAACAAAAATTAACATGTCAAGTGTGTCGCTTTGTCCCAAACAATGCTACAAATGTCGCAAAATTGAGAAGAAAACTAGAAGAAGATAATGAAAGGAACCTGAAACTTAACATATGGGCACAGTGCTCATTTGACGCACATTTTAGCCAAAGGTTTAGGTACAATTCCAGGAATAAAGGAAAGTGTTAAAATTGCACAATACTTCTGTAACAACCACTTTGTTTCAGCTTCACCGAAGAGAGCAGGAAGATTTCAAACTAATTCTCCACCAAGATGTACAATGGAATTCAGTGGTTGACTGTTCTGAGTTATTTATTAAGAACTGCCCTATTCTGATAACAATTTGTGAAGAAAATTGTGACAAAGTAGATGGAACTATCACAGCCAAAGTAGTCAATATTGGATTAAAGAGAAATGTAGAAGATAAGCTGAATATACTGAAACCTATTTCCATAGCCTTGGACAAACTGTAGCAAGATTGCTGCTGTATTGCTGATGCAGGTGAAATTTGGAAGGAACTTCAAGAGACATTGAAGAAATAAATACCCAACAACAAAGTTAAATTGCAGGCCGTAAAGAAGCGTATAGATCAAGCACTCACTCAACCTCATTTTCTTGCCATTTTACTCTCAACCTAAAATACCAGTGTAGATACCTAAATGCTGAAGATGCTAGTGCTATTACACAGGCATCCAAAAGCCACTAAAGCACTTCAACTATAAGTTTCAGGACTCGAGGTGAACCATTCATGCAGTACAGGTTTGCTGATGTTTTAAAGAAAGTCTTACCACTGAACTGCAGGAAGTCACTACCTCAACAACTCTAGTTTCTGGTGCTTACGTGCTAAACCAGCTTTTGAAAGCAGTAGTACTCTTTCTGTGCCTACTGAAGAGATTTTCTTCATTTGGACTAATTCAAAGTTGAGAAATCGATTGGGAGGTTTTTTGTTTTGTTTTGTTTTAAACAAAGGAAAACTTGTTTCTCTTCCAGTCTATGAACAAAATCTAGGAAGGAGGGGGATGATATTTACTAGTTTTAAAAGTCTGAAGGAAAGCCTAAAGTAACTTAGCAAATTGTTGTCTCATTTTCAAGAGACTTAGATAAGTAGAAACTTATGTTCCAGTCACTTTCACTTGGGAAAATTTTCAAATATGCCTAAACTGAAATAATCAGTTTAATTCACTGACTACAGTTAATCCCTGTTCCTTTAATAAATCATTTAATTGTAAATGTGAAACATGTTTTGAGAAAAGTTCATGCTTTCAAAACATGTAAGGTGTTTTAATAAAACCAAATTCTATATGCTGTTGTGTGTTTAATTCCAGTTTCTATCCTATTGCAGCTTGACACAAATCATGAGCAAAAAGTTAATTATCTAGTAAATAATGTATCATTCACCATCTAACATATTAAAAAGTATTAAGATCTGAAAATATTAAGCTATGCAATTGCTTGAAGAAATGTTTATAGTTATAGTATACCCTCCTAAGCAGTGAAAAGATATACCAAATCTAGTGTAAAGGCTCTATTTAGTTGTAAATCAATATGTTTTAATGGTTATATCAGCTAATGAGAATACAGCTCTCTTTAGAAAATACAAATGGAAGAGTTGATAAAAATCTAGGCTTTCTACTTGGTGATTTAAATCACCTTGGTTTAATTCTATCCACCCCTCCTCGTATCCAGTGGGAAAGCATGTCCAAATGATCTCATGGAGTCTCTACTATTTTAATGTAATGGGAGAACATGAGCTCAAGTTTTTACTGATGCTCAGCTGCCTAGTTCTTACTCACCCCAAGACAGCAATCAGATTACACAACCTGCAATTGCCAAAAACAGGCAGAAATCAGCACTTTATGCATGCCCTGATGCCTAAATCTCTCCTATTCCCCAGTTTAATGGATGGGTCATGGTGGTAAGGTAGAGTACCTGTGATTTACTAGACAAAGCTACACTTAGACTTATGGAAAAATAAATGACTACACTGCTAAGTGGACATTTCCGCCTCAGTATCTTTAATTGTAAAAATCAGAGGATTTAACCACTGTAACAGAGACACTTTATACTGATGCAAAAATTACAGGAAATATTGTCCAGAACCAATGTATTTTGTGACCAGAAGTTTGATCTGATAAAGACACCTCTCCACCATAATGGATTTCCTTCAGACATCAGTAAAAAAAAAAAAAAAAAAAAAAATCCCTGGATACAGTAAGAGCACAGAGAAAACAACTGGTTAAAGCCCTACATATTCTGTTGAAAGCTTCACCTAAATCCTGCAGCCCCTGTAGTAGTAGACTGGAAATGCTACAGTAAAAGGAAGGATTTTAATAAACTAAATACAAAAATGAATGTAGTACAGTAGCCTCTCTCTTGTTTGATATTACTCAATTCTATGCTGTCTCCATTCTTGATATGCTGTGGATGTTTGTAGTGACAACTCCTAACTGCATCATAGACATTAACAAGGTCCAAGCTTGAGGTTTTGGCAATGGGGTAGAGGATCATTCAAGTGTTTGGTATATGGGGACAAGTAGAAGGTAATTAAGCTCATGGAACAGGCACATTTTAGCAGAAATATTCACTGAATCAGCAGTGAAGTAGTAAAGGTTGATATTTAAAAAATCATCAACTTTGGAGGAGATCACATCCAAGAGTAATTTTTCAGGCTAAGACTCAGGAAGTAACAATCAATTTACACCCTGCTCAGGGTTTTCTTTGCAAGCACAAAGGCTATTTTGTTTTGAGGAAAATTGAGATTCTGGAGCATGGGATGGATTCTACAATAAATTCTCCCACAAAGGAATGAAGCATAATGGTCATAATGCAGCAGCAACAGAAGATTCACCTGGCTATTATGTAGCTGTGGTGGTACGTACAACAGACTTCTATCTTGAACAGTCCCTTGAAAGTCATCTTTTTTTTGAAAGAATAAGTGTAATGCCGACAGACCTGGTCGTCGGTGGGCAGGACCGAATCGGGGACCTCTGGAGCGTAGTGCATGAGCCTCTACAGCATGAGCTAAAAGCCAACTGGCTCTTAGCTAAGGCTGTAGAACACTCTCTAGGTGCCACTAGATGGGACTGAACACCACACCCAGAAGGTGTGTGGGTTACATAAATATGGGAGGATTTTGTTTTTGAAAACCCCAAAAAATTGCATCCTCCAACCTCATTTTGTGGTTGGCCTTGTGCTCTACTTCCTTCAACCTCACCTCTATAACCCTTCTGTAAAAGTACCGTATACCTTTTTCTGCCCATTGGACTTGATCCTACTGACAAGACCAATCCGACATGTGACTTTAGATATAGAACATCCTGCTGTCAGCCAACTACCCAGGCAGATTGTTCACCCATTCAATGTCACTACCATCTACAGACAGCATCTGCAGGTCATTCATTTCCATTTTATAGGAGGCACAAATAGCTTTACCACTACTGATCTTAAGTCCCATAGATTCTACAGTTTTTCACAGCTCTTCCACCACTAGCTGTAGTTGGTCCATGGTCTCTCCCAGTAAGGCAGTATCAGCCGCATACCCAAGATCCTCTAAAGATGAATCTTTAGATTTCACACCGCTTACTACTTTGGCCTCAGTCAGCTTTGTCGTCAGATAGTCTATTAGAACATTAAAGAGCATAGGTGAGAGAATGCATCCCTGCTGTATTCCTGATTCTATTGAAAACCAGTCTGTAATACAACTGTTGACCCTCACACAACTAAGTGTACTGCAGTACAGTTCCTCTACTAAGCACTATGGCTACACTTGCACTTCAAAGCGCTGCCACGGCAGCGCTTTGAAGCGCTAAGTGTAGTCAAAGCGCCAGCGCTGGGAGAGAGCTCTCCCAGCACTGTCCGTACTCCACCTCCCTGTGGGGAATAACGTACAGCGCTGGGAGCCGTGCTCCCAGCGCTGGGGCTTTGACCACACTGGCGCTTTGCAGCGCCGCAATTTGCAGCACTGGAGAGGGTGTGTTTTCACATCCTGCTGCAGCGGTGCAAATTTGCAAGTGTAGCCATGGCCTAAGCTCTCAGGCACCCCATACTGATGCAGCAGTATCCACAGTGCTGATCAATACAATGAGTCAAAAGCAGCTGAAAAAAAAATCTATAAACACAAAGTAAGCTTCTTATTGTCGCTCTAGTGTGGTCAGAACGAGTCACCTGGAATTTATCTGCTATATTTCAGCAGCAAAAATAAGTTTTCATAAATTGGCACTAAGACTATGGTCATTCTCCTTCAACACATTTTCCATATCAACTTTAAACTCCTTGTCCTTGCCGACAAGGCTCAGCCTCTGCCTCATCTCTGCCTTAATTTATTACCACTTTTCTCTTCACCCAATGAAAGAATTCTGCCTCATCTTTCCTCTTCACCTCTGCTCACTCTTATTTGTGTGCATTCTTCCAGTGCTATGAATATCAAACTCCCTTCTTATCCCAGTGTGCTAAGCACCCGTCTTCTTTCAGTTCCATCCCAAAGACTCATTTAGCCCAGAAGCACTAACCTACATTAATAAAATTATCAGTTGCAAAGTTAAAAGTTTAAAGATAATGGTTCTTTGGTTCTCACACTGTATTCTAGGTCTATCGATTTAGACTGTAAGCTCATTTGGACAGGGGCAGTATCTTCATCAGCACTGTGTACAGTGTTGGTGGTTAAAGAGTGACAAATAATAAGAGGGGCTAAAATTGATATATACCCACTGTCTCCATCATCAATTTCCAAACAGTTCACATTTTCTTCCAGGCTTTAGAAGCATTCTAAGTTTTCAAAGGAATTGCTGATCCAGATCATAAGATCAGCCAATAACTATTTCATGCTACATGGGGAATTGGATGAGCATCTTTAAAAAAGTAAATGAATTCATCTTACAGTAATAAGTATCAAATCAATTACACTCATTTTTAATGAGCACTGTATGTAGTATTCCAGGGCTATCTGCCATCACTGATCTGGCAAGTTATTCCTTTTCCTTACGTCTGGCAACATACTGCATAATAAAGACTGTTACATTATGGGAAGCCATGGACCCTGACCCAAAAAGGAGTTGTGTGTGGGAGGTGAGGGGGTCGCAAGGTTATTGTAGGGGGGCTTGCAGTACTGCTACCCTTACTTCTACACTGCTGCTGGCAGCGGTGCTGCCTTCAGAACCGGGCAGCTGAAGAGAGGTGGCTGCAGGGCAGGAGCCCAGCTCAGAAGGCAGAGCCACTGCCAGTACCAGCGCAGAAGGAAGGATGGTATGGTATGGTATTGCATTGCCATGCTTATTTCTGCGCTGCTGCCTTCAGAGCTGGGCCCTCAGTCAGCAGTCGCCACTCTCCGCCACCCAGCTCTGCAGGCAGCAGTGCAGAAGTAAGGGTGGCATAGTATGGTCCTGCCACCCTTACTTCTGTGCTGCTGCTGGCTGGATGCAGCCCTCAGAGCTGGGCACCTGGCCAACAGCCGCTGCTCTCTGACCACCCAGCTCTGAAGGCAGCGGAGAAGGGTGGCAATATTGCAATCCCCCTAAAATAACCTTGTGACACCTCTTCCCCGACAATCCCCTTAGGTCAGGATCCCCAATTTGATAAACACTGGTCTCCCCCATGAAATCCCTATAGTATATGGTAAAAGCACACAAGACCAGATTTCATGGTCTGTGACATGTTTTTCATGGCTGTGAATTTGGTAGGACCCTAACAATGGTGTATCAACCTTGTGATGCCCACAATATTCTGAGAACGGTAAAGATCTGCTATAAGAGTTAGTTGTCGCTATATCCTCAGAACTGAAAAATAAAAAATAGTTTAAATTGATTATTTGTAGCAACAGCCAAGCAGTAACACTAACATTAAGAAGTTGGTTGGGAGTGTGAAAATAATTGAATGGAATGCAGCCAGCCTCTTCGCACTAGAATAAAGTTTTATAGTAGCATATAATCACCACCTGGTCTCCCAAAAGCAGCAAACCAGTTTCCAGGCTGCCTGGATTCATCATCCTAGATCTTCCGATGTGGATCCTTAGCAGGTGATGAAATTAACATTAAATTTATGTGTCTGTAGCACCAGGAGTGCCTCCTCTGGGTCTGTCACCTCCCTCCCTCCCTCCGTAAAAAATCTGGGAAAATGCTGATCAGGCATCTGCTCTCAATTCCACAGAAGACAGAAAGATGTGGCCCAGTGATGAGTGCAGAGGGCTATGAAACAGGAATTCTCAAGTTCTATTTCTAGCTCCTACACAGACTCAAACCATTTTTAAAGATATTAGCAGATAAAAGAGAAATTAAGATGTATAGTAAGTGAGAAGAGAAGTTTCAGGTAATATTTAAAGTGAGTGCATCAATGACTGGTAGAAAAAGGAGAAGATTATATGAAAGAAAGTTTCATCACAGGCTGAGTCAAGGTAGTGATATATATGGGTATTGTTGAGGAAGTAGCAACAGGCATATTTTCAGGTATTGGAGATGCTAGAGATAGAGTCTGAGGTCTAAGATGACACCGAGACTACTGACAATAGAAGCAAATGGAAGGTGCTTTGAGGTCATAATGGGAGAGCCATCAAGAGGGAAGAGCCTACTTAGATCATCCAGTCCATCTCAATGTCAAGCCAAGAGAGTTCTGTAGAGTACACTCTTAAAATATTTATTCCAGCCTAGTTTTAAAACTTGCAAGCAATGGAGTTATATTTGAGGATATACTTTCTCTATACCAAAACCCATATTATTTCTGTCTCTTTTTTCAGACACCATGCCCAGAAATGAACAAAACGTCCCAAGCAAAGGCATGCCATTGACTTGGCATTATAACACTTATTTTCTATCAATCATTATGCATCTTCACGTTTGATTTACATTTTGAACACCACTGCATGCTGATAAATTTTCATTGATAAGTCCACAATTATACCCATATCTTTTTTCAGCTAATTTTGACACCAGTAGAGTTAATCCTTTCAGATAGCATAACTTTACATTTATCAACACTGAATTTCATCTGCCATCATACTGCCCATACACCTATTTCTGTTAACTTCAGAAGGACCTCTCTAGTATCAATCACCCTAGATATTTACGTGTCTTTTGCAAATGTGTACAATTAAACACATAACTGCCTAACTTTGACTTTAAAGAAAATAATTACTTCATTTAAAAAAAAAAAACTCTTCAGAGTTAGTACTTTGACAGTCTAGAAAACCAACTAGCACATATGGTGTATGTATGGTTTGTTATTGTCAATTCCCTAAAATTCACAAAGTCCAAAAGCATGCTGACATTTCATTTTCAAAAACAGAAGCTTTTTTTTAAACAGAAGAACAACATTTACTAGAAACAAAATAAATGGCATAAAGAAAATAATTTATTTTGCAAATAGGTTTAAAGGCGATGTACAAGTGGAAGTTTGCAAATGCTGTTAAGTTTAGAATATACTGAATGCCCTAAATGACAAAGACCGGGAGAAGAGCTCTGTGTATCCTGAAAAAGTCTGTTGGTGAAAGAGACGTCCAATAAAAAAAACAAAAAAAAAAACAAAAAACCATTACCTCACCTACCTTGTCTCTCTAGAGGTAAACATTTACTATTAGGAGTTGTAGGGGACAGAAGGTGGAGACATGCTGTCAGAATAACTTAATTTCAGAATAACTAATGACCACTACTCGTGATCTAGAGCATCAGTGTTACCCAGACCCCTGATTGCTCTTCTAAATAAATTTTCTTGACAGCATTTGGTGCTTTTCTCACCACACTAGCTATACTCTTTTTTCAGGCCTTTGACCAGACCAACCCATGCTATGCAACATACTCATCACTTCCATTCACCAGCTTCACTCTTCTTTAAAGACAAATGGGCTAGTTGGTACATATTTAATTTCAAATTGCTAACACACCAGCCTGCCTAGTTAGATTTAACAACTTTCCCCACCAACCAGTGAAAATTAACCTATTACGGCCACGAGCAGCAGAAGTGGAGTACAAACTGACCTATAAGACTTTTATTCTTTCTTCTGTGGCTTAGAAGATGAGAGCTCAATATGTTCTCATTAGTATCTGCATCTACCTTGTCTGACAGACACTTGATGGTTTTCCTTCCATGAGCTTAGACAAAGGTGTCTCCTTGCAGCGGTATTGAATGCTCAAGCTCTACACTAAACCCTTAAGAAATCCACTGATGTATTGGTTAAAAATGTTTGTAACAGCTTAACCCTCACTTTTTAATTTAGCAAGTTAAATAACTTGAGTGTTTTGAACTGGATGAGTTCTTACAAAGCTAAATGGCTGCAAATGGAGGTCTTAACATTGTGGACAATGTTTTAAATGATCCCTCTCAGAGCTATGTTCATATTTTTTCAAATTCCTGGAACAAAACCAACACACTGGGTGGAAGGTTTGGCTTCCTACATCCAGTTGGCTACTCAGCCACTCTTCACTCCTCTCTCCACGCCAAACACACAACTATGCCACAAGCAATCTTGTACTTGTGCTACTGTAACTTCCTCCTCTTGGGTCTCCTTGCTCAATCTCCTCCAGGCCATCCGAGATACCATGTCTAAAATAGATTCTCCTGACCCCTGCCCAGTTACTCTCTCCACTGAAAATATCCATGAACTGTCTTACCTTTATCAAGTTCAGATTTCTCCTACTGTCCTTCGAGATTCTACATGTATCCATGCTTATTTCTTCCTAATCCCATTTTTTCTCCACCCAGATCTCCTTCCTCACCTCTTCCTTTGCATTTTCCATTCATCTCTGGACACTGCTTTATACATGTTGCTATCACATGTAAAGTCCTTTCTGGCCCTGCTGAACAAGGCAATCACCTTCTTCATTCAAATCCCTTTCTTAAACTCAATATTTCCATAAAGCATCAAGTGTTAAACCACTTAAAAACAGAAAGCACTGTTATACACCCATATGCAACATTTACCACACTAAGACCCATTCTCCCAGTCATCCAATGCATTTTGTATCTGGATTTTGAAGGTTGCAAATTCTTTGTGGCAGTGACAGGATCATCCGGCATGTTTTGTACAGTGATAAGGACACTGTTAGTAGTCCAGTTAAATATTTGAGAGAAGAAATATTCAAAAGAGAAGAATGGAAAATAAAAAAGTTGAAGCAAGTTGAACCAACATAGGTTAGTTTTGTATACAATTCAGAGTATGCATCAGTGGGTACTGGAAATTAGAAGTCCATAACTCATGAAAGTGCAGATGGTACAATGCCTTGTTTGAAAGTCAGTAGGCTAAATAACTGCTAGGGCCCCAAATTACTTATGTAACTAGAATGCTAGTGAAAAAGCCACCAACTACCAGCCATTATTTCTTAGTTTCCTTCACTGATTTGTGTATACACAAACCAATGGCTATTCTTTTACTCAGCAAGTTTCTAGTAAGAGACAAAAAGGATACATACAGTTATGACAAGAAATTCTGCAGCAGCTTCATATTGCTAAATGGAAGTTTATAAAGAATTACATAGGAAAATACTACAAGCAGGACAGCAGCCAGTAGGCAGTTTATTTTGATATACGCCATTGATTTTACTTTGTCTTACTATTTTCAGTTTTCAATACGCTAATAATTTTTGTATTGATAATTCCTAGCTGCATCACAAGACTTGGGTAACACTGGAGGTTTTCACAGCTGGATGAGGGAGAGCTAAGCCTTTTGGCACCTGGGAGGCATAGGCTGCATGGTTGGCAGCTAGGAATGGTGGAACAGCTATTTCAGCTGAATACTTCATTGCTAAAAATAAATCAAATCTTCACCTTTCAGACTTAAGAACTCACTGAGTTGCATGAGAGTTCACACTTCTCAGAGCTATACTTCTAGGCTAATGTAGATTTGAGACTTTTCACCCTAACGTACACTGGTCACATCCACAGTGTCTTTGCAACCATATGGATGAGAAGCATTTTAAAAACCCTTAAATTCAATAATTTAACTTGTGGGAATGGGTCATTTCCATAGCCAAGGAATACAAGAGGACCTACTTATACTTAGGTTTATGTTGTCAACAAGGTACTTGCAGAGAATCATGAAAGATTACTTGTCCAAATAAGAGACCAACCCAGCCCTCCAGATGGTCACAGAAAATTCTCCTAGATTAAACCCTATGCCTCATGCCCAGAGAAGATGGGGAGAACAGGGCCAATGTTTGTGAGGACACAGCCTTGGCTCCTGCACCCAGAGCTAGCCAGCCACCATGGTGGGGTGCAGTACTTACTCTATGATGTAGTAAATTAAACTGTGCGTATTTGGCAGGTGGAGGAGGTTGAAGGGTAGAAAAGAAGCAGGAGAGGAACTGTGAATTTGAATCACAATTTCTCTCAGAGCTGCTTAGCTACCAGACATCCTTTCAAGCCAGCCAAGCCCAAAGCTGCAAACTAGTTCACTTCATACTTGTCGGTGACAACCAGTATAAGATACAGGAAATCTAGGTTTACCCTGATTTTTCAAGTGAAAGCATCAGTCAGTTGCACTTGGAATGAGAGCAGCTGGATGCCTGAATACAGTCTTTCTGGATTGGTGTTATTGTTTTTGTAGTAGTAATGACTGCTGTCACCAGCATTATATTTGCCAACAGAACAAAGATATCAATCACAGTACACTTCAGTGTCATGCCAGCAGTGTGTGTTTGATTTCTAACCCTGTTATTTAATTCCTTGGAACTGCAATGTATTCCATGCTCCTCCTTCCCAGAAACCAGTAACTTGCAATATTACCACTACCATTGGTAATTTTGTCTGACTCCAAAACTGTGCAAAGTTAGAAGCGTTCGGATGCTATCTGTAATTTTAGTCCTCGGACCCTATTCTAATGGTGTCTTACATGATTCTCTCATGATCATTGCACTTAGTCATCCTTTTTCATTTAATCCTAAAAGACTATATTACAGACATTTGTAAGAAGTCAACATTTGAGAGATTTTAAATCTTGTTAAAGTCAGGAAATTCAGATTAAAGGTCCCAAGAGCAGCCTTAATTCTACCCCCTTAAAGGCATATTTGCTTAGAAGTAAAGCTCCTATTAATGGTGGCACATTATTTGAAAACCTTCAAAATTAAAGACTTCTACAGGACCATGCTTTCAAATTAAAAATCTGTCCAGAAAGAGATAAAATTCCTACCTAGCCTTAACTCCAAGCTTCCCAATTTGTATAGTAGTTGGTTTTTTTTTGGTGCTTGGCAGCTCTGTCAACACACCCTTCTGTTTGTGCCCTTCATGGAGGTAAAGATTGTGTCAGTATCATATCACAGAGTTAAAGAGAAAAAAAAATACTTATACCTTTACTCTACCACCAAGACAATTGGATTGGAAACTAGAGCTAGGAGCCTGAAACCCAAGCTGCATCCTGAACAACAACAGCTTCAGTTTCAGTTTGTTGGTTTTGCAAGTTTATTCATTCCTTCAACAACATCTGAACCAGACATTTTTAATCTTTGAGAGAAAGGAAAAAAATATTTTTGAAAGAAATGCATAATGAAGCACGCACACTTGCTTTTGCAGTTCACTTCAAGTCTCATCCTAATTCTCCACTAGTTGCTGCTAATTCAATCACATCTTTCATTACATGAAACACAAAGTTTATAAACGAACATGTCCTTTAGATTTAAATAAAATAATAATAATATCTGATCAACAGAAACTGTCCTATCTACTTACATATTTCAAAACTTCTTTACATATACATAATTTGAGATACACTGGAAGCTGTAACTACAAGATTAATATTTGACCAAGGTGATCTGGACAGTTATTTTATACAGATATCTGTAATCCACTTTTACAAACACTAAATCAATATGTTTTTCTCCCTATGCATTACTGTACCACAGAGATAGATAAGCAACAATTCTGATTTAAAAAAGATTAGCCATAGGGTTCAACATTAAGTTGCACTGCTGAATAGAGGTGACAAATAAGGGTAAAGCAGATAATTTTTGATGGACCAACTATTATAAGAAGGATTTTTTTTTAAAAAACATGTAACTTTCTGTGCTCGCCTTTATATTACTTGTTGTCTTGGCCCCTGAGGGTGTGCGTAAACTGCAAACACCCACAGATGGCATAAAAACAGCCATACTGGGTGAGACTACAGGTCCACCTAACGCAGTCTTCAGACAGTGGCTAATGCCAGGTGCTTCAGAGCGAATGAACAGAACAGGTAATCATCAAGTGATGCATCCCAGCTTCTGGCAAATAGAGGCTAGGGACACCCAACCTGGGCTGCTGGGCCATTTAACTGCTATGTAGATGTTCCGGCTCAGGCTGGAGCCCAGGCTAGGACCCTGCAAGGTGGGAGGGTCCCAGAGCTCAGGCTACATCCAGAGCCAGAACGTCTCCACAGCAATTTAACAGCCCCACAGCCTGAGTCAGCTGGCACTGGCCAGCCATAGGTTTTAATTGCAGTGTAAACATTCCCTATGACTCTTGAGTTGTTCTTTGTAATGAATAAATAAAATTTAGCCAATAGTGATGCATTCTGCTTCTAATACAAGTGACCAATATTGCACTAAGCAGTCATGCTGGTTTGTTTTCATCCTTTTTTAAGTGGATTGTATATTAAAGCTATTCATAAGAACCGGTGGTAATTCCATTATCATTTGCAAGCCATAAAAAGACACACTCAGCAGCCCGCTAATCTATTTTGAAATGACATGTTAACAACGAGATATGCAATGCAGTAGTGTCTGTAGTCTTAGCCACAGTTTCCATTTATTATGTATTTGAAAGACATCCCAAGAATAAAACCACTTGCAAATAATCCTCTGGTATCCACCATGTTTGTCTTGAGACATTAAGGGTGAAATCCTGGGCATACTGAAGTGACAGGGAGTTTTGCTATTGACTTTAGCAGAGCTAGGATTTCACTCTAAGGCACAGTTTTCATCCTGATCTAGCTATACTACTTTACCAAAAATAAAAATAATAATAATAATTAATTGGTGCGACCCCTAGTGCTACAGTTATACCAATATGAAACCAGATCCATGCTGGGGGGGGGGCAGGTCATACCAATTTCACAGTGTTTGTCTCTAAACTAACAGTTGATTAATACAAAAGTTTTTTTGGGGGGGGGGGGGAAATGGTCTAATATGTCTAACAAACCTATAACATGCTCCAGTTTTATTAGGGAGAAGGATTGGGAGAGAAAGATGTCTTCAGCCCAATCTACTCCATGCCTATGTGCTGAAAGGCTGCAAAAACAGTTTTAATTTTCTCATGCCTGTTTCAAGGCCATAAAAAACACATGCTTTAAGTGTGTGGAGTTCCCGACCATATTACTTCCTCGGGTAGTAGTCTATGAACTATTTAGTATTAAGAACAAACACAAACCGGACTCTTTCTAGGCATTTATACCTCACTCATCTAGTACATACATTTCAGGGTGTACCTCTGGGTACATCTGTAACAAGAGTTCTTCTTGTTACTACACTTCACCCCTGCCAGAGGAAAAGGTGTAATTTTTTAAGTGTTAAAAAAGTATTTAAGTGGAAAAGCAGTGGCAATGAAAATCTCATTTTGTCCTGAAAGCGCCACAGTCTGTGGCTTTTGTATAAGGGAGTTTCAAGATCACGAATGCATTACCAAAAAGCTCTGCCCTCATACTTATAAGCAATATTTCCAACTTCTGTAGGAGACCACTACTGATGAGAAAAGGTGGTTCCTGAGTTAGCCTGAATCCAGCACATTAGGTAGCTTGGGAAAAAAAAATCAGGATAAGAATCTTAAATTTGATGTGGTGTCTAAGAGGGACATCATATCCTAGCTGGCTGTTTAGTATAAGGTCCAGTTTGTGGTGTGTGAAGGTTTCTAGTATTGTCAAATATTGTTTAATACTCAGTTAATGTAGTCTGCACGAAGAAATGTAAAGGGCAGACAATCTCTGAATTGCTTTAAAAAAAGAAAAAAGGTGACAGACGACATTTCTTTTCTCTGTTTTATAAATCGCTCATATGGATATTTAAGTTGTATAGCATGTATCTCTATGCTGTAAGCCCAAACAAAATGGTTCAGCACAATTCAATGTAGATTTTACAACACCAATTGTAAGTTTCCCTTTAAGACTAGGGTTTGTTTGGGGGGTTGGGGTGGGGGGGAGAGGCAGAGGGATTGATTGAGACTTAGGCTACATCTACACTGGCAACTGAATGACAAAACTTGTGTCTTTCAGAGATGTTAAACCTCCCCCGCCCCCAAAAATGAAAGTTTTGCCGCAACACGCACCAGTGTGAACAGCGCATTGTCCTGCCAACAAACAGCTGCTACACTGCACGACTTTTAGTGGCACAGCTGTAGCAACACAACCATGTTGCTAAAAGCTGTGCAGTGTAGACATAGCCTAAGTGTAACAACTTGCCTGTTTAAGGGTTTTTCCTAAAGTGCATTAAGCTACTATGCACTAAAGGCACTCTGAGTGAGCAGTAAGAGTGTTCACATGGGGAATTATTGCACACTAGCTACTCCACGCTAACTGCAGGGTCTCCCTCCTCCCTCCCCCACGAGGCTAAACCCTTAGTATACTATCTCAGAGACAGTCCCACACAATTAAAGAAAAATCCACTTTTTAAAGAAGATTTAAAGAGACCATATATATATATATATATGTTTGCTAAAAATTGGAGTGTTAGCTAGATGCCTGAGACTCAGAGACCACATGTAGATGAGTCAAAATTAGGGTAATCAATCAACTAGAAATATGCATTCTGCCAGGTGTCTAGAAAGAGCCCTGGCATGTTGGGAGGTTAACTGAAGTTCCACATGAGGTTAACAGAAGTTCCACATGAGTACTTGAAGTAGTACTCATGTGGAACTTCTGTTTCAGTTAAGCGAATAGCATCTGTGGAATAAGTACACACATACTACTTTCTACAACATTCCCCAGTTGATGAGAAAGCCTTGCTATCCTGACTGTGCAACCTCCCAGCAATTCTTTCAAGTGCTAGTGCATGCAAAAACATACATGTGTTAATGTCTGCGGCTACACCCGAGGACTGGAGGCTGACAAGTGTCATAACTGTCAGAGAAAAAAAGAAAACAAAGATAGCAATTACTGTAATTTTTTAATCATTCAGCAAGGGTAAATAAAAGGCAAAATGGTTAACAATTTCTTTGTATTTTCAATAAATATTTGACAAAGTCCTGCAAAAAGGCTATTAAGGGAATTAATAATTTGCTGGGGGCCTGAAGGATGTTCACCAGCTCATTGCTGCTGTATAAATTTGTAGTCACTGCTACCTACCCAAGCCATATGAAAGAAAGGGTTGACAAACATCCAGAGTTGTCCTGGAGTCTCCAGGAATTAAAGATTCATTTTTAATTAAAGATTATGTCATGATGAAACCTTCAGTCCAGGAATACATCCAGCCAAAACTGGTAACCTTAATGAAAGAAGAAGATTACAGGGCAAAGCTAGTGTAATAAACCAGGATCTTATCCAGGAAAAGTACAAGTGTAGCTGAGATCAGTTTTCACTTTGCAAAGTTAACAGCTGTTGCCCAAGTTTTTCATAGCAGAACTGGTATTTAAATATATTTTTCAATTACCTTTAAAAAGGGGGTGAACAACAAATTGGCAGACCTTCTAGATGACAAAGCTGTCTTCACTAAGTTAAAACAAAGAAGGTGAACAGGCAGCAAAATTGCAGGTGAAATTCTGTGTTAAACAATAAAAGGTAATACTCATGAATAGTGTAAACTATTCCTTCTAATGGGACTTGGATTGAAATTACCCTGTAGATGCTCAGGAAACTGACAGTGAGTGAATGACTGGAGATATAGAAATTTGTATACAAGGAGAGACCAAGAATATTGGAACTGTTTAGTGAGATGAATAAGAGTGGGGATGATGAAAAGGTATGAACTAATGAATGTTACAGACAAAACTAGATCAGGCATTTCTATTTACCGTCTCTTACATTACAAAAAGCAAAGGGACATTCAATGACACTGAAATGCAACAAATTGAAGACTGAAAAAAGGAATACTTTACATAGTGCATAGTTAAGCTATTTGCCACAAGATGCTGAGGCTATGAATTCAAGAGCTTAGAAGGATAATATTTATGGTGTCAGTAAGAACATCCAGTTACATTAGATATGACTAAAACAGAAAGCTTCTCTTTTGAACAGTTTACTCCACAATTGTCTATATGGGGTTTCTTGTGCCTACCTCTGAAGCATCTGGTACTAAGCGCTGAAATAGGTACACCACTGGTGTGGCCTGGTACCAATTTGTATGTTCATAGGTTGAGTGAGAGGTGTGTAGAAAAATAGCACCTATTAAGTATTCGATATGTTGATAAAATAGATGCAGTCCTGCCTAAATGTTTGAATTACCAACTGCCTCACTGCTTCTATCAGAGTAGCCATGCACTCTTGTAACTTGACTCTAAAGGATTAAACTTCAAGAGTTTACAGTCATTCACTTTGCATGCCACTTGAATTCATTTTGAATAGAAGCTTGAAGAAAAAGCCATGATCGAGATAAAACTTTAGAAATTGTGGTGTTACAGTTGCTATATCTTACATTAGAAAAAGCATCTACAGAAATATCATAGAGTACCCTCTATCACAAAAAAGGACTTCAGTCCCACGAAGGGGACTGATACTTCAGGCTATGTGCCTTTCAACACTAGCAAAATTGCCCATTCTTAACAGTGGATTCAACTGAATCTTCACTAAACGTGGTCTCCATGCATTCACTGTGAAACCTGTCAGGAACAGATAAGTGTAGACATGGCTATACAGCAATAGTCTTAGCAATGGTTAATATCAGCATTTCTGATCTGATTGTGCCCATTCCTTTACAAGGAAATCTGCAGAGAGAATAGTACAGCTTCTGAGTTAATACATTTCTCTACATTATCAAGCATGCACTTTCTCTGAAGAGAGTCATTCTTCAGATGAAGATCTGCTAGTGATTTGCTGCTGAAATTACTCAGTTAAGAGATCTACTCTCTGGGAAGCCATTTTTGTAGTCTCTCCTCCTCTCTCTATACTTCAAAAGCCCCTCACATTTTATATATTTGTAAGAAGTATTTATAGAAACTTCCACCTCCTCTACTAGAAGAGGTAATTTGCACTGGTTAATTAACAAAAAATAACCAACACACTTTAATTTCTTTGCAATGGTGAAATATTCCATTTATGCTGGCTAGCTTTTATTTTCAGAAATGATAAAGTTGTGAAGGGGTGATGAACTCATTACTTTTTACTACAGAACAGTGAAAACATGGGTATTGGGCAGAACTTGTATACATATATCCAGGTAGAATTAAGTATGTTCATATTTTTCACCGCTCTGTGAAGGACAAAGTACATTTTCCATTCATATGTGGAGTAAGATCAACTAACCAAGTTCTTAGAAAAACTATTAAGAGCAGACTTTAGTAGTATTTTGAAAGCCTTCCAAAAGCAACAATTCCTACATCTGAATTAAAACTGCACTAAGGTCTGTACAACATTTATATTCTATGAAGACCCCACAATCATTTAGCCACTTGTATCACAAGGAGTACCTACATTACTGCTTGCTTGAATACATCTTCTATGTATGTAGCTTGCTGCAAATGAAAAGTGAGTTGGGTTGTTGTCTGGTGGGTGAGTGGAAAAGGAGAGAGAAAGCAAGAATATAATAGCTAGCCTATGAACAAGAGAGGTGCACCACTGGGATCTAAAAGATTATCAGTCTATTCATCCTATGCCATAGATAGATTAGTCTACTCCAGAACTACATACCAGAACATATTCAGAACTACCTAAAGCCCCCCAACTAGCTGCTGAAAAAACTGGAGATTTAAAATGCCCATTTAACTGTCCTTGAGGAGAAATGCACTTTTCACTTCCCAGCACAAACCCCTATATGAACGAGACACTGAAGGACCATAACTTGTCTTGATTCACATTTCTGTTTGAAATGCTGGCCTTACTATTGTATAAAGTTAGTATAATTACAAAACATTAGAGAAAAAAATGATTTTTGAGGTTCTCTCTTTATAATCCACACTACTGTTTCCTGTGTATAGTGAATTAGTCAAATATCCCCAACTGATGTTCTGTGCAAAGAAAAAGGATAAAGATATCGAGAGAGATCATATGATTTTTCCATTATACTTGGTAGGGGCTGCCCAACCAAGTGTGCTGCTTGGGATGACTTCAAGACTTATTAAAATTCCAGTTGGCCATGGGAAAAGATTTCTGGAATGGCTAAGTCACTTCATAGCCTAAATGACTTAAAATTTACCCCACCTCTCTACTTTACAAGTTCTGATTTACACAAAATAATTAGTGTACAGTGGTTTTCCAATACAGAGAACATGCTATAAAAGCTGGGAAAACTATACATTAGATCTAATTTCTCTTCTGTAGGGTACCTGGAAGAGGAGCTAGAACAAATGTTTCCTTCCCTGGTACCTACTGTTAAGTCAATGTAACAAGCTATACTTTAAACTATGGTTCAACTCTGAAAGGGACTAAAAATGTCACTGAAAGTTTTCAAGTTTCTCCCAGTCTGGGATCTGAAAGTCAAGCTGGGTTATTTTCTTCTTCTGTGTCAGCACCAGAAAGAGAGAGTTCTGCAAATCAAGTTGTGATCAATGAACCCACACAACTCTGTCGTCTTCGGTGGTTTGCATAGGTTACTAAATGTAATTTATTAAATAATTCTGAGGATGCCCAAATAATAGAATGTAAATCACTTTCTTAGCTGATCTGGCCCTGCAGAGCCAAGAAGAGTAAAATGGTTTGTCACAATGCAAGTAGGTACGACTAGAGTCACACAAGGAAATGATCAGTTCAGTAGAGAGATGCCATTTTCATTCACTTTTCAGAGTAAAAACTAAAAATGTAAACATGAAATAGATGGTATCCCAGTCTGGAAAGCGCAGAAACACCAATTTGATGTTTTTCTAGCTATCATTTCAGGTCTCGTTGCTCAAATATTCCCTAGTTCCCTACTCAACTTGTTAGCAGAAACCTGTTATAGAAATAACAGTGTACTTTAATACAACTCCTGGTGCCCTATCCAAGTCCATAGTGCTGAGAGACCAAAGACTATATCACATGACCACGAAAGCATTCATTCTACTAAAGTTAAAATGAAATTTCTACATACCAGACTTCCTGTACCAGAAAAGCTTATTGACAATAGAATTTAAAAGCTCATTTGTTCTGCATTTCATGTCGGACCTATGTATTTTGCTTCTAACTTGTGAACCACCTGGAAACCCAGTTCCTTTTTATGTTCCTCTTGACAAGTCCATTTCTTAGTATGAAATCCTTACCCCATGATGCCCAACGGAGACTTGCACCAAAGTTGCTCTATAGATGATTCCCAGAGGATTTTCCTCGCCTCTCCACCACGCTGTTGGTTCTCTACCGCTCTGGTCCGACGTTCCCTTGGCGATGCTGACACGAGTCTAGGTCACCACGTTTCCCGGCTGAATATCCCAGGCGTTTCAGAGAAATCCAAGTGGCCTCGCGCCCCTATTAGCAGGGCTTAAGCGCTGCCCTAGCGGGTCAGCGCCTCCCACAACGGGAGTCCATAAGCATGTGGGGTTGTAGCCAAAGAAATCACAATCCCCTTTGGAAGGAGAAGGAGCCGAGGCGTCCTAAGGAAGAAGCCCGAGAGGGGTTTCTCCCATATCCTCTCGCAGCACGGTCTTCGCCTGTATCTCCAGCCCGCTGCCAGAGGAGATGGCCTCGGAGGTAGCAGCAGACAGCAAATCCCCTCCCCACAGCCAGCCAGCCTCTCCTTGCGCGGGGAGAAGGGGAGACGGTCGCCTCACACCGGGGCGAGGGACCCTGCAGCAGCGTTTATCCCCCGGGTAAGCAAAGCCCCAGGGCAGCGCGAGCTCGGGGTATGTCAGGTGCAGCGCGGGATGCGGCCGGCGTTATGCGCAGCGCTGCCCGCCGCCTCTCCCTCTAACACCCCCGCCGGCGGCAGCAGCAGCAGGATGGGGGGTATCGATTCATTTTCCCGAGCAGCAGGCGGAGGCGGAGCGAGCCGTTTCACCGGCGCTGGCATGAGGCTCCCAGAGAGCGGCGGCAGCAGCAGCTATGGGGGAGCACCGGTGGCACATCCCCCGCAGACAGAGACCCCCCTACCGGCCGTGGAGATGCTGGGCGCCGCTCCCTCTTCCAGCGGGGACGGGTCCTTTCAGTCACGCCTCATCCTGCAGCGAGCGGGCGAGCATCTTCCTCCGGGCTCGGAGAGGCGGATCAATCACCGAGAGCGGCAGCGGGGGAAGGGAGCGGCAGCGCCCCCCACTCTCCTGTGCCGCAGGGGCACGGTACGGACCAAGGGACGGAGCCGCGCGGGACTCCCGCTCCCTAGCCCCGCACACGGCGGCGGGATCCCAGTGTCGCGGCTGGGAGCTCAATGTCGGGCTGCACCCGGCTGCTCCAGCGCCCCCGAGCCGCCGGCTCCCCGCGCACCTCCCCCCTCCCTCACACCCGCCCCCGCTTCGCTCCTTCTCTGCCTCCCTCGCTCCCGGGAACGGGCGCTGCTTGCCCCGGCCCCCTCGTCTCTCTCTCCCACCCCTCGGGCGCCGGACGAGGCGCTTGTTCTGTCCACGAGACCGCGGCGACTTAGCGGTCCCGGCTGTCCACCTGCCCCGCCTCCTCCCCGCGGCCGGGCACCCTACAGTCCCCAGCAGGCTGCGCCGCGCGCTCCCTCCCTGTGCTCTGCAGCCCCGTCGCTCCCCACAGCGGCACCTGCTCGCTCTGTCTCCATCCTCCGCTTGGGGACCTTTAAATAGGAGACGTCAGCGCGTTCCCCTACGCACCAACGTCACACACAGCTCCCGGCGCTGACGTCATCAGGGTGCGGGGGATGATGTCAAAGTGTTCCACGCCGCCGGAAGCGCTTCTATATTAGGGAATGGAACAGGAGAAGCTGAGGGAAATCTCGGCTGCCGCCCACTTCAATGAGTGATCTTCCCCAGAGTACTAGCTGTGCCTTGTCCTAGCGCATCCATCTCCCACCTCCTCTGCCCACCTCACTGATTCTCCACAGAACATCGGGTGTTCAGAAAATGGGAAGAAATCTGGAGTCTGCTGATTCTTGGCTCCAGCGTCCCAAACTGTACCATCAAAATAGTGAACAAGTCCAGCTGCCTCTTACCCTACCAGAAAATAAAAATCCAGACCCAGATGTATCTCAGAGAATAAACACTACAAAAACTTGGAGTCTCTGAGACCTAGCCAATTTTTGGTTTCCCTCTCTACCGCCTTAAATTCCATAGCCTGGATAGAGAACAGTTATAGCTGGATCTTTGCAATTTTTGGCCCAAAGCCCCAAAATGTATAATTTAAATATAAAATAAGTATATCTCTACTACATCACCGTAAAAAAAATCCAGAACCTGATGCATTGCAGCCCAATACAGTGCCTGCTTTCTGCCAATTTTAAATTCCAATTTGGGTTTTTTGGTGTTCATCCTATCAAAATTTAACAGCTCCCAGTGCACCAAAAAAAATCCTGATCCTGTTGCAAACTGGCACACTAGCACCATAAATATATGTATCCAGCCCTTAGATCCAGCTACTTTTACAAATCCCAAACCTCCACATTCTACCAGGTAAATTCAGAAATTCAGCACCTTCTCCAGTTTTACTGCAAAAATCTAGATCCTCATGCACTCCTGCTTAGTAGCATTGCAAAGACACAGCCAGCACCTAGTTTTCTCCAGATCCTACTATTTTTGGCCCACTCCTCCAACTGTATTGCCAAAATAGATAACACATGTTGCTGCTGCTACTAGACCGGAAATTGCCAGGCTCTGTCAGAGACTGGTGCTAGTTTAATATAAAATCATTTATCTGGCACCTGATTCTTTGGAGGTCCAGCAAAGTTTTGTACCTAAATCTCTAAATTCTAATGCATAAATAGAGATCAAGGGCAGCTGATCCTTGCAAAGCTAGGCAGTTACATTGAGGCAGTTACATCAAAGAGTCTCAATCTGTGGTCCGCTTTCCAGCTCATAATTAGACATCCAAGAATTATTTGAATATTTCCCCCATATAAGCAATCTAGTTACCATAGGGACACTATGCAATCATGAATGGGAGGGGAGATATCCATGAAACACTCAAATTGTCTGCCTGTATGTAAAAGTCTGATTAGCCCTGAGTTACACCATTGGGGTACATAGGGCACTGCCTCACTGAGAAAAATGACCTCTCAGGTCCATTCCAACCCTGATATTCTATGAACAACTACATAGTGTCTTGAGAACCAGAGCTGTGAGCAGGTTCAGAGCAGAGAAAGACTGAGCCATCTCCAGACCACCACCACTTGGGACACTGGGAAGCTGTCTCATTTTCTGGATGCCTCAATTGAGAGCATGGGTCTGATTTACAGTCGTGCTCAGCACTCACAGCTGCAACTGAAATCACTGAGAGATATGCTTTGACCAGATGAAGTGCTATATAATACTAAGTACTCTGAAAAATCAGGGTATGGGGGGTCCCAGATTAGGCACCCAATATTAGTGGGTACTTTTGACCTTAATCTCCCTCTGTCTCAGTTCCCCACCTGTAAAATGGGGATAATAATCTGTCGTATCACAGGAGTGTTAGGATATAAATTAATGTTTGTGAAACACAGATACTGTAGTGGTAAGAGCCAGAGAAAAGCCCATGAGGAAATCAGTTAGTGAATTCTGAACAAGGTTTGAATACTGTGCAGTAAATAAAGCATGGGGCAAACACTGAACAATGAGGAGAAAACAAAATATTGAATAACTGCTCATTAAATGAACATTGTCTATTCTGTGCATTGAATGAGGCAGGGGTCCTGTGTGACAAATAATATATAATTAAGAACTGTATCATAATACATAATCACAAAGCAGCTGAATTAGGATTGCACAGGCAACCTTAATTCTGTTTTTTCCTAGTTTTTGAGTGCTTGATTTTTGCAACCATTGTAATGTTCTTTTAACTTGTTTTTGTGCAATATTTGTATGCAAGCCAGGATCTGAATGAGCTCTCCCCTTCATGTCCAATTGAAGAAATGGTCAATTATGAAAAACGGGGAGGTGGCCATTAATTTGAAAAATAAATCTTCAAAAGTAGTCTGTGCACAAGGTTTCAGTTAATTTAATGTAGGAAGTTTGAAGCAGACCTCCCAACAGTTCCAGGTTTTGCGGGACTGTCCTGGGTGAAACAGGTCCTGTCCCATAGAGCTGGCTGGGCTTGGCTCTCAACTCTGGGCATTGAGTCCTGGCTCCTGGCACATAGGGTTGCACCATCACTCAAGTCTAGCCCCTCCATAAATAGAGATGGAGGGGTGGACAGGCTATCTGTGAGTGAGTGGCCCAGGTAGGCAGCACCGGACAACCCCTCCAACCTCCTGCTCCTTGCGGGCAGCACCCATCCTGCTTTAGCCACTTCAGATGTTGTGAAGTATGTCATTGTGGCTGCCTTATTCTATTAAGAAAGTTCAGGACCAAACAAGGAACACCTCACGTGACCAGATACTAAACACAATATTTACGAGTGGGAAGGAACACAAGCCAAAATAGGGGAAAAAACAGGTTAAAGAATGATTAGATGAGTTAGATCAGTGGTTTTCAGCCAGGGGTATGTGTACCCCTGGGGGTACATAAGTTTTCCATGGGTACTCAATTCATCTAGATCAGTGTTTCTCAACATGGGGGTTGTGAGTGTGCGTGTGTATGTGTCACAGGGCAGGTTTAGGAGGGGTCGCAAGTGCTGGGCCAGCATTATGGGGTGGCAAGCAGGGCAGTTGCCCAGGGCTGCCTGTCACGGGGGGGCCTGCAGAGTTTAATTATATGCTTCAGTACCGGGTGGTGGGACTCAGGCCTCCGATAAAGGCTCACATGTGAAAAAACAGGCTCAGTATTACACTGAAATGTAAGTACAATATTTATACTGCAATCGATTTATTTTATAATTACATGGTAAAAATGAGAACTTAAGCAATTCTTCAGTAATAGGATGCTGTGACACTTTTGTATTTTTACGTCTGATTTTGTAAGCAAGTACTTTTTAAGTGAGGTGAAACTTGGGGTACAAGACAAATCAGATAACTGAAAGGTAATCTGCAAAGTTGAGAACCACTGAGCTATATGTATTCAAGTTGGCAGGGCCTGAAGAAATTCATCCTACGGTACTTAAGGAAGTAACTTAAGCAATCCATAACCATTACTGATTATTTTTGAGAACACATGGAGGAATGGCAAGGTCCCAGAGGAGAGAAAGGCAAACATAGTACTTATCTTTAAATACAGGAACAAAGAGGACCCGGGGAATTATAGACCAGTCAACCTAACTTCAACACCTGGAAAGATACTGGAACTAATTATTAAACAATCAATTTGTGAGCACCTAGAGAATAATAGCATTATAAGGAACATCTAACAAGGATGTCATGCCAAACCAGCCTAATTTCCTTCTTTGACAGGGTTACTAGCCTAGTGGATAAGGGAGAAGCAGTACATATGATATATCTTGATTTTAGAAAGACTTTTGACACAGTCCTTCATACAGGGGCCACTGATGCATCTACAGAATACCAGAGGTCTCAGTACTTCTGGAACAGCATGGGCCTGCCCCTACCTGTGTGACCGCACATGCATGACACCAGTGGGAACAACGTGGCATGCTTTTCAAAATGGTGTCCTCCATGTGGCATGACCTTGCATGCACCATATATGTGAGGTCACACCAGTGGGAGCAAAGTAACATGCTCTGATATCAAACAAAACCAAGTCCAGGACAAGACAGGGACAAACATTACCAAAAACAGATTGTCCAGCTTAAATTTGGAAAAGTGGTTTGCCTATTCCCACATGACATTCTCATAAGCAAACTAGGGAAATGTGGTCTAGATGAAATTACTATAAGGTGGGTGCACAATTATTGAAAGATTGTCCTCAAAGACTAATTTACCAATAGTTCACTGTCAAACTAAATGAGTGTATGTAGTGGTATCACACAGGGGTCAGTCTTGGGTCCAGTACTATTCAATATTTTCATTAATGACTTAGATAATAGAGTGAAGAGTATGCTTATAAAATTTGCAGATGACAACTAGGTGGGAGAGATTGCAAGTACTTTGGAGGACAGGATTAGAATTCAAAACAACCTTGCCAAATTAGTTAATTGGACTGAAGTCAGCAAGATTAAATTCAAGAGAGACAAGTGCAAAGAACTTCATTTAGGAAGTGAAAAAAAATCAAATCAACAAAATGGCTAGGTGGTAGTACTGCTGAGAAGGTTCTGGGGGCTATAGTGGATCACAAATTGAATGAGTCAACAATGTGATACAGTTACAAAATAGGCTACTATTCTGAAGTGTATTAATAGTAGTATTTTATATAAGACAGTAGGTAATTGTGCCACTCTACTTGACACTGATTAGGCCTCAGCTGAAGTACTGTGCCCAATTCTGGGCAACACACTTCAGGAAAGATGTGGACAAACTGGAGAGAGTCCAGAGGAGAGCAACAAAACTGATAGGTTTAGAAAACCTGAGCTGTGAGGAAAAGTTAAAAAAATTGGGCATATTTAGTTTTCAGAAAAAAAGCCTGAGGGGGGTCTTGATAATAGTCTTCTAATATGTTAAAGGCTGTTATAAAGAGGATGGTGATCCACTGTTTTCCATGTCCACTGAACATAGGACAAGAAGTAAGGGGCTTAATCTGCAGCAAGGGAGATTTAGGTTAACTATTAGGAAACACTTTCTAACTATAAGCATAGTTAGCACTGGAACAGGCTTCCAAGAGAAGTTGTGGAATTGGAATTAATAATATAATATGGGAAACCACCAAACACTAATTGGATTTAATAAAGGAATTTGTGATTAAAAGACCAAATGGTATTTATACAATTGTTCTAAACATGCCTAAAGCGCCTAAAAAATAAGCAATTTACTACAGCCAAACAGTTATAAAACGTTTATAAAAGCAACAAAGAATCCTGTGGCACCTTATAGACTAACAGACGTTTTGCAGCATGAGCTTTCGTGGGTGAATACCCACTTCTTCGGATGCATCCCACGAAAGCTCATGCTGCAAAACGTCTGTTAGTCGATAAGGTGCCACAGGATTCTTTGTTGCTTTTACAGATCCAGACTAACACGGCTACCCCTCTGATACTTAAAACGTTTATAAGCATTTGATCAAGATACTTACAAATGGGCTAAACCCATAGGTGCTTAGATCCACATTGGTTGGCTCCAACATGGACAGGCAGGTATTAGCAACAAACCCTTAAAGAGTTTACTTTTTATTCTCTTTAACAAACAAGTTATGTTATTGCCATTTACTGATTTCAGCTAAAAACCAGTTGGAAACAACTCACCCTTATTTCCCGTCTTAATTCATATAAGATTTACAATCTCCTTTCTTCCCAAGGCCTTTCCTCCCCTCCTTCTTGCTGTCCAACAGTTCTCCCATTGCACCTGGGTTCACATAGGCTTTAGTGCTGGTATGTGGTTTGGGGAAGGGCCATGTTGGCTCATTTTAGGATAGATTCTCTTTGTTTTATATTAAAACATCTGCAGTCATCCCTATTGGTCAGAGCCTCCCCCCCCCCTTTTTTTTTTAAAACAAACTTCCCCTTATTATTAGTTATTCTTTGCACCAGACATCCTCCTTATTTTATTCCTTCTGGCCTTACGCCATATTATTTTCAAGGACTTCCTACTTACTTGTCAGGGCCTCTCTTTACAGCACATATTTCCTTAATTAAACTTAAATCAACTTTAATTTTATACTTACCCTACACCTGGGGTTCTCAAACTGGAGGTCGGGACCCCTCAGGGGGTCATGAGCTGTCAGCCCCCACCCCAGACCCCGCTTTGCATCCAGCATTTATAATGGTATTAAATATAATTTAAAAGTGTTTTTAATTTATAAGGGGAGTCGCACTCAGAGGCTTACTATGTGAAAGGGGTTGCCAGACAAAAGTTTGAGAATCCTACACCTGTCCTACACCATTATTGGAGGTTTTTACAGACAGGTTAGACCAGGGGTAGGCAACCTGCGGCACACGAGCTGATTTTCAGTGGCACTCACATTGCCCAGGTTCTGGCCACTGGTCTGGGGGGCTCTGCATTTTAATTTAATTTTAAATGAAGCTTCTTAAACATTTTTAAAACCTTATTTACTTTACATACAACAATAGTTTAGTTATATATTATAGACTTATAGAAAGAGACCTTCTAAAAATGTTAAAATGTATTACTGGCACGCAAAACCTTAAATGAGACTGAATAAATGAAGACTTGGCACACCACTTCTGAAAGGTTGCCAACCCCTGGGTTAGACAAACACCTATCGAATGGTTTAGATTTACTTGGAATGGCCTCAGTACCAGGGACTGAACATGATTACTTCTTGAGGTCCCTTCCAGCCCTATATTTTTATATTAAATTTCTTAAAGACCCCCTTTTAAAATTAACGTAAATCCTAAACAAATTAGCAGTTTTATTTGTCATTGCTCAAAACACATATTCTGTACTCAAAGTGCTGTGATTTTGGGGAGGTTAACTGTATTTTATACATACTACAGACATTGAATCTCTGCTTTAAGTGCAAAAAATAAACTTAACTGTAACTATTGAGCCACAGCTGGTATTTCCATAATGGTTCCAATAGGGGACAACCCTATTTTCTTGTCAGACAAAGAATTGGGGATTCAGTCTATTCCTTGGATAAGGAACTTTTCAAAATATTTCCTGATTTGCTTTTCATCCAGCTCCAATTCATCCCTCAACATCTGCTGATATAATCCCTGAACCTCCATATTGATTTACAGTCTATACAAGACATGCTCTCAATAGAGCAGTTAGCGGTCTGTGTGAGGTCTTAAAGACTAATCCTGTTGTGTAGGGAAAAAGCATGTTTATGAAGGAACTCTGCTTGAAACATCTTGCTTAGAACTTTCTGGCTGCTCCTTTTAGTTTGCAATATTTATGGTGCAATTATGTATACTTTAAATTGTGGTAGGGTTTTTTTTGGTAAACATTAAACTAATCCCATTTAAAATCCATGATCAAATCACAAGAGGGAAAAGTGATGATGTTTCCTCCAAACCAGATAGTATAATCCAAGTTTTACCTCAACTAATTCTTTTTTGTCCTCAACCAATAGTGATGAGAGGTAGACGGATTGCATGGTCACTTATCCTCTCCAATTGTTGGTTAGGCCCTGGTCCTGCACACAGTTAAACACACTTAATTTTACTGCCATGAGTAGTCCACTACTCATGTTAGTAAAGTTAAGCATGTGCATAAGTGTTCATAGAGTTGGGGGGTCTTATACTATTCTCTCTCAAAATAACTTATTTTATTTCCTCATCTTCAAAAGCAGGCAAATAAAATTCTCATTCCTTCTTCTAATTTTTCTAAATCATTGACTCTTTGACATCCTAAACAGAAGGATAATAATTGAACATCTGGGATATGGTCTAGCTAGCCAATCCCAGGTGGTTCAAGAAAATGACCTGTGATAACAGTTGTCAAGGTTTTTCAAACATGCATAGGAAAAAATACCAAAACAAACAACCCCATATTCTTCCTCACCTGCATCTCACAAGAAGGTTATTTAATTGTATGCTAGGATACTATTATTTTCCACATTTGCATTTTTAATCCAAAAGTAATTCAAATATTTGATAACTGATTACATTCTATACAGGGAAGAGATAAAATGCATATTTTCATTATTTTATAGTATACATTTGTAAGGCACCTCTCGCTAAAGCTTTTGAGCTCCCTTTACATAAATGACTGATCTAATATAACATTTTCCATAACATAAAGGAACATACACCCAGTGTCTTCCCCAGCAATCAATTCCCTGCAAGGACAATAAGGTCATAGCTCATAAAAATAACATCTACATATGTGAAAGGGCAGGAATAACAGAGTAAACAGGTTAGTCTTGCCACAAGAAGTGACCCAGTATGGGGAAAATTGACACTGAGGGAACAGGATTTATTATTTAATAAATACTGGGCACAGTGTTCTTGCCAGCTCAACAGCCAGCAGCGCCCACTCCCCTCAGTTTACTTAACCTTATTGTGTCATGAATAACAAAGCACCATGCTGAGCAGTCCCATCCACAGCTCAGAAGCGCACTTTCACAATCTGTATCTACATTCCTGCAAGATTGAGACCTTAATAGGTTGGAAGTGGAGGAGAGAGTACAGAGATCTTACTAGGTTCTGCTCAATAATGAGAAAATAAAAAAGTACTTGAAAATACTTGCACTGAAATGTTTAAAAAAAATTAAAAACCACATAAGAAAGTTCACAGAATACATCTGTGAATTTACAAATTACAAATAAATGCATTGTGAAGGTAACCTGAAAGGCTCTTTATCTGGCCAGATAAATGCAAGCCTCTCAGGTCTCTCCTCCAATATTGATAGCATCGCTGATAAGGACAACATATTCCTTACACTCTTATGTCTTAGTGTACAAGCGAAAACAAAAGTATGAGGACCTGATCCCTGTCTTGTTGTGCAGGTGAATAACTTTACTTAAACTATAATGGCAATGCAATTGGGGTATGCCATGAAAGAGGTTTATATGGTGCTCTCATATGTGCTGCTCATTTGCTCCTAGAATGGCAACAGGAGTTGACTCACGCAGGGAGTCAGACCAGGATGTTCCGGCACAGTTGAGAAACGGCAGTGCTGGAGAGGATGTATACCTAGGGAGGGCTGGCTCCTTAGCTACTGGTGTAAGAAGTCTGGGATGGGGATTCTTTCCCCCTGGAATACAATAGAAAGAAAGGGAAGTAGGTTCAAACATTTCTAACAGACAAAAAAAATAGTTTAAACTTGAAAATAGAGGGAAGACAAGGTAACAGCACCTTGCAAATAACAGGCAGCTTATGGGAGAATATTGTTACAAATTGTAACTAGAGAGTTGATTTAGTGAAAGGCATCAACTGCAGAGAATGGGGCCAGTTAAGGAAAGAAGAGGAGATGCAACTATCCCAGCTGGTCCATATAAGAGAGCAGTAGGGTGTGTGTTGAACTGGTTAGGAATACAGACACTTCTCCCTTCTGTTTGCCAGCGTACATCTGCTTTTGTCTTTGAACTTTCCATTAAGCTGGCCAGGTTACAGTGTAGGTGTAAGTAAGGGAATGGTCCCACTACAGTGGGGAACTTTCCTAGCTTCTGTATTACCCTGGTAGAATAGGACAGTGAAAGAATCTGAGTCCTCACTCCAAACTCAGATGCCTGCCTGACCCTGAGAACTCCTCTTCTATTCTCCAATGCAGTAGTCCTCGTAACCCCAATAAGGCTAGGTCTAGGATTCCTCGGAGGCTTAACCCCCAATCTTGTTGTGGTCACTTAGGCCAGAGGCTAGGGTGTCACCATTCTGGGGTACTCTCCCCACACCAGCCACTTTCCTGACCCACTGATCACTACATTAAGTTTAAACCAAATACAATTTATTAAACAGCAGCTGTAAAAAAAGTAAGGGGAAAATTGAAAAGATCAAAAGAACAAAGGACCCTTCCCTATGGGGAGGGGGAACACCATAAACAGTAGTCTCTGCAACTTGAAAAGTTCAGTCTATTCCTCACATGTCCCAGGCCTCCCTCCCAGGACCTGGATGCACTGCAATGATACCGTGGGTCAGCCACCTGCTCTGATGGCAGCTACATGCCCTCAGGCCATAGGTGACAGGACCCTCTTCCCAAGCATCAGCCCTCTCATCGGGTTCACCCTCCCCTCCCCCAGTCCAACTTTCAAGGTCCTCTTGCATGGCAATATCTCCCTCCACTGGGCCCTCACTGCCCAGTGTCCCCACCTCGCTTTCCTCAATGGTTCATCATTCTCAGCTTCAGTGTACTCATAGCATGGCAGGCATCCACTATCCCATCTCTGGCCCTGCAGCTCATCTCTAGGGTACTGTCAGTGTGGCAGGTCTTCACTGCTCCTGGCTCCAGCGCAGCCCTACCTCCTCTGGCTCAGTGTTACTGCTGCTTTGCCTGCAGCCTGACTCTACCTTCTGGGCTGTTCCTTTGGCCCCTCTGGTTCTGGCTGCTGCTCTGCCTTCAGCACAGCCCTGCCTTCTCTGTCCCTGGGCTGCAGTTCTCTCCCCCACCCAGCTCGGTTTGCTGCTCAGGAAGAATGGGCCACTGGGCTTTTGATTCCCTTCTTGGCCTACCTTCCATGTCAATCAGGCTGACTTGGAGCATTGTCCTCTCAGTATTGCCCATCCCAAATATTCAAAAATCATGAGTCAGGCTCACCACAAATCATGGGATTCTGTAACAATAACAGATTTGGTGTTCTTTTTATTTGCTTTCTGCTTTTTCAGCCTTTAGGGTGTGCACTGGGGTCAAATTTTGAAGCTTTCTTCACAGCCACAAGGGCTAGAAACTTACTTTTTCTTTAAGAATGAAGGCTGAAATCATCACATATCCACTTGACTCCAGGAGCTGGGGCGTTAAGGAAAATAATTATCATAAGACTCATGATTTTGTCATGAGTTGGTAACATTGCCATCACCCACTTGGCCCTGGGAAGTGTCAGTTTAGGATCCTGACTTCTCTGTGGCCCTTCCCCTTTCTCCTAGTAGTGGAAGAGGGACAACCAAAAATATATATCACCAAGTTTAAGTAAGGGGCCAACAGCCCCCTTACATAGGTGCAAGGCCTCCCCACTTTCTCTACTTCCTAAATGTAGATATCTGGCTCACTTACTAACTGCTGAGATAATATTTTGTATAACTATTATACTCCCCTTTTTCCTGCATCTCAGTTTGCCTCTATCACAAAGGCAGTATTCCCTCACCATGGATTCCTTACTGCAAACAGTCCTCACAAACTCCTGCAGGGTTCAACACCACATGCTTTACTGACAATATGCTATACAGATGCTTGTTCCCTACAACATAAGGCTTTTACCTTCTCCCCCCACACAAGGAGAAAGAGAATTAGAGATTACAATGAGATCCTGGACTTCTCTAGCCCCTCCTTCCAGATTTCTTCCTCCTCTCCTATTTCTTCCTCTCTCTTTGAACTGTCCCCAGCTGACAAGCTGAATCACCTTGTTAGTTGTTTACTCATCCAGTCCTTAACCAATTATCTCCTCAATTTGGCCCACATGGGGAAGCTTGCAAAAAGTGTAGAGAGTCAGCCTGAGGTTACTCACACTCTGTCACAGCCTCTGTGCTGAAGCACAAGCCAGGGTTTGGCGTTTTCAAGACTTCAGAACATATAACATGGAGTTAAAACTCAGAACTATAGTATTCAAAACTCTGAATATAGGTGTTAATAACAGCTGTCAATCAGCTTCAAATAGAGCATACTATGCAATTTCTTAGTGAACAAACATTTAACACATACACAAATATTTGCAAACAGTATTTGGAATACTTCTGAATAACCTCTTAAACAAGACTATTTGGCAGTAAAGTTATTGGGGTTCTTTGTACTGTACAGACTTCCCCACTTGTTGCAGTTACATATACTTCTGTGCAAGGTTTCAAAAGACCATATATAATTTTATATTTTGGTACACACAGACATTTTCACAGAAAGCATTTCTCAGTCCCTATACCATGGCCTCAAAATGTACGTGTGTGTGTGTGTGTCACCTGGATTCTTCAGAGCCTAAGGAGAATAGAAGCCTCTAAGGTCCCATCCAAATACTTCAGAATATCTTCAGCAAAACAGTCCTAAGAGCCTAGCAGCCAGCAGCTAATTCCAATGCCCGAACTAATAGTTGACGGTCTCCATTTTCTAGCAAAGCAGAGACTCTGTACCCAAAATGGTACAGGTATTGAGATGCAGCCTTCATAACAGACAGATCTCTTAGCTATGCATTGATCAGCCATTGATTCTCTAAGGCTCTCTCCTACTCCGTATTTATAACCTTTCCCACTTAACCTCTGACTCAGTTATCAGAGGGTGAATGTGTGGACCTGACAGACTGCTTGCCTTTAAATGAAAAATTTCTGTACAGCTTTAAAAAGAGCTATTGAGCATATCTAGTAACTATCACATATCTTTCTCCTCTAGATATCTCTGGGCCTAAGTTGCCATGACCTGATCTCTGCACATATGCACGGACATAGATGATTCAACTAAAACCCATGTCTACTCCCCCCTGCTTCTCTCCATTTCTTCGGACTTATAAAATAATAATTCTGAAGTATAAGTATGTGAGTTACACAGGCATGGGGGAATGACATCTTTGCTTTAAAAAAAATTGTAAGGAGGCAGAGATCTGAGGTGGAAAATGTAAGCTTTACTAGGGAGACTGGTTGATTAGTGAGACCGGGGGGTATGGAGACAATGGAACTTTCAGATGATAGGAGAGACTAATAAGCAGGCAGAAGATGACAGCTGGACCAGTTGCTGGTAGGTGGGAAAGAAGATGTGCCTGTGAAAATGGGTATGGCAGGGCCAGCGGACAAACAGGGATGGCTGGGCTGGAGAGGGAAGGGATATCACAGGCTTCCCAGTTCTTCTGTTAGCTCTATGATAGCCATGACGTTTGAAGTTATTAATTAACCTTCTTTCAATTTCTGCATGTGGGATGCAGACTCAGGCTGGTCATGCCAGCCATTCCCAGGCAACTGAATGAAGTCTTGTAATGGTTCCTGCAGTACAGCCTGAAAAATCACCAAAGGAAAGGTGATTCATTATTAGCAGAATAAAATCAAACTGAATAGAGATCTCTTTTTGATGGTATGGTCCTAATGTAGTAACAAAAACAGGGATATTCCATATTAATGTGCACATCTGTATAACATTGTGTAATGGTCCTTTAAAGGTTGAAGGGATGGAATATTGAAATCAGAAGGTTCTATGGCAGTTGGGAGTGACAGTAGGCCTTTGGCAGATGGATTTATACTGTCAATTCTTAGTACTGTTAGTATATGGGGTTCCTGAGACCCTGCCCTTGAGGCAAGGGATTAATTGGGAAAATATCAGGCTAGCCCCCTGAGGCAATTTTGCCATGAGGAAGAGAAAGGTTTTGAGTTGAGAAAAATATCAGAGGGCTCTGACAGGAAACAGTAGGGCTCCCTGCTGGTTCTGCATAGGAAAGAAAATAGCAGAAAAAGAGTCCGAATAAAGAGTATACAGATCTTCCAAGCAATGGAAAAAAAGGCTGCTAAGTGTCAAGGACTAAGTCAGAGGTCACAGGCAAACTCTTCCCATTAAAACAAACAAACTTGTAAATATATAGGGCCAGATTCACTTCCCCGTATCCCAACAGCAGGGCTAGGAAATATTACAGTCCCTGAACTTGTGGCAAACATGGTATGGGGGGCAGAGCAAGCTGGTGGCCATTCATGTTTAAACTTTGTTAATTGCAATGCTCATGAAAGCAGGCTTTTTCCCCAGGTATCACTTTCAGAAGATGTTGGTGATAGTTCCATTGATAGATCAATTGTTGCTGGTTCTGCAGTCATTCTTCCTTTTGCTAGGAGTTGTGGGGATATTCTTTATGGCCTGAAGAGATGTTGCAAAGAAGAGAGGTCTACTAAAGCAAATCTTAGTAAAAAGACATTAAGCCTTTGGTTATCATGCTTGATTCTTCTGGGTCCATCCAGAGTGGGCAAACTGACTCGCAAGGGAGAACTTTTGGACAATCATGTGCAAGTTTTGGAAGGTAATGAAAAATATTAAGCTTTATAGTTTTTATGAATGTCATGTTCTGGGTACAATCCAAAGCAGTGAGGGGTTGTGTCACTGCCTACCATCTAACCCTGGGTGCCTCACAATGCTTTGCTGTTGTAGCTCCCACCCTGTGCCACCCACAACCAACATACAAGTTGCACTCTGTCCAGGGCCAGCTCCAGGGTTTTTGCCACCCCAAGCAGCAAAAAGAAAAAGCCGTGATCATGATCTGCAGCTCTACTGCTGCCCTTCAGTCTTCAGCAGCAATTCAGCAGCTGGTCCTTCGCTCCAAGAGGGAGTGAAGGACCCACCGCCGAAGACCTGGATGTGCCTCCCCAAGCAGCTGCTTGCTGGGCTGGTGCCTAGAACCGGCCCTGACCCTGTCTGTGTGCTAGACAGCCTTGGTTCACAAACTCTGATCCCAGTGGCCTGTCTACAGCCTCATGTCCCACTCTAGCTTCCACCAGCCTTAGTTACTACTTGCAAAGCGACTCCAACGCGTGCCCAGATTTTCTCAAAACCATATGCCCTGCAACATCCAGCCCTCTCCTGGACAGTTCAGAGAAACAACATAGTGTGTGTGTTTATGTCCTTTCTGAGTGTATCTACACTGCATGTGGGAGCATGCCTCCTAACCTAGGTCCACAGATTTGAGCTAGTGGGGCTTGCGCTAGCTCTTTTTAGCATGCTATATAGTCAGTGCTTTGACATTGCAACACAAGCTGGTGCTCAGGCTCTGACACAAAGCCTCAGAGCCTTGCTGCAACATCTCTGCAGCTATTTTTAGTATGCTAGCGTGAAGCTGTGACCTGGGCTGGGAGGCTTACTCCCAGATGCAGTGCATACATATGCTCTGTGTCCAAGCCAAATAGGCTATACGTCTGTGATACCACATGTGCCAACTTTCCAAAGTGGTGGGGGTGCTCGACCCCTGGCTATATCCCATACCCAAGGCTATGCCCCCCACTCCACCCCTTCCCCCAGTTCTGCTCCCTCCCCCAAGCACACCCCATCCTCGCTCCTCCCCCATCCCCCCCAAAACTCCTGTACACCAGGAAACAGCTGATCACAGCAGGTGGGAGGCAGAGGGAAGGAGGGAGAGGTACTGATCCATGCAAGAGGAATGGGAGTGGGGGTGGTGGGGAGTACAGCACCCACTATTTTTTCCCCTGTGGGTGCTCCAGCTTCAGAGCACCCATGGAGTTGATGCCTATGTGTGATGGCTCTCAGGGTGAGAGCCATGCTCAAGCAGTAAGGAGCATACTTTTTTTTTTTTAAACCTCTGGAAGTCACCAGTTCAATTCCCACCATTGGCCAAGAATGGGTGTAACACTTTGTATCTCTATGTTCATCCCTTTTACAAGACTATATTAAATTTTGTACAAAGTGTAATGTAGCATTTGAAAACTCATGATTTGCTGATAATTATTGTCCTGTAAATTTGAGTGGTAACATTGTATGTAAAGATATAAGATTTCACTGTGATTATAACTGAGACATGTTCCAACATGTTCTGGAGGGCAATCACAAACAAGTTTCCCAGAGATGAAAGGCTAGCCCATACCTCAGCTAGGTGTCAACAGGATCAAAGGGACCATCACCTGATCAAGGGGTCACTCTTTAGCAGGAGAGAGGGTGTGGGCAAAAGATTTACATTTTGACAAAGAAGCAGCTTACGGTTCCTGGCCATACTGACTTTGTCTCCTGAACATCAGCTGGAGATGATTCTTGTGCAAGAGAAAGGGCTATAAGAGAAAAGGGCAGGTGCCCCAAGTCATCTCTCCCTTGCTCTCTACCCATGGCAGCATCAACCCCTGAAGAACAACGGAAGCAGCACTGGACAGAGGGAAGGGGAAGAGATCCTGATTGAAAGAGGTTCAGCCAGTAAGATTGCTGGAACACTAGTGAGAGACACCTTTGCTTTGTCTCTCACATGCATCTGACGAAGTGGGTATTCACCCATGAAAGCTCATGCTCCAAAATGTCTGTTAGTCTATAAGGTGCCACAGGACTCTTTGCTGCTTTTACAGATCCAGACTAACATGGCTACCCCTCTGATACTTGAGATCTTTCCTTTGTCTTCACTTAGCTTAAGTTGCACTTCATCTTTTACTACTTTGTAACCAATTCTGACACATGCATCATTACTTGTAGTCACTTAAAACAGCAAAACCAATGTATTAACTACAAAAAGATAGTTTATCTAAAACAGTGTGTTTGGATTGAAGGGTTTGGGAAAACTCCATTTGGGATAATGATATCCACAAACCCTAATATATGATGGACTTTATCTGAGCTTGTATTGTCCAGGAGGGTACTGGGCAGTACAAAATGCACATTGCTGGGGAGAAAGACTGGGACTGGGAGTTTGCTGGTGTTGGCCTGCAATGCAATTCATGAGTGGCAGGCACTCATCCCATATAGCTGGAACTGTGCAAGACCAGGCTAGGAGTGGTTGCTTTCACAGCAAAGCAGGGTAAATAGCACCCCAGGTTGGAAAAATTGAGAGGACACAGGTGTCCATCAGTCCAGATTGTACCCTGGCTAATGTCACAATTGGCTGTCATACTTGGAGTTATCCAGCATAGGCATTTTTGAATGCTGAGAACGTATGCCTCACACAGGAAGGGACTGGGTCCCAAAAGGAGAGTGCAAAAGGCAGAACTGGTAGTATACTTGCATTTTTTGCTGCTGCAGCCAGTCCTGGCTGTATCCATTTCCAAAAGCCAATGAGAGGCTATGTTTTGGGGAGTGATGACAGACTCCTCTGTTCATGGAAGTTTGCTCCTGCTGAAAGGCTATGCCATCACCAGTTCATCATGGAGGACTGCTCTGTGTGTGTGTACTTCCATTCACTTTTAAATGGGGAGAAAATGTACCTCAATTTTCTGTCTAACATCACATCCTCAGAGATCCTGCAGGAGGTTTGGCATGGTCAGGAGCAGCTTCAACAGTACAGCTTTTCTGTGATTCCCAGGCAGGTGCTGCTCCCATTTTCATTGTCTCTGCATAACTATCTACTGTGGTACATCAAAGCTGTATAAAAGATCAGGCTATCAAAAATGTTAAGACAAAACAATATCCCACATGCACTGAATGTGCAACAATCAGCTGTGCTGATCACTTGATAGAAAATAATGAGGTCACAAGGTTTTGCGTCAGGGTGCAAGTTTGATGAAGTTGGGGTACCTATTCCTTTTGGGTGTCTACAACTGATGTAAGTAAAAGGTGAGTGGGAGTAATTATGGAGTGCATTATTGTTGGAGATATGAATGTGGAAATGAATGCAGGAATCTTTGCCCTTAATGTCTTGTTTCTGTGCTTTTAAGGTTTTCCACAGGTGAGGGTTTGTCCTGCCACCACCTTAACTGTCACTAAACACAGTTTATTTTCTAATTAACTACATATTCAGTAATCTTAAGAGTTCTAACCCTGACAGAAGAGGTATCTTTTTTTCCTTCTTCCACCAATACTAGTAAATGTTGATTTGCTCAGGAATACTAGAATTCTACAATTTTTGACTAAGTTAATTCTCCAACATTTTGTCCTCAGTCAGCCCAGTAGCCTTTTTTAAAAATAGATTTTTTTTAAAACCTTGAGATTTTAGTTGCAATTTGCATGCTACTAAGACTCCATGTTCTTTATTCTCATATCTAAGGATGCCAGCATACTATCAAGGGCCCCAATTTGCAGGGTGGGGGTGAATCACATTTGTATGAAGCCTCATTAATGTCAGAAGGCCTCTGCATGGGCTCAGGATTTCATCCACACAGAGTCACTTGGAAGATCAGGGCCAAAGTTAGGAATTGTACCCGATTGCCTGGTACCTGGATTCACTATTGAAACTCACTGTATTTTGTCTTGTTAAAAAGATTCTAGGAGATGCCACATTGTTGTCTCTACAGCTTGAAGAGGACTGGCCCCTGGTGAGTCTTCAACTTGCTGATAGGATTGAAAATAAATTATTGTCTCAGCCTGTTTCTTTGTCCATTCTGCAGCTGCAAGAAATAAGCTAATCCCTCATAGGAATTTGATAAACACTTTTAGGGTGGAAAGAAAGACTTAAAGGTTTAAGCTGTTTATAAAAAAAAAACACAACTGCAGTTCTGATGCTTAAATTGTTTGGAAGGTTGAAATTCCTAGAGTCAAATTTCAAATGACAGTACCTTATACGATATTGGGCCAAATTCACTGATTGCATAAATGGTTGAAACACGACTGAAATCAATGGAACTTATGTCAGCAGAGATTTTGACCCATCGAATCTTTGCTAAAAGAGCCAGTGGATTGGATAGAGTCTCTTCCTAGCTAGATAATGTAGCTAAAGTCAAGCAACTATTTGAGTTTGATCTCCTCTTCCCTTTTACTTTGAGGAGTAGTCATGTTCCAATCTTGCATTAATTGTATGCTAACATAGTAATGACAATTTCTCACTTATGACTATGTAGGATATTTATGTGTAGTGATATATTGCAAGTGTATTTAATAGAGTTATGTACAATGCTTTATTACTGACCAAGTTATAGAACATTTCCCTTTGCTCTTCTCCTCCAAACTGTTGTTCATTGAGGATGTTCACTGGATTTTTATCCCTTTGTAACTGGTGACTTTAGTGGAGGTTCAAATTATTTATTCAGTGTTAAATAACTGATGATTACTTTAACAAATATATTTGCTAGTTTGTCAATAAATTAAAAAAACTTATTTATGGATTTCTAAACAGGTTACTGCCAATGACAACTGCTCCCACCTTTTAAGTTTTGTACATTTAATATTATCCCTACAAATTTGCTAGAGGTACTACTAGTAGTTTGAGAACTGAAAACCACTAGATGGTGTTCAAATCTGCTTTTTTACAAACACTTTTTTTATTATAATCTTTTACTGACTACTTATGGAATTTAAGGCATGCAGGTTCCCTGCCCTAAAATAGATTCTCACTGCCAGAAACCATGAACTTGCTAGAGGTGCCTGTAAATAAATATCCCCTACAAAATTCACCAAACAGTGCTTCACTTCCTGCTTGCACTGAGATAGGTCCTCTTTTGCTAAATAATCTGCCCTGCAGTCTCCTATACCCTTCAGGATCTCATCCAAAAGAGGTCAAGAGGTTGAGGTACTAGAGTCTAGTAACCCCAAGTTTCAAGTTCTGTGCATCCCTTAAAAGGATTAGCAGAGTCAATAATCAAGTTAAGTACAGCAAAACTGCAGCTAAAACTTGCCCCTTTCTAGGGCTCAGAAACTCACAAAAAGTAACTGAATTTTGTATGGGTGTATAGTGATCCTGGCACCTTAATAACAGCTTTGCGAGCATTTCACGCTGTCAGTCAAGCTGTCTGTGAAGGAAGTAAAAGGAAAGTAAGCAATAGCGCTGCCCTTGTAAAGGACATGCTAGTGTTGGGGAACAATGTAAATGTTTAGGATATGGAAACTATAATTTCATGCTGAGCTGAATAAAGTGACCATCATTCTGATTCAACTTACCATTAAGTACTGGTTTCAGTTTACCTCATCCTTTATATTGCCTTGACTTCTAGGAGCTCTCTATATTATGAGTTATCGGTGTTCCACTACTATAACTCTGAGAAACAGGACTAGCCAATACGTTACAGTGGGGCAGACAAGTAAGCTATAATTATCTTGTCTGGATGTATATAACACAGACAACTGAATGTTACTATGAAAGATATTTCTATACATCAGTTTACTATAGTTAACTCATATGTATGATATTTGCTGAGAACTGCAAGTGTAATTAAGATGTACTATAGATAGTGCTCAGTGTACCTAAAATCCATAAAATGAAAATAGAGTGCTTATAGAGTTATACATAAAGCAGGTAATTAAAACCATAGCACTGCATACATAAAGGTTGTCATGGGAACCTTAACTCTGGGTTTCCTACCTTTAGTGGGTTTAAAGACAGCCTCAGTATTGCATTAATATAGTATTTTGCATTGTGTATGTTTACCAATAGATTTTTTTAGAAACCTGACATTTCTAGGACTCCTAATACTGTAACTAGTTTGCACAGCAACATTATAAATTATTCAAAGAAAATTTATTAATATATCACTCACAAGAAAGCCTGAGGTTGCCTGAATCTGATGCAATGTATTATGGAGATGTGGTAGCCTCTCCCTAGATAAAGTTGCAGTCAGCTTCCATTTCAGAGCCCTATTTTATCCCCTCTATAATGACGACTTAGAAAACTGTTTGTCCTGAAAAAAAATGCCAGACTAAAACTGAAGACAAAGAGGAACATCTCTGTAAAGTCTGAAGAAAAATCAAATGATCTGAGCTACATATTAAAAACCAATGTGCCACCTGTATTTGAAAAAAGATCCCTGGGGAAAAAAGTAACATTATACATGATTTTGGTGGGGATCAGTTGGGTCCCAGTTTTGCGCTCCTAATTTGGAATGGGTGTTGCTGCAGCACCCAAAGTAGGAGCAGGTAGGCACGTTGTGAGCAGGTTACCCTTTATGGTGTCAAGTATCAGAGGGGTAGCCGTGTTAGTCTGGATCTGTAAAAGCAACAAAGAATCCTGTGGCACCTTATAGACTAACAGATGTTTTGCAGCATGAGCTTTCGTGGGTGAATACCCACTTCTTCAGATGCAAGTCTTGCATCTGAAGAAGTGGGTATTCACCCACGAAAGCTCATGCTGCAAAACGTCTGTTAGTCTATAAGGTGCCACAGGATTCTTTGTTGGTTGCCCTTTAGTAGCTGGCTGCAGCTTAGGAAGAACAAAATTATTTATTTAGCTCACTTCTAGCAGATTTTCCTTTAACTCAGGAGATAGAGGCCTGGCTTTTTAGAGCCTACAGGACCAAGGTTACAGTCACTGCAGGGTGCTTTATTTTGCCTGCAAGAGCCTGGCTGGGGAGGCAGCAGTGGCCCACCCCTTCCACAGGCCCAGCTGCCAGGGAGTGGGGCAGAGCAAGCCAGAAACATGCTGGCAGGGGGGAGAAGAGGGGAAGCACAACCAGAGGCCCCCACTCTTCCCAGCAGCGGAGAGGGCAGGCTGCCATCACCTCCCCAGCTGGGCTCTCATAGGCAGCTGCTGCGCTGCATAGAGGCAGCAATCTGGAGTGGCCACCCTCACACCTGGCAGGAGAAGCGGCTCTGTCCCACCCCCTCTGCTTCATGCTCAGGCCTGGCTATTAGAGAGAGGGGCCGAGAGACCTGGAAATGTGCCTAGGGTGATGGGGTACAGCATGAGAAGGACAGAGCCCCCTCACCCCCCTATCCCTGGCAGGCAGAGAGGAACAAGCTCTGCAAGGGCAGCTCAGTAGATCCCCAACATTCTGCCAGTCAGATTCCAGGACTGGAGTCCTCCGTCAGGGTTCAGCTTCTATTGTGGCAACTGTTGGCAGGTTGGAAACTACCAACTCCTAAGAGCCCTGAGAATTAGGGTTTAAGACTGGTGATCTGTGACATAGCTGCAGCATACGGCTACCACTCTGAAAATAATTTTGGGTGTTAGTCTGTATCAGCAAAAACAACAAGGAGTCCCTGTGTGCCAACATTCTTATGGCTGACTAAAAATGCTTCCTCAGCTCTAGAGCAGGGGCATCCCCTACTGCCCTACTCTACTCATGCTACACTGATATCATCATCATCATCTGGACCCACAGGAAGGAGGCCATCAGGGGCTCGTACACCTGCACATCTACCAACGTGATACATGCCATCATGTGCCAGCAATGCCCCTCTGCCATATACATTGGCCAAACTGGACAGTCTCTATGCAAAAGACTAAATGGACACAAATCTGACATCAGGTATCATAACATTCAAAAACTAGTCGGAGAACACTTCAACCTCTCTAACCACTCACTCAGTGACAAACTTGAAGGTGGCAATTTTACAACAAAAAACTTCAAAAACAGACTCCAAAGAGAGACTGCTGAACTTGAATATGCAAATTAGACACAATTAACTTAGGTTTTAACAGAGACTGGGAATAGTTAGGCCATTACACTAATTGAATCTATTTCCCCATGTTAAGTATCCTCACACCTTCTATGGGTCATCTCCTGCTGATGATAGCTCATCTCAACTGATTGGCCTTTTACAGTTGGTATGGCTACTTCCACCTTTTCATGTTCTCTGTATGTATAAATATCTTCTTGCTGTATGTTCCAGTCTATGCATCCAATGAAGTGGGCTGTAGCCCACAAAAGCTTATGCCCAAATAAATTTGTTAATCTCCAAGGTACCACAAGGACTCCTTGTTGTTTTTCCTAAACTTCTTACAATCCTTCATCTGCATTCAGTTTAAATAGGTAATGGAGACCCCACTGTGAATGAGAATACTTTATTCACCCATCTCTGCTGAAATTGAAATTAACATCCCTTGTAGACTCTGTCAACTCTGCCTTGATGCAAACTTTAGAACATTTTCAGTATATATTAGGGCTGTCAAGCAATTAAATTGTGATCAATCAGTTTTAGTCACACTGTTAAATAACAGATCAAAAATATAAATTAAGCACTGTACACTTTGTATTGTGGATTGAAATCAGTAGGTTTGAAAATATAGAAAACAGCCAAAATATTTAGTATATTTTAATATTTGCACTGTAAAAAACATAGTATTTCAATTCACCTCATAAGTACTGTACTGCAATCTATCATGAAAGTTGAACTTAGAAATGTAGAATTACTACTATTTTTACATAACTCCCTTCAGCTGAGTGAGCCGTTGTTTGCAAGGGAGTGTGGATTTACCTCAGGGACTTGGCATGAAGTAGGGGAGGAGAGGCTGGTGCAGAGAGGCTGAGCTCGCCATACCTCTGTTCTCTATGGCAGTTTCTCTTAAACTTTTTGCACTAGTGACCTCATTTGGACTTTAAAAAAAAATCCCCTCTTCCACTAGAAAAAATTGTGCCTACCTTCTGCCCCATACTGCCACCCACTAAGCATTGAGTTTCAGCCCTGCCAGTGCTTCGCTCTTCTCCCAGAGGAATACAATTAACACGTTAATTTTGTTTTCAGTTAATTGCAGGCATTAACTGTGATTAATTGACAGTCCTAGTATGTGTATACATACACACAATAAATGAGGGGTATGTGTATCTGTATATACATTTCATACAATTAATTTCCAGCATAACCCTAGCTTTCCTTTAAGACCTCACATGACATCCTTTGGTGAACCAGAATCAGGATATTCTTGTAACCTCCATGCCAACTGGCATGGAGGAGTTCTTGGGTCACAGTCTAGCACCTATTTGTTGGCTTCATTTCCTTTTTGACATTACCCAAGAGAGAGGGAGACCCCTATACAGGGGCACCAGAGGGCCACCTGCATCAGCCCATAGAGGGGTTTGAAGCAAAGGTCTTTAACCCAACAGCAGCCATGCCCCAAACAGAGGGAAGAAGTTGTCCAAGGGAAGGTAAACAGGGTCCTGGCCATCCCACACCATTATACTTTAAGGGCCCTGGACCAGGACTTGGTGAAGTAAGAGGACCTGGGTCTTTCTACCCACCCAGATTCCCTCGGTCAGAAAGGATGAGGGGTTACCAGCAAGAAAAGTGACCCAGCTGGGACCCTATCCAGGCCACATCGGGCATCTGAAGAAGTAAGGTTGTTTTTTTGTGTTTTGTTTTAAAAAACCACCCACGAAAGCTTATGCCCAAATAAATCTGTTAGTCTTTAAGATGCCACCGGACTCCTCATTGTTTTTATTGGGCTGACAGAGAGACCAGAGTCAGAGGCTCAGACCACCAAGCCACCCTACTATAGGATCCTTATTTTTTGGCATCCCTGTACTGGATCTTGTCGTTTCTTGGATCACTAAACAAGCGATCCTAGTGTGGGAAACAAAGGACCGTTCAATTCCCTTGGACTGGACTTGAAGCAAATGAAGGCCGCTATCAAGATTGGAGGAAGCAAGGCTGGGGTGTGCCAAAGGCCTTTTGCAGGGCCCCAAAATGTGTTTGTTAAGACGCTGGTATTCAAAAAGATTCCGAGCTCAGACACTAGGCACGTTTCTACCCATGCTGGGATCCACAGTCACATGTTAGAAGACCCACCCTATAGCTGCTAAAAGAAAAACTGATTGTTAGATTACAGCTAAGGTTATGTTATGACAAAATATGTATTTCTATATACTTGGTAAGAATGTGTTTATTGTTATGAAAAAAAACAACAAACATTCATCAAGCTCTCTACTATTCATCTCCTGGCTCTTATGCTTCTGGGTTTTGTAAACAATGGGTCGGTACTTAAACTGTCATTTAACTGATTTTTTTAAATTTGTTTTTTGGAATATTAATTTATTGTTGTTTCTTAATGTACATCTGATTTAAATTCTTTGTATTATTAAAGCCCTATATGCTTTCCACAAGGAAAGCGGCTTTTTCATGGACAGAAGTTTTCTTTTAGAGCTAAGTCTCTGTTTTGGCTTGCATCCCAGAACACGCGGATTTCTAAACGAACTTTAAAGTATAGTACAGGGGTATCATTTTAAAAAAGCTAGTCTTCACTGTAGATTTTGGCCTAAATTAATTCCCGTTATTGCTTCACTTATTTCAATGGAGGTACGTTTCAGATTTGAACACACTTAGATTTACTAGGTCAAAATTTGGCCCTGATATGCAATATGAGCATAGCTATATTTAAATATAAAATAGTGTGCTGGTATAAGTTTATCTATACTGCAAGGATGTCTTGCAGACATGACTAATAAATAATGTACCACAGCTACATACCAAACACAAAACCATGTTAAGAAAGCTAAGGTTTCACAGCTAGATACTCATCAGTCAGGATATGCCACAGTTAATGTTACCCAGGCAACTAACTGAGCATATATAATAAAAGGTGATTGCAAAGCATACCATTTCTCAAAAATTGTAGTATTTTATATTTTTTGCCTATGGCTAATTTAGCTACAATGAAGAGTGTGGGTGGACACAAGGGCTCTGCAGAAGCTCCTGGCTCAGATCCTGCAGGCACAGTAAGGGGCAAGGGGGCTAAGGAAAGGAGCTGCACTTTTTCAGGTGCAAAGGAGTTCAGCCAAAGGCTCCTGTAGAAAAGTAGATTTTTCTTCTTTAAGTAGCATCCCTATGGGTGCTCCACTCTAGATGTGTTTGGAGCTGGCTGGGAATGTTGTTTTCATAGTCAGATGCAGAAGGAAGCATGTGGCCATGTGCTCAAAAGGAGGCTTTGTAAGGCACTTCAGGACCAGATTAAGGTCCCATGTCTGACTTGTGAGAAGTTATCCATACCATATCCATCCATGCCTAGGATGTCTGATTTGTGAGAAGTTATCCATACCCTTGAGGAATCTTTGTTGTAGGATGAGTGAATACAGAGTAGCTGTCTGTCTTATGATGAAAGGCAGTTATGGCTGCAGAATGTACCTTTACTGAATTTAGAGATAATCCTGATCTAGGATGTAATCTAGTGCTAGTGGGAGGGGAGAGCATGTGGGGGTAATCTGTTGAGTCACACCAGATTTGGAATCTTCCATTACTGCATGGTCAATGGTGGCTGAGAAGCAATTGAGGACAGTTCACCTATGCAGCATTAGGTAGCCTAGACATAAGGCCTTACGTTTATTTAGCCAAAAAGGTAGTCATCCTGCAGCAAAAAACAACAACAACACACCCCACTTCAGGACCAGACTTCAAAGAGAAACTGCTGAGCTTCAGTTCATCTGCAAATTTGACTCCAACTCAGGATTAAACAAAGCCTGCGAAGGGCTAGCCAGCTACAAAAGCAGCTTCTCCTCCCTTGGTGTTCATACCTCAACTGCTAGAAGAGGGCCTCATCCTCCCTGATTGAACTAACCTCGTTATCTCTAGCCTGATTCTTGCTTGCATATTTATACCTCCCTCTGGAAATTTCCACTACGTGCATCCGACAATGTGGGTATTCGCCCACAAAAAAGCTCATGCTCCAAAAGTCTGTTAGTCTATAAGGTGCCACAGGACTCTTTGCTGCTTTTGTAAATATATCTGCATCCCTGTGCTTCAGATTGGAGATTTTAGGTAGCAGTGTCTATTTGGCCTGCATATGCATTCTCCCTGTCTCAGGCCTTATGTCTAGGCTACCTAATGCTGCATAGGTGAACTGTCCTCAGTTGCTTCTCAGCCACCCTTGACCATGCAGTAATGGAAGATTCCAAATCTGGTGTGACTCAACAGATTACCCCCACATGCTCTCCCCTCCCACTAGCACTAGATTACATCCTAGATCAGGATTATCTCTAAATTCAGTAAAGGTACATTCTGCAGCCATAACTGCCTTTCATCATAAGACAGACAGCTACTCTGTATTCACTCATCCTACAACAAAGATTCCTCAAGGGTATGGATAACTTCTCACAAATCAGACATCCTAGGCATGGATGGATATGGTATGGATAACTTCTCACAAGTCAGACATGGGACCTTAATCTGGTCCTGAAGTGCCTTACAAAGCCTTCTTTTGAGCACATGGCCACATGCTTCCTTCTGTATCTGTCTATGAAAACAACATTCTTAGCAGCCATCACCTTGGCTTCGTGAATCAGGCAAATAGGGACTCTAATGGCACACTCACCCTTAACATTATTATTATTTTTTAAAAGGGATAAAGGTCACACAGACCACAGCCAAAGTTCTTCCCAAAAGTATCTTCTGCCACTGCCTTCCACATAAACCAATTTATTCACCTCCTAATTTCCTCCCAAAGCTATCTTTCAACAACAGAAGCAAGATTACATATATTTGATGTCAGGAGAGCTTTGGCATTCTACTTTGAGAACAAAATTTTTCAGAATCTCCTAAACTATTCCTTTTGATTGCAGAGAGGTCTAAAGTATCCTCAACCTCGAAGCAAAGACTAGATGGATATCAAACTGTATTACCTATTGCTATCATATCTGCAATCTTCATCCTCCATCTGGAGTTTGAACTTATTCCACAAGATCTCTTTACACTTCTGTAGCCTTCATTAAAAAAAACAACATTCCCATCACAGAAATATGCAGAACAGCAACCTGGACATCTGCTCATATTTTTGTGGAACATTATGTAAGCATCTGATGCTAAGTCATAGGTGATACATTTGGATTCATCAGTACTATACTTGACTCCGAAGCCCAGTGGAGCATGCATACTGCCTACTGAAAGAAGAAGAAGTTACTGACCTTGTGCGGTAACTGTGGTTCTTTGAGATGTGTCCCTATGGATTCTCCACAACCCACCCTCCTTCCATATGTCAGAGCTCTTAATAAGGAGCGCTGCAATAGAGAAGGAACTGAGGACAGTTTTCCTGCACAGTGCTAGATGCCTCAGTGCAAGACATGAGACTGGGAAAGCACATGTGCAAGTTGAGTGGACATTGCTACCTAAAATCTCTGATCTTAGTTCACAGGGGGACATCCTGAAGAACCACACTTACTGCATAATACAAGTAACCTTTTCTTTTCCACTCTTTTGTCTTATGAACGATTGAGCCATTTTTGATCAAAACAATTTACCTTCAGGCACAAACTTAACAGAGAGAATTTCAGCTCGAAAGGAGAGCTTCAGAAAATTGTGAACTGAAAACAGGGACTTATAACAATAGGAATCTCTATAGATTATTTATCTAAGATCTGAAAAAGGCCAGGAATTACATAGGTGTTTGTCACAGAGTGCTCTACTCACCTCTGAATGGTGCCTCCTTCTAGCAATTAACTACCTCCACTTCAGCACCCCGTTTCTGCTCAGGCACAGTGTCAGCTGTCCTGATGCTCACATAGTTGCAGTACAGCTGCCTCGTGACTTGGCTCTCTGGCCAGATTATACTCTGATTTCCCCTTCCCAGGGAGTCTTTTCAAATCTCTGCCCAAGCAGCATCATGCCCTCATGCCCACTGCTCTCACTCCCACAGTGACACAGGCAACCTTCCCATTCACAGCCCCTAGAAATACTATGCTACAGTGGACAGTAGGGGAATCCAGGCCTGACTTCTACATTGGTTTCTAGTCCAAGGTCCTATAGTGAGCAGTTAAGGTCTGCAGCTATATCTACCTTATTGCTCTTGCCCCTGGACTACTTCCTACCCTGCTTCTCCAAGCTTTTCACTCTCCAACCACCTAGTCAGACCAGTGATGAGCTGCCAAAATCTTAACAACCGGTTCCCTATAAAAAGTTCTGATTTAAGGGGGGGAGCGAGGGAGGGGCCAGGGGAGAGATCCTCGTGGGGCCGGGGGCCCCTGCAGGGCCTGGGACAATTGCCCCACTTGCCCCTTCCCCTCCCCTCTGGCCAGTCCTGGAGCTTGCAGCAGCCCCCTCTCCCCTCCCCCCCCCGCTGGGCCATTCAAAAAGTGGCAGCAGGACGACTCCAGAGCTCAGCTGAGCTGCCCAGCTGGTGCTGGTGGCTGGCCACGCTGCAGCTGGGGGGAAGCGGGGGAAGGGACGGGGGAGCCTCAGCCTCCCCAGCTGGGAATCCTGGGAGCAACAGGATGGTCCGGCCCACGGACCAGAGTTCTTTGCCCACCCCCTGGCCCTTTAACAACCGGTTCTCCATGGAGGTCTAATTTTAACAACCGGTTCTTGAGAACCTGTGGGAACCTGCTCCAGCTCACCACTGAGTCAGACCCCTCTCTCTTAGGGCTACTATGTAAACACTTCCTCCTAGGTTTTTATCTCCCCTTCTTTCCTAAGGGGGAGAGAGAGTGCAGACTTCCTCCATGTCTCCTCCCACATTGTTGCCTGCCTTCTGGCTTTATAGAAGCACTGCCTATTCCCTCACAAATGAGCTTCCTCATAATTAGCACCACCCACTCAGCCTACATCTCCCCTGTTTGTACTTATTGACATCCTGGGGAGGTGGGCAGACCTCTCCTATTTGCAGCTGATTTGAATTAAACCAGGCAGGCCCACTTTCTGAGGGCAGGTGTGAGGAGTACACCCTATCCTACAGTTACTCTGTAGTTGTTAAAGACAGGTCAGGAACTCCTACTACTACCTTACTCATCAATATGCTTACAGGTGGTAAACAGCAAATAGTTTTTACTGACATTTATACAGCAGTTTTTCCTAAGACATTTGCAAGCTCTAGTAAATCATATAACACAAAAAGTGATGTTCACAATGAAGTTCATTGTTGCCAGAATCCCTCTGGTTTATGAGCTGGCAATTTATGGCCCATACAGTTCTGATTACAGGGTAAGAAACATTTAAATTAGCCTCTATCATCTATATTTAGATACCTGAATAAGTGGCCTGATCTTCGAGAGCATGGAAAATCCATCAGCTCACAGCTGAATTCAGGCAATTTTTTTAGTTGCCTACCTAAGTATTTAGGAATAAAGCTTTAGGCACCCTATTTTGAAAGCCTTAGCAATCATTTTTTTCTTAAAAGGGGCCTGATCAGAAGCATTGTTTAAGTAAAGTACTTCCAAAGGGACCTGTGATTATTATCTTTAAACAGTAGTAAGTGAGCTGCTTGAAAGGCAAGATTTGGGCTGATACATGTGTTTATTCTGGACACTTTGATATTTCAGATGTTGAAAGAAGGAAAATCATACTGGTTTCTCTCTGCAGGGGAGATACACTAGTATTTGCTATACTAATTCTATGCCCCTTTCAGACATCTGGAACAGGCTTCCCTTAACATCACACCTGAGAGGGCTTTTGTTGTACATGACCAGGTGACTTTTCCACTTGCTCCAATAAACAGTCTATGCACCCCTTGGGATGTCAAAATTCACCCCCTTCCTCGGTTTCAATTTAAACCTTCTCCCTAGACGTTGATACTTTTAGATTTCTTTTTTTTTTTTATTAAAGTTAATACTGGTTAGCCCAACCCTAAGTCTTCTTTGCCTCAAATCCAAGAAACTCATTGTCAGAACAATTTACCTCTGAAACATTTTCTCCTTTTTATTCTCTCCAGCCTAAATATTGCTGTCAGTTTTTGTGAGACTGGCTTTGGCTGCTGACTCTTGCACAGACCATTAACTCCTTTCTGTGTTGGTCCAGTGTGGGGTTTATCCATGTCATCAATCTGTTAGACCCTTCTTTATGTCAGAGTAACATACTCTTTGGAAAAAGGAACACTGAGAACTTGGAAAACGGCCATAATAAAATACAAGCAACTAGAATGTTGCAGAAATACCTGCAGTAATACCTGCAGTGAGAATTCCCCCCCCCCTCCTTTTTTTTTTGGCTAGGTGAGGGGGATTTGTTTTGACCAAACAACCTGTTTCTTTTGTGTGGCATGACTGAAAAATATCACTAAGACTCTGCACCCTGTGTTAGACAAAAAAAAGGATCTATGCTGTATTTCATAACTGAAGACATCTACATCATCATCACTGTAACACCGACAGGCCCCATTCAGGGTCATATAGTAAGGAACCATCCTGATCAAAAGAACTTAAAATCTAAATTAAACTTAGATGCAATAGGAACAGACAGCAGCAAGGACAGAAGCAAAGAAAACAATAATGAGAACACACATGTTGCAGAACAAGCTCCACTCCTGCCTCTTTGCAGCACAGAAACCAGCCAGTAGTGTAGCCACCATTTCTTTGGGTTCTTTCCACCAACCAGAGGTGAAAGTAAGCCAGTATGGTCTGGTACAGCATACCAGCAAGAGCCCGTACATTGACTGGACTGGACTGGCTTCTCTGGCAGTGATTTAAAGGGCCCAAGCTCCAGCCACTGCAGGGAGCCCCGGGCCCTTTAAATCACTGCCGGAGCTCCAGCAGCTGGGCTCGGGCAGGGATTTAAAGGTCCCAGGGCTCTGGCCCCTGCGGGGAGCCCTGCTGCCCGAGTTCTGGTGGCACTTTAAAGGGGCTGGGGCTCCCCACAGGGGCCAAAGCCCTGGGCCCTTAAATCTTGAAAGGCCCCACCTTTTCTGGTTGAGGCCATGCCCTGCTCAGGACTCCGGTGTACTGGTACATCCTTTAAGTTACTATCACTCCTGCCACCAACACTCTTATAGTCCCATACAATAGCACTATTTACAATAGCCTCCTATACATTAGGCCTGCTCCTCAGGGTCTGAGAGAAGCGGAGGTCTCCCTTCACTCAGACTTCTGTGAAACTGAGCTTAGTTAGCTTTTCCCTCCTGTGTCTCTATCAGTCTTAGCTCACCCAGCCTACCATCTGATCAGCTAATTACCTTTAATTACCCTAATTAGCTTCCTCTAGGGAAACTAATGGGTGCTGGAATGATCAGATACAGGCTCACCTGTTAACTCTTAACCCCATACATCTCCCTGCTTGCCTACTGGTCAGGTTTCTCCCCCACCCTGCCCCGCATGCCCTTCCTTCTTTAGAGGTGGTGTTGGACTCTTTCTGCTCAGATTTGCTTCCAGGGTGGTTTTCCATTCTCTACCTACAGAAATCACATTTCTTGGGTGGGGGTTGCCTGCATAACTTAGTTTCTGCCTATAGGTTCTCACACCGAGGCAGCCCACTTCCCCACTCTCTTTGCCCTCTCCCCCTTTGGTTTGGGGTACAGCCTCTTACTGTCCCTCCTTTTCCTTCTCTAGTAAAAGCTCTGGCTCTCCCAGCCCCACAAACTGTTCCTGAGATTCTTCCTCCCACACTCCTGCTGATGAAGTTCCCTGGGACTGTCTGACTATCTTCCTCTACATCTTGTTATGGGCTCTCTTTTTTCCTCCTTCCTTTTCCCTAAGGAGATTCTATTTTCCACTTGTCTTGTGTCCTCAGGGCTCAGGTTTTCAGATTTTTCTATATCAAGCCCTTTTGTCCTATTTTTTGTTAGCCCTGCTTTCTGCTGCAGGTACTCTAGACCCCCCTTTTTTTCTTATAAGGGAAGGGGCTCCAGTCTGTCCCTGTAATGATTGGATGAGGCAGTCCATCCACCCCCCACCCTTGCACTTAAGCTTCCCCTTTATCTCTAGGACCTGGTCGCCATCTGGGCCGAGTCCTTGCGGAGCGGTGTCCTCCCTCTCTCGTGCAGGCGAGCCGTGCTCGCCTTACTGTCGAAGAAGGGGGACCTCCGCGACTTACGGAATTGGTGTCCCGTCTCGCTCCTCAGCACGGACTACAAGATCGTAGCCAAGGCCATCTCGCTGCGGCTGGGGGCCGTGCTGGAGGACGTGATCCACCCAGACCAGACCTACACCGTCCCGGGCCGTAGCATCTTCGATAACCTGTATCTGGTCCGGGATCTCTTGGAGCTTGGGTGCAGGGATGGTCTGTCGTTCACCCTCCTGTCCCTGGATCAGGAGAAGGCATTCGACAGGGTGGACCACGGGTATCTCCTGGGCACTCTGCGAGCGTTAGGCTTCGGGTCCCAGTTTGTGGGTTTTCTCCAGGTGCTGTACGCTTCCGCAGAGTGTCTGGTCAGGCTCAACTGGACCCTGACCGAGCCGGTCAGCTTTGGGCGGGGAGTGCGGCAGGGGTGCCCCCTCTCGGGCCAGCTGTACGCCCTGGCGATCGAGCCCTTCCTCTGTCTCCTCCGCAGGAGGTTGACGGGGTTGGTGCTTCGGGAGCCGGAGCTGCGGCTGGTCCTGTCGGCGTACGCCGACGATGTGTTCCTCGTGGTCCAGGACCCGGGCAACTTGGTGCGGGTGGAGGCCTGCCAGGCCGTGTACTCGGTGGCCTCCTCCACCCGGGTCAACTGGGTCAAGAGCTCTGGCCTGGTGGTCGGGGACGGGTGGCAGGCGAGCTCCCTCCCACCCGCGCTTCAGGCCATCCGGTGGAGCGCGGGTCCGCTGCTCTATCTCGGCGTTTACCTTTCTGCCACGCATCCCTCTCCGCCGGAGAACTGGCAAGGTTTGCAGGGCAGGGTGGCGGAGCAGCTCCGAAAATGGACAGGACTCCTCCGGTGCCTTTCCTTCCGAGGGAGGGCACTGGTGCTCAATCAACTAGTCCTGTCCATGCTCTGGTACCGGCTCAACACCCTGGTCCCGGCCCCGGTGTTCCTGACCGACCTCCGGAGGGTGGTTCTGGAGTTCTTTTGGCCAGGACTGCACTGGGTCCCTGCAGGGGTGCTCCACCTGCCCCTGGAGGAGGGAGGGCAGGGCCTGAAGTGCCTCCGCACTCAGGTCCACGTCTTCCGCCTCCAGGCACTGCAGAGGCTCCTTTATGGTGCGGGTAGTCCGGCGTGGAGAGCCCTGGCGCACGCCTTCCTGCGCCGCTTCCGAGGGCTCCGATACGACCGGCAGCTCCTTTATCTCGATCCGAGGGGCCTTTCGCGAGATCTCTCTGGGCTGCCGGTCTTCTACCAGGACCTCCTCCGGACCTGGAAGCTGTTCTCCGCAACCAGGTCCGTGGCGGCCACCGAGGGGGCGGACCTCCTCGCGGAGCCTCTGCTACACAACCCCCAGCTCCGTGTGCAGGTGGCGGAGTCCCCCGCGGTGTACCAGAGGTTGGTCCTGGCGGAAGCTACCAGGGTCAGAGACCTCCTGGACTACGACCGGGGAGACTGTCTGGATCCCCTAACTCTCGCTCGGCGTATGGGGCTCTCCAGGCCTTGTACTCCCCGGCGCGTACTACAGGACGTGAAGGCCGCTTTGCCGCCCGCTGCTCGGGCCTACCACGACCGGGTCCTGTGTGAGGGCACACCCCGCCCACCCCCCACCCCGAGCCCTCCGGACCTCTTCATCGGGCCCCTGCCCCGTGGACCCGACCGGCCCCCCCCCGCCCCTTCTCCGCAAGCCGGCTGCACGATCTGCAGCCGGTCCATTTCCAAACCGCGCCAAGGAAGCATCTCTACGCGCTCGTGCTCCACACCCTTCACTTCCTCACCCTCCTGTCCTGCCCCGACACCAAGTGGCGAGACCTCTTGCCACCTCTGGAGGGTGAGGAGCCCCAGTGGGCCAGCCTGTACTCCACCCTGGTCCCGAGGCCCGTCGGGGATATCAGTTGGCGGCTCCTCCATGGGGCCATGAGCACAGGTGTGTACTTGGCGCGGTTTACCCCTGTCCCAGACACCTGCCCCTTCTGCGGCATGAGGGAGACCCTGGCGCACGTTTACGTAGAGTGCGCTAGGGTGCAGCCCCTATACCGGCTCCTCACCAATATCCTATTGCGTTTCTGGCTGCACTTTTCCCCCCACCTCCTTCTCCATGCACTCCCTATCCGTGGCCCCACGAAGTCGCGGGACCTCCTGGTCAACCTCCTCCTCACCCTGGCTAAGATGGCCATCTACGTGACCAGGGAGAGGTGGTTGGCCAATGGAGACTCCTGCGACTGTGGGGCTTGTTTCCGATCCTTAGTCCGTTCACGTCTCCGAGCGGAGTTCCTCTGGGCGGCGTCCGCTGGCTCCCTTGATGCCTTCGAGGAGCAGTGGGCGCTGTCCGGGGTTCTCTGCTTGGTGTCCTCGTCAGGCTCCCTTCTTATGACCCTTTGACCACACTCCTGTCCCTGTTCTTTTATTAGTTGTCCCCCGCAATTAGTGGGTTTCTGAGGCCCTGTGGAACCTCCCCTTAGGCTGGGGGGGATCCGTTAGCATGGGGCGGGCTTTGCCCGCCCCGTTTCCCGGAAACCCAATAGATACACACCCCAGTTGCCCATGTTGCTAGCAAATCACACCCTAGCTCACTGAAGGAGTTTCTCTTGCCTCCTCCTTTTTCTTTTTGGTTGTCCTTAGTATGGCAAGACACACTCCCCCCCGCCAAGTCTAGTCCCTGAAATAGCTGGACTTCTTTCTTTGGAAAGTCTGTCTCCACAAAGTTTTCTTTACCACTTCTTCTAGGGTTGTTGGCTGTGCCTCCAAATCCAAATGCATGTGCTTTCAGGGAGGCTCAGGAGAAATTGTTCCAATATTATCATATCTATGATTTTCTCCACACTTCAGGTGTCTGGCTGTAGCGAGTAAGTTGCCCAGTCTGTTAATTTTTGTATGCTATGGGCTGCATGCCTCTGTTCCATCTTAGACCTTAGTCCATCACATGCTTTGCTGCACATTGGGCTACCCACATTTACCATCCTTGCCTGTCAACCACCCCTCACTCCATCTAGCTGCCAGAAATTTCTGTCTGTATTTTAAAATTGAGAGGCCTACCAGCAGAGCCATTTAGGGTCCCCCTCGACATAGGCACTGACTCTGTGGGTGCTCTACACCCACCGGCAGCCAACTCCCCCCCACCCATGCCCCACCTCCTCCCCTGAGCGTGCCACACCCCTGCTTCTCTGCCTACCTTCCAGTGCTTCCCGCCTTGCTGCCACCAAACATCTGTTTGGCAGCATGCTTGGAGAGAGGGGGAGGAGTGGGAACGTAGCATGCTCAGGGGAGGAGGCGGGGAAGAAACAAAGTTGGGGCGGGGACTTTGGGGAAGGGGCTGGAATGGGAGCGGGAGGGGGCAGGGCAGGGGTGGAGTCAGGGTGGGGATGGGGAAAGAGGGGGGTTGAGCACCCATCAGTGGGAGCAGAAGTTGGCACCTATGACCCCCGAGTTATGTACATGAGCTCTGCTCCCAGTGTATGTAGTCCTAGCACTAGGCAGAGCTCTTACCTGCTGTGCAGCCTGAGTGTGTTATGTGAGCTCATCAGAGGAGAGGTGCTAGTCTCAGCTTGTGTCCCTGGGGCAGGGGGGAGTCAGCATTTTGTTTACAGAGACAGGGTGATTAAGATAAGAAAGGGCTGGTAATTAAATTAAGGATCTGGAAGTGAAGACAGAACTCCGGGGACTCTGAGGAAATATAGCCAAGCCCTCTGAACCAAGGTTACATTCAGAAAAGAGGGAGATGTGAGGAGGATAGGTGAAAAGAAAGGGCCAAAACCACAGGAATACTTAGCAGTGGTATAGAGAAGTTCCCACTCTACCTGTGGTCCTTATGTGGCCCCATCACCATAGTATCTGAGCATCTCACAATGTCTAACCTATTTCTCCTTACAGCCTCTCCAGGAGGTAGAACAGTGTTGTTATCCCCATTGTACAGATGGGACACTGAGGCACACATAGACTAAAGGCCAAATTTTCAAAGGTATTTAGGCACCTAGAGGGATTATAAAAGTGCCTAGAAGGTTAGGTTCTTTGTAAACCCCACTAGATGCCTAGCTGCATCTTTGGGTGCCTAAAAATCTTTGAAACTCTGTCCCTAAGTAGGGTTGCCAGGCATCTGCTTTTCAATTGGAACGGTCAAAAAGGGATCCTGGTGGCTCCGGTCAGCACCACTGATTGGACCATTAAAAGTCCGGTCGGCAGTGCAGTGGGGCTGAGGCAGGATCCCTGCTTGCTCTGGCTCCATGCGGCTCCCAGAAGTTAATGTCATTTCCCTCCAGCTCCTACATGGAAGTGTGGCTATGGAGGCTCCACGCACTGCCCCCATCCTGAGCACCAGCTCCACAGCTCCCATTCGCTGGGACCAGTGGCCAATGAGAGCTGCTGGGGCGGTACCTGCAAATGGGGGAAGCATACAGAGCAGCCTGACCACGCCTCTGCCTAGGAGCTGCAGGGAAATGTTGGCTGCTTCCAGGAGCCGCCTGAGCTAAGCGCTGCCCGGAGCCTGCACCCCAACCCCCCTCCAACACCCCAACTCCCTCCCAGAGCCCGCACTCCTCACTCCCTGTCCCAGCCCTGAGCCCCATCCTGTACCCAAACTCACTCCCAGACACCACACCCCATGCTCCCTCCCACACTCCAACCCCCTGTCCCAGGAAGGATGAAGAAAGAGAGGAGAGGAGATCACTTAACCCTCAAGAAGTGGCATGTTCTGCCCCATGCTGGGCTGTAGAGCAATGGCTGCTGTGAAATTTTATATTTTAACTGAAAACTATTTTGTTTTGTCATTTTTTGTTCTGAGTTTGAGAAAAGGAAGGAATGAGAAAGTGTCATATGAGTATCAGATGTGTTTATGCCTCAAATTCTTAGTGTTTCAGCTGTATTCAGGCTAGTTCCAGAATAAAGAACAGAAATTGCATCCATAGAGTCCATAAAGTCGACAATTATTGTCATGATTTGTATTATTCGTGATATTGTATTATTGTGTTCCTAGCCTCTGTTTGTCAGAAGCTAGAAATGGGTGACGGGATAGATCACTCAATGATTGCCTGTTCTAAAGACAGGACATTGGGCTAGATGGACTGTTTGACCGTTCTTATTCACTGACACCATCTGCATGCTCAGCACTGTTTAGAATATGACAGAAAATGTAGTCCCTGAACCACTGCGTATAAAATGCATAGCCCTGGATAAGATGGTTAAATATCTTGAAGTATGAAGTGTATAATTATTGAACACATGGTAATATCCATGAGTGGAGGTGCTGATGGCAATAGAAGTTTTATCTGATTAAGAACTGGAAGATTTGACCCTCCAACTTTTTTCAAGAGGAAGAGCTGCCCAGAGCTCCTGGCCTGTTTATTTTCCTTAGAAGACTCCATTTTTTCTCAACTTTAAAATGTGGAATTTTCTTGGTATTTGGTTTTAAATATTCTCCTGGGAGAACTGCAACTCAATCATGGTAGTGTTTTTTCTTAAGAGCCTTCCTGAAAGTAATTGGTCTTTATACAGAAATGAAAGGAGTGTTGCCAACTCTCATGATTTTGTCATGATAATTGTTTTCTTTAAAGCCCCAGCTCCTGGAGTCAAGTGGATATGTGATGATTTCAGCCTTCATTCTTAAAGAAAAAGTAAGTTTCTAGCCCACATGGCTGTGAAGAAAGCTTCAAAATGTGACCCCAATGCACCCCAAAGGCTCAAAAAGCAGAAGGCAAATACAAAGAACACCAAATCTATTACTTTTAGATAATCTCATGATTTTTAAGCCAATCCCATGATTTTTGGTGAACCTGACATCATTTTTTAACATTTGGGGTTGGCAATACTGTGAAAGTAACTTAAAAATAAGTAGCCTAAATGATAGAAAGTAATTAGATTTTTCAACAATTGCTTCAGTTGTATTCAAGAATATCCTTTAAAATTTTAAACCTAACCCGTGTCCCTTAAGTGACATGACACAAGATGCCAGAACATGTTAGTATTAGAGCTGAGTATTAGAGATTCGTTATTTATATATAGTCAGCTAATTTCTAAGCTACTGTCTGCAAAAAACCTAGAGTTTTCGGTTGCCTAAGTAACTCCTGGAATCAAAGTTAAAGTTGCCCCCTCCCCCCAAAAATCTGAAATGGCGCCCCTGAGCCCTACCCTGTCCAGGATGGCCACTTTTACCCCACCATAGTCCCAGGTCTTCTCTTCACTCAAGGCCATATAGGAGGGGTGGCCAACCTGAGCCTGAGAGAGAGCCAGAATTTACCAATGTACATTGCCAAAGAGCCCCAGTAATACGTCAGCAGCCCCCCATCAGCTCCACCACCCCGCTCCCAGCGCCTCCCAATCAGCTGTTTTGTGGCATGCAGGAGACTCTGGGGGGGAAGGGGGAGGAGCGAGGCATGGCAGGCTTAGGGGAGGGGGTGGGAAGGGGTGGAGTGGGGGCAGAGCCTGTGGCAGAGCCTGGAGTTGAGCAGTGAGCACCCCCCCGGCACATTGGAAAGTTGGCGCCTGTAGCGCCAGCCCCAGCATTGGTTCCTATACAAGGAGCTGCATATTAACTTCTGAAGAGCCGCATGTGGCTCCGGAGCCACAGGTTGGGCACCCCTGCTGCCTGTGCTTCCCCAACAAGCAGTGCATCACCTGGCTTAGTAGGCCCTAGGCAAGCATATCACCTCCAACACCACTACGCCGCCGGATCTAACTAAGGTGTTACAGTAAGCTGTGCTTCTGCCTTGATCCAAGCAGTTCAGTGAACACCTTAACTCCCCCTTAACCCTCTGAGCTTTCAGCAGCTCTGTGTCAGACAGGCTACGCTATCTTGTTAAGCCCTGTCAGATCAGAGTAATACATCAACAGCAAGAATGAACAATAAGAAGTATGGAGCCCATGGCTGGAAAGAGCAGAAAAATAAAATTTCACTCAAGCAGAGTGTCAACTTATTCGGAAAGGGTAAAACTCCATGGGACGAGGAATTGTTTGCAGGAGAAAATGCTTTAAAGAAACTCAGTGTTAATTGGGAGGGATTTGTCACATCAAAACTAAAACTTAGTAAAAAGCGAAGGAAAAGGGCTTTGATATATGGCTTTGCAATGGCAGCTAAAGAATTGGACAAGCATATTAAGTCCCAGCAAGGTGCTGGCACAAATATTCAAGAACAAATGTCATCTAAAAGTATTGAAATGGAAGGACTGACAATGCACTCAAACACTTTGTCAGCACAGGCTTAAATCAGACCATGCAAATAAACCAATTAGAGCAACTGGTGAAGGAACTTAATATCTGTCTCACCAAAAAAGATAAGGAAAATTTTATATTAGCAAAAAAATTAGAAGACTCCCAGGCAGCTATAAGGGAGATGATGAAGGAAACAAAAAATTTCAAAGAAAGGTCTAATAATCATTCAGCATGTATTTTTAAAGTTAACATGTTAAAGGAGAAGTTAAGGAAAAGACAGGGAATGATCAGTGCTATACATATGGACTCTGTCAGGGGCTATGAGTCCCAAGGCACAAACTCAGATGTGGAAACTTCTGATGCACCTGATGATAGCATGAATGTGTGAGAGGAAGGGGAAAAATATCAACACAGCCTTCAGGAATTAACATGTTTTACTGGAAGGGAGGAGGGGACATCATATCCTCCAGTGGCTCCAGAGACCACTACTGTGGTATGCTATGGACCACACAAACCACCTGAAACCAGGCATGAGACAAAACCATTTGGGCCAGAGCAGGTACGTGTGATGGGATAGAACTTGGGTTCTCTCTCAATAGAGTCAGCTCTGGACTGGCTCACTAGGACTAGCAGCATGATTGGTTTAAGTAAAGAGGCTATAGTCTCTTTGTTAAGGGAATGTATGAGTGGGGAAGAGTTTGAAGCCCTGCCTGAAAACATTCAGATAGCCAACATAAAAGACATTGCAGAAGTGTATGATGCTGTGTTTAAGGTATATTATCCACATGAAAATGTTACGGGTAAATACTATTCAGACAGACAGAGATGGGGTTGGGGGGGAGGAAGGCCAGAGAGGTTTCTGGCATGAAAACAGTTGCTATACTAGCTGTCTGGCATGTCTCCTGTGGTTAACGGGTTGGCCACTTGTGATACACCTGATTTTAAGGAAATTCTGATTCAGGGATTGCTGCCTGCTATAAGGATTTCCATTGGACCTGTAAATGCAAGAACCACCACTCTCTGAGACCTGGAGAATAAAATGGGGGAGGCATTTGAACTCCAGCGAGAAGCCTTCCCAAGTCATTGGAATAAGAAAAAAGTAGCAGCAGTCAAGTGTGATCAAGGGAAGCCAATCAACAAAATCAAGGAGAAAAAGGGCAGCTCACACTATAAAAATGAAGCAGCAACAGACCGCCAGAACTCCTCCAGCCAGGACCCAGCTAAGTATAATAAGGAATACCTCAAAGACAACAGAGAATACAACAAAGACATTGCTGCTGATCTGAGAGGATTTAGATCTACCCTCTGGAGAAGGCTTCTAAAATATGAGACCAAGGACCAACATTCAATGCCTAGATGGACATGGTAGTTTGGGCACAGATGTGCTCAAAAGACTAAATTTAATAGTATATTCATGTAACCCCTTTGGGGTTTAGAGAGCATGGCCCCTTTACATCTTTTTCCTCGGGGGGGGGGAGGGGAGAGTGAGGAAAAAAGGAGGGAAACTCCAGGGGGTGGTGCTGGAGCTGAGAGGGAAAGAGTGAGGCAGCAGCCTGCAGGCCCTCACAAAGGAAGCAGCGGAGAACCTGCCTGTCGGGGACACCCCAGGACAGGAGCCAGGAGGAGCACTGTGCCAGGGAGGAATCGCCTGAGAAGGACAGGCTGAATCTGTACCCAGTATCATGGCTGCTCAGAGCTAGATGGGGCTGTGAGTACTGGGGCTTGTGACTCTACATTGGGAACAAGGAGGGAGGTTGCTAGATAGTTAAGTTGGGAGGTGGTCACTCTGTGTGGCATTGCAGAGAGCGGCAGAAGAGGGCACTGGAGGGGTTTGCTGGGGAAAGTTCACTGGTGCCAAAGACGACCAGGAGCACCCAATCCTCACCACTGGACTGGAACTTTGCTCAGGACTCCTGAACAATGTGTGCAGACACATTGCTCAGTGTCTGCCCTTCCAGACTGTGCTACCACTGGGCCCGTGGGGCATTGGCTTGGATGCAGCCCTGTTTTACTGCTCCCCCTATATTTCCCCTTGTTGTATTTCTCCTCTCATCCTTCTATAAATAAATATCTCCCTTTGTTATATTCATTGTACTTTTCCTGTGGATGTGTGTGTTCACTCTGGGGGGTTTGGAACAGGTGCCCCTGGGCTGGAAGGGATTTTTTCTGTTGCATTCCTGCATGTGCTGTCTCTTGGCTAGAGCTGCCTGCAGAGCAGACTTCATCTTGGCCACAAGGGCACTAAAGTTACATTCACCAAATAATATGCTCAGTAAAACAGACAATGAGTTGGGAGGAATCGTTGTGCCATCTTCACATTGGGTGGTGGCAGTTAAAGCAATCATCATTGCTGAATGGGAAGAAGCAGTGAAGCAAGTTACCAGCCATCATCCACGAGTCTTTGCAAAAGACAAATTGCAGTGTGGAAGAATCCAGGCCGAAGTCATGGTTGAGGGACCTAACCCGAGGTCTCAAAAACAATACAAATTCTCCAAGGAGGCCGAAGAAGGAATATGTAGTACCACTGATTCCCTCAAAAATCAAAAGGTGTTGGTTGAAATGGATAGTGTCTGCAACTCACCAATCTGGCCCATATTAAAATCTGATAAAACCACATGGAGGTTGACCATAGATTACCGCGAATTAAATCAAGTTACCCCTAAACTAACACCTGTCATGGCAAAATTTCAAGAAATAATGTCAAGTATTGCTACGGGAGCACAGTGATTCATGGTGTTGGATCTCACGAATGCTTTCTTTTCTATCCCACTGCACCCGAGTGCTTAGCACAAATTTGACATTCATGAGAGTACCACAGGGATACCATAATGCACCTTCCCTGTGTCACAAGTACATATCCAAGATGTGGGGAAATCTTAATAGCAGAGACAAAATCATTAGCTACGTTGATAACATCTTAATAGCTACTATGTCCAGAGAGGAGAACTTGGAGGTTCTAAAAGAGGTGGTACAGGCCATTGAAAGAACTGGCTTCATCATCAGTCCCAGCAAAGCCCAAATGTTACAACAAAGGGTTACTTACCTGGGTATGGAGCTTGGTGTTCAAGGAAGAGGACCTGATTCAGCCAGGGTGGAACTAAACACCAAGATGCCTGCACCACAAGGTATTTCAGCGCTTCCATCATTCCTGGGCCTGACTGGCTTCTCAAGGGACTTTGTGGAAGGATACTCCAAGCTGGCGCAGCCCCTCTACCTGCTGTTAAGAAAAGGACACGAATGGAGATGGGGTAAGGAGGAGAAAACTGCCTTCTGTAAACTCAAACAGGCTCTCCTTCAAGCTCCAGCCTTTGCCTACCCCCAACCAGGCAAGCCATACCATCTCCAACTGGCTACCACAGACCATGGATTAAGTGCGGTATTGTTACAACGAAGTGGGACAGGCCTGAAACCTGTGGCCTTCGGGTCTAAGGTTCTGATGGAAATTGAGAAGAGGTATTCGCTTTGTGAGCGGGAGGTGGTAGTGCTCACCTGAAGCATTGTGAATACCTTACAGGGATGTCCCCTGTTGTATTGACGACTGTTCACACATCTATCAGGGACGTCCTATCTGGGAAGATTAATGAAGGTTGGGTCTCCAATCCCCGCCTTGCAGAGTGGACATTGAACCTCTTAAATCTGGATGTTCAGGTGAACAAGGTGCTTACCCTCTCTGCTGTTCCGTTCGCGCTAGTCACACAGGGAGAGGAGCATGAATATCCACTGCCTCCCACAAACATTGAAGAAATGCTTTCACCATTCCACCTGGAGATTTCTTACAAAAAGGCCAAGGATGCGGGTATGGATCTGTGGGTCATTGATGGCAGTTGCCAATACCATCAGGGCAAGTCACGCACCGGCTATGCCGCATTACAAGTCACCATAGATATCATTTTACAAGGAACTGTCACCCCAAGGTCTGCACAGGCTGCAGAGATAGTTGCTGTAGTGGCAGCCCTTGATGCAACAGACAAAGAAACACCTATAATGATCTGCTCTGATTCAGATTGGGTTATACGAGCCTTAATAGACCGGATGCCAGTCTGGATGAACAGGGACATGAAGTCTGCTGATAACAAACCAGTGGCATATACCAAATATCTGACCCATGCTTGGAGGTTAGCAGAGGAGAAAAAGCAGCCAACCCACCTGTTCAAGGTACGCGTCCATACAAAGAACTCTGCAGAGATCACCCTTTGGAACCATCGGGTTGATCTCTTGGCCAAAGAAGCAGTGCTGTTAGGACCTGAAACCTTATGGCTGAAGTCGTCAGAAGTGGTACACAGGATTCAACCAGTGGAGGCTGACAACCAGTTCGATGTCGTCAACCTGCAAAAACAGGATAAGAGCATTATGGAATTACTAGATAAGAAGGAATATAGTTGGTATAAGTTCTTCCAACATGATAGTGGGCTAATTATGGCAGCTAAACAGAGCAGCAACAGAGAAATACCCATTCTAGTAATTCCCACCTGTCTCAGGAGAGAGCTTATTGCTTTGGCCCGCCATCAAGGTCATTTTGGAGTGGGAAAAAAACCCACTAAAAGAATACTAATAGTGGGATGGTGGCCAGACATAGCAAAAGAAGTGGAAAACTACATATGGAACTATCTGGCATGTGCTGCCAACAACCCTGACCACAAGATTGTTATGGGACCCAGGCAGCACCAACCAATTGAAGGGCCTTGGCACAGACTGCAAATAGACTACATCGGTCCCCTACCATGTTCAGGATGGTTAACCGATACTGCTTGCTCATACTAGATCTGTTTTTGAAATGGGTGGAAGAGTATCCAAACATGCAATAATAGTGCAACCACCACCATGTGGATACTGCTTGAACAGACCTTTTCGAGATTTGGGATTCCATCTGTCATCGAATTAGATCACGGGCCCCATTTTGTGGGGGAAATAGTTAAAACCCTTTACCACGCCTTCAATATTCACCAGAGACTCCACATTGCAGGCCATCCACAGACCTCGGGGCTGTGGAAAGGACCAACAGAACTCTCAAGACAGCGCCGAGGAAAATCATAGAAACTTCTGGAAAAAATTGGGACAGAAAACTATCATTTGTGTTGATGGCAATACGGTCATCCATGGGGGTTCATGGATACACTCCTCACAAGATCATAACTGGGTGTCTAATGAAAACACCAGAACAATGGTGGGTGGGAAGGGCGCCTCCTGACCACTACCAGCCACAAGTGTAAATGGATAAATACATGAACACCTTACTGAATGCCATCAGCAATGCTCAGAAGCAAGTGGCCTTGCAACTAAAATGTAGTATAAGGCAGATGGATAAGAGACTGGGGGGAAATTTAAAATTTATAGATTGGCAAATAGGGGACAAAGTCCTCTATACATTTTTCTCAGACAGAAACCATTCACTGGGTCCAAAGTGGGTGGGCCCAGTGGTCATTGTGAACAAAGCTAGCCCTACAACATATCAGGTGGAGTTAAAAACAGACAGAAAAATAATTTTAAAATGGTTCCACTCCACCCAATTAAAAGCATGGAAGGGGAAATAACTGCATGATACTAATGTCTTCTTCTGTTTCTCTGTTTCAGGGCTAACTTCTACATCTAAAAATGAAATTCATGTTGTTCACATATATATTTATAGGTATAAAATGTTTTATGGTTGTTAAAGAAAATGAACATGTGTACTGCAAGGTAAACAAAACCTTCAGTCAATATGAAAGAAATTGGGTTTACATCTATGGCCATGACTATGAATTGCCTAGTATGAAACTTCATGGAAAAATTTCCATGTATGTATTTAGTCACAATGACGATTGCTACATAGTTTGAAACAAGAGACCGATAATAAGTCTCTGATGGCTTTCACGGAAAATGATGAAGGGGATCATGAAGCTACCATGGAAGATGGAGAACAGCTTTCATGGGTTCAAAAATTACCATATGAATTTGTGTGGCAGTTCAATAGTGATTTCTTGGAGGAGTGTTCAAACAAATTAGCAATGCGGGAGCTGTGTAAAAGTGCCTATATTCAATCCAACATTCCCTCCACCAGGCCAGTTGGAAATTTTAAGGTTAAGGTTTCAGTGGGTCTCCAGTACACAGTAAATAATGTAAGTGCATATCTGAACACTCCATTGTTCAGTTATCACATTCAATTAACATGTTTTAACTGTACTCAGTTATGTTATGTTAACCATCCTGGCACTAATATGTTTTGTGCTAAAGAAAATGTGTCATTTCATATCAAATGTTTTGGAAGTGTAAATATACAGGCGCATCCCAATAAAATGGGAAATTGACATGTAACAAGTTTGTTTGGACTTCACGAAATAACCAATGTTGTGGTCGTCTCTGAACTGTATGTCAGCAACATTGGTCCAGTTGTTGTAAAAAGAGGTGTTAAGAGGTTGTTAATGGTTAACTCAATTTATGCGCTAAAAAAAACCATGCCTGTCCAGATTTCATTATCTCAAGTGTGTGTAGAATGTATACTCTAAAGTCATTCCTATAATATCTGGGTGGCACACACGTCTCAAGGGTGTGGTACCCAAAGCATCCCCTATACAGGTACAAAAAAGGGACACAGTACCAACCATATTAAAAGGGATAGGAACAGGGCTAGGTGTCCTCAATATGATAGATCAGCAAGTTTTAGCCAATAAGATTGGGGCACTAGGTTATGATATAGTCTCATTAACAAACCCCTTCACAACATTATTAAACCAGTTAAGTGTCCTAGAGTACAAGGTTGCCAGCATTCTACCAGGCTGGATGTAGCTGCAGAAGGCAGACCACCTTAATCTGGTAGGAGCCATTCACGTCCTGCAATCAAATAGCTCCATGGCATTGGCGTGTATCCAGGCTCAGGAGCGGGTACTAAGCCTGGCTAAAGATATTATTAGAAGTGGCCTCAGTGGTTTAATCCCTATCGAATTACAAATTACGAAATGCTCTCTGGGTGAATGCCACTAATGCCTTTGAACAACGTCACCAGGCATGGTAGAGACTATTCAATTTCTCATATTTACCCAGTAATGACACTATTATAGCATATGTCCTCACCCCATTAGATGCCCAAGAGGAAAGATATACCTTTTGGTGCCCTTAGGTTTAAACCTCAATAGTTCAGTCCTGCTTCCAATAGAACTGGGCAAATGGGTGCACAACAGGAATGGAACCTATCGAAGTGTCAATTTATGATCCTGTTTAGAGGAGAAAGGATTGTGTTATACATGTGACTCTGGTGTTTTGGAGATCTCTCAGATCTGTCTAAATCCCAACGAGGGCAAATGTAACTATAAACTCCAGCCATCCAGCTCTAACAGCTCAACGTTGGTATTTGTTGATCATACATGCATATGCTTGAGAAGCTGATGCAGGGAGTTCTTAGTAAATTCCTATTATAAGATCTCTAATAACCCTTATATTAATTTGTGTCTCTGTTCAGTTTTCTCCATTGTGGGTTGTAATGTTAATTTTATAAGGCAATTACAACAGGAAAGCTGGGAAGTGATGGTTACTATGTATTACTCCTCTAATCAAATCAAGAGGATATTAAAAAGATACAAAGTGACTCTTTCCATTGGTGGGAAGGTTTATTCAATGGCTCAGTAGATTTTAATCAATTCTGGAACATTCTGTTGCATCCGGTAATCACTGTATTGGTCATCTAGTTAATGATTATTATTTACTTAATTGCCCTCACGTTTTGGATAAAAAGACAGATTAATACAGTCATCATTATATATCAGTTCCCTCTTTTAAATTAGTCTAAATTTGTTGTGATGGCATTGAAGACAGAGTCCTTCAAACTGCCAAAGAGGGGAAACTGTACGGGAAAATTGTTTTGTTATGTATTCTAACTGTATATTCTGTTATGGTATCATTTTAAACATTTGTTCACAATCGTCATTTTGAATTCTATAAAGTTGTTGTTTGGGAGCCATGTTGATCTCCCTTCTTGTTGGGCTTTTGGCGTCCTTTTCCTGTAAGGCGGGAAAAGATCGGTCATGTGATCTGGCAATTCTGCCCGGAGACAAGAGAGTATATAAGCTCCTCTCACAGGCTATATGGTGCTGTCCATCATGGTGGCAGCCCGTGTCTGTGTCAGTCATCAGTCGTCATGAGCAGTCTCCGAGAGACAACACGTCAACTCATCCCTACTTGCCTGAGATTGAGGAATTCTGGTCCAGCAGCCGATTTGATCCATGTTCCTCCTGTGCACATCATCATCACCAGGTACAGTAGACGGTCTAGGTTGTCCATCACACCAGAACTGTGGCAGTCGGTCAGACACGACCCTCCCTCCATGACTGACATCTCGTCTGTATAGATTTCTTGACTGTTAGTCCATAACATCTGTAAGGGCTAGAGGGCTTCACACGCTTGATTCCAAATCACTGAGTGTTCTTTACTTGCCTGTACCTAATAAACACCTTTAATCATGTTCACCTTTAATCATGTCCTTCTTCTGTTTCACTGAGACCATAGGTGACAGACCTAAAACAGACCTAAAACAGGAATAATCCAAACTTCCATCATTAGCAGGGGTCTTTTTATACCCCACTTTGATTCCCTTTTCCCCTAACAGTGGTACTTTTATCCAAATTCAGTTCAAGTAGAGGAAACAACACTCTGAGGCTAAAATGGCAAGGGAAAAATTCTGTCTTGGTTTCTATCCCTCTAGCCCCATTGAGAATAAATAAGACTTCAGGGGTATATTGGCTCTAAATTTGGTCTGAAGTCTTTGTTTATATGTGTGGAAGGAATAAGGGTGCAGTTATAGTCTTGAAAAATATTACACAAATGGAAGTGACGGTTCTATGCCTACTGGCACTCACATTACTATTTGTGTGTGTAAATACTGCCTGCACTACAACCCCCACCTGGATACTGAAATATAAACTGTGTTTTTTCTGGTTAATGCGTCATCCTCAGTAATAGAGACTGTCGTTAGATATTCTGTTAGTAATGTGCATACATGAACAAAATCCAGCTTGCTTTCACAAAGCTGTATCTGTTGTACAGTGCTAACAGGAGTGAGCAGTAATTAAATCTTATCTGCTTACTTGAGTAGTTAAAATAGTATTCTGAATTTTCACAGGCGCAGATCTGTTTAATAATGTGACTTTTTCCAGTTTTTTTTTTTACCATAAATATACTTTAAAGCTGTTGGTTTAAAGGTTGTATTGATATGTATAGTCTTGTAGATTTGTCTCTCTCTGGTATCCTTGGCACGTCATTTGATCTGGGGTATTGGAAGTTTGAGAGTTAAGACATTGCCAAACAAAACTTGTAAACTTAAAGCTTGGTCTAGCCCAATAAGTTTATAAACTGGACTCTTTCCTTTCTTCAGAGGCTTTTTTTGGGGGGAGGGGAAGAAGGGAGGGATGCATGAAGTTCACAAGCTGCTGTTTGAGCAAAGATAGAGACTTACCTTATGTGGCTTATCTAGTCTCATACAACTTGCTATGAATTCTGAATTTCATATTATTAGCAAACAAAAACTATGTTTACAGATGGTTAAGATTGTATTAAGACACACCTCATCCACCCAAAACTTTAAAAGCACAGAAACATAAAATCAATACATACTCTGATTTCATCAAACTTTCACTGCAACACAAAATCTTAACAGTGACCTCATGCTTTTATATTAAAAAGATCAGCACATCTGACTGTCAACACAAACCTGATGGAGCTGTTGTACATATTGCTTTTTGACATCTGTTGGAGATGGAAGCGAAAGCCTTATAGATCATTAGAGTGCAGTATCCATAGCACTGTAGGCAATACGAAGGTGAAAAGAAGGCACAATTCTTTCCTCTTAACTTTTTATTTCCATGCTTTTAAGGTTTTGGGTGGATGGGGTATGTCCTGTCACAATCTTAGTCACTCTGAAAGATAGCTTGCTGCAGAGGTTAAGATTGGGGGTTGTTGTGGTAGTGACCTCACATAAGCTCTTTGCTAACGTATAAAAATGGATGTAGGGTGGAGAGAATTGTGTTGCTCTTCCTTAACTACCTTCCAATTGGGGATTACTGGGCTTAATCAATAATAAGGATAATGAATTGCATGGGAGTTTAAAAAATGGATGAAAAGTTGAGATTTGAACTTTGGCTTTTCTCTTTCCAAGCTCAAAGGAACTTCCTCTATGCAACAAGATTATTTAAGAAATCTCACTCTTGTATGTGTGTAGGGCTTTTGCACCTGGAAATGAGTGGAGTTGATGGGGTTTGCAAGTGCAGCCAAGTTGTCAAATTCTGTGGTTCAGCTTGCCACATTTTCCATTATGGCTTGAGTTATAAAAGGCTTTATAGATGAACACGAGGTGCAATCATGAGACCAAAGCACAGATCCAAGAGTTTCATATTTCTTGCAAAAGGGGTATAAAGAAAAGTGAGAGAGTCAGGTGAAAATCACCAAATGGGGTGATTTTTGAACTTCTTTACTCTGTATCAATTTATTTTGTATCAAACCACCATGAAATATGCAAATAGTACTTAGCTTATATTTTATATATATTTTTTTAATAAAGGTTTAAATAAACTGAACTCTAACACAACCTTGACTATAGAGCAGCTACTGCTGCCTCATAATGGAATAGGAGATGAGAAGAGGTTAAAATAAGAGAGAATAAGTTGTGATTACTTTATATTTTTTCCCATTCTACTCTCTCTTCTGAAGACTTATAGGACTAAGTAGGGAACCAATGTATTCTAGTGCAGTGTTTCTTAAACTGGAGGTCCTTACCAAAAAGGGGCTTGCAATGCTATTGTAGTGGGGGTCATGAGATTAGGGTTACCATATATCCAGATTTTTCTGAACATGACTTCTTTTTTGGTCCTCCAATCTCCATCCGGGCAGACAAATGTCTGTGATTTGCTATTGCTACCCTTACTTCTGAGCTGCCTTCAGAGCTGGGTGGCCAGAGAGAGCCGGCTGCTGGCTGCCACCACCAGCAGCAGTGCAGAAGGAAAGGTGGCATGGTATGGTAATTGAGGTCCCTTCCAGTTCTACAATTCTATACCATTGTATGGTACCATACTGTACCATATAATATCATATCATACCAATCACTTTGGGGGGTTCATGACAGTCTGAAATATTTTCAAAGGGGGGCCCAGCAAAATTTTTGAGAATTAGGCACTGGAAAACCTGCGCCCTATTCCCAGCTCTGCCACTGTATGAGACCTTAGGCAAATAATATCGTCTCTTGGTGCCTCTGTTTCCCCACTTTCAAAAGGGAGTAATTATTGAGAGGAAGGATGATCCAATGGTTAGGGTAGTATCTTCGGTCTTTAGAGACCTGGAAGTGCCTGCTCTGCCACAGATTTCCTATGTAACCTAGGACAAGTCATTTAGTTTCTCTGTGCTTCAGTTCCCCATCTGTAAAATGAGATAATAGTACCTCCTTACCTCATATGGGGGCTATGAAGATAAATGCATTAAGGACTGTGAGGCACTGGAGTGACTGGGGCTGTATAAATACCTTAGATAGATGAGTAGGTGAATGCTGTTTGTTATTTTGCTGCTTAGTGGTTTTCTCCAGAAGCTTCTGTCTTGAGGTAGAAGTGGTTGGGCTGGTTTCTTTATAATGGCCATGACAGACAGTCCTCTTACTTCCTAGAAGGTGGATCCATAAGAGTAAATCAGCTACTAGCAAGTAATTCTGTATTAGAGCAGCGCAAATAACTGATTTTTTTGGTTTGCTAGCAGGTCTGAAAAAATTTCAGTTTGGGTCAAATAAAAAATTTCCAGAATTTTCAGTGAACTGAAAGTGGGAAAAATAATTAGTGGTTGCACAAAATGTCTTGGTTGACCCAAAACAAAACGTTTATGGCATTTTTAATAAAAGAAAAGTAAATGAAAGGCTAGATTAACAAAAAACAAGAAGGGGAGGTTTTATACGCAATAGTCCAGTGGAATGCAGGAGACCCAGGTTTGAATCCCGGCACAGGAGCAGGGAATGGAGCCCAGGTGCCCCCCACTTGTGAGTGTCCAAACCACCATGCTACAGCGTCATTCTCATGCACTTTCACTAACCCAATGACTATTGAAGCTGTTCCATTTTGTACGCAATACTTGAATAGGAGAGACCGAGGAAACCCCACCTCAGAATTGCCAGCAGCCTGTGGGAGGGAGGAGAGTGTGGGCTCAAGTCTGAGTTTTCCAGATCCCATGTGCATACCCCAACCAGTGGGCTATTGAGTATAAGGGGGTAACCATAATTGGTTTTATGAAGGATCCCTAAATCCTCTTGTGACTCTAGCATGAACATTGTTTTGATAATGTTGAATTGGTTCACTTTGATATTTCAGAATTTTTTTCTTTTTTTCTTTTCATACAAAACAGGTTGCCAAAATTGACATGAATTTTGGTTGACTTGAATCTGCAGTTTTAGGCAAACAAACAAACAAAAACCAACAACCCAGGGCTACCAATTAAAAAAATAATTATGAAATTAAAAAAACCCACAATTAATCAGTTTTAATCACACTATTAAATAATAATAGAATACCACTTATTTAAATACTTTTGGATATTTTCTACATTTTCAAATATATTATTTTCCATTACAACACAGAACACAAAGTATACAGTGCTCACTTTATATTATTTTTTACTACAAATATTTGCACTGTAAAAATGATAAACAAAAGTATCAGGTGAATTGAAAAATACTGTTTCAAGAAGTGTAGTGCAATCTTTTTATTGTGAAAGTACAACTTACAAATGTAGAATTTTAACATAACTGCATACATAAATGAAACAATGTGCAACTTTACGGCCTACAAGCCCACTCAGTCCTACTTCTTGTGCAGCCAATCACCAAGACAAACAAGTTTGTTTACATTTACAGGGGATAATGTTGTCTGCTTTTTATTTACAATGTCACCTGAAAGTGAGAAACATTCACGTGGCACTGTTGTAGCTGGTGATGCAAGGTATTTACATGCCAGATATGCTAAACATTCAGGGTAAAATAACATAATTAATGGATTCATTCTTCAGGAGAGAGCCCAAAAGCCCTTCCAATAAAAATCTAGCCATTCACACAAACTGTTTGCCTCTGTCTCTAAGGTAATTTTGTCACATTAGGCTACAGGCAGCAAGTTTGACAATCTTGAAAGACAGCTGCACTTTTGATCACATCTAAAATCTCCAAGTTTTGTGTAGGAAAATATTCTGATTGGTCTTTCTACAATATTGAGTTTTCACCAAATGCCTGGTTGTCATGGTTGCTTTAATTTGACATCAGAGTATCCTGGATCTAGATTAATTGTAGCTAAGAACATACAACATAAGGGGTGTCTTCAATTTCCAAAAAATAGGCACACTATTCCACTCCTTGGGCCTTCATGTAAATAATCAAAAGTTTATTTTCATGCAGCCTTGGTAGATTCTACAGCTGTGAAAATTTGCTTGCTAGTGGACCAGCTCTACATGATATCCTCTGCAAAATCCCAGCCTTCAAGAAATATGGTTTCTCCTCTAGCTGTTAGGCTTCACACACCTCATGACACCATTCCCCAGACTATTTCAGAAGAGCCTACAGGGCTGTTTACTGGTAATGTATTATCCCTATCTTGACAGCAGGGTCACCTTAGGTCATTCAAGAAATCTACTGTAGTAGATAAAGGAGGAACATACCAGTCAAGGAGTCCCCATCTCACCTTGCTGTCTCCAGTAACAATCACAGGTTGCAGGTGCTTTAGTAGAAGGCCTAAGGGCTCCTCCAAAACCCCACACTAGTCAATGTTGTGGGCTTCCCCAGAGATGAAACTTAATTTCACATTGCTGGAGTTGACAACTATTAATCTCACCTGCAGGGTTTTCCTCCTCCTGATCAGATCTAAAGTTGTCCAAATCTTAATCAACAATGCCATGACAGTATACTACATGAATTGCTAACAAGGAGCCTGATCTCATTTTGTGCTAGGTGTACAGAATTACCCCAATACCTCTTCATCTGCTGGGGAAGGATAATATTTCAGTAAACTTCTTACACCACAGTTTCCTGTTCAGAAGGGTTTATTGCACACAAGGAAAACCTTGAACAGTAGCTTGATGTCCATAAATAACTTCATTATTTCAGTCTCTACTGAACTTCAAGTGAGCTTAAATCTATATATTACACACTATAAACTGCATTAGAAGACTATTAAGATTACAAAGTCTAGCACACACAAGTTAGGAAACACCAGAATTAAGGTTATTGAGCAACCTTGTGCATATCCATTATGATACATTCTTCAATGACATGATCACACTACTTTTTCCACAGGACCAGTGTATCTGGTGCTCACTGAATGAACAGCTATTCAGGATTTTGATTTTACACTCTTCAAACCCTGCTTTGAAGACAGAATTATTTTCCTCAGAGGCTTTTCTATGGCACTTTGCACTATATTGTCTGAGTAGCTCATAGGCATTAAGGTATATTCTCAAAACCTCTGTGAGGTGAGGGGTTGGTATTATTCCCATTTTACAGATGGAGAACTGAAGCAGAGAGAGATTAAGGTCAAAAGTATCCTTTAATTTAGGGTGTTCAATTTGATATTCCGAGGAACTGATTTTTCAGAATACTTAGCATTGTATAGCACGTTAAATGTACAAAACACAGCTCTCATTGACTTCAGTTGCAGCTGTGAGTGTTGAGCACTTCTGCAAATCAGACCTCAGGCTCTCAAGATGGGCACCCAGAAAATGAGGAACAAATTTAGTGGCAACCTGTGAAAAGTCTGGTTTAAATGACTTGCCCTGCATCACACATCTGTGTTAGAGGGTGGGATAGAATCCATTTCTCCAAAGCACCATTTAACTGCCTTAACCATGAGACTGACAAGGTGAATGAGGTAATATCTTTTATTGGACCAACTTCTGTTGGTGAAAGAAACAAGCATTCAAGCTACACAGAGCTCTTCTTCATGAAACCATCATTTCTCTTCCTACAGACTCCTGCCTGCCTCATTCACTACATATTGTCCAACTTCCGCAACAAGTGAGGTAAGGGTTTAACTGAGAACAGCCTTGTTCACTACTCAACTCTAATTTATCCCCAGGGCACAGCCCAGCCTATGCACTGAATGATGCAGGTGTCCTGTGGTGTATCCCAGTCTCTTTTCCCCTCCTATCATCTCATCCCAATCAAGCCCTGGGTCAGAACTGGAATCAGAGTTGGGAGTCAAAGACCAGGGGCAAGCATCACGAACATATTGCCTCTATATAAATCCATGAGTTCAGATGTGGTCGCCCCATCTCAAAAAAAGATATATTGGAATTGGAAAAGGTATGGAAAAGGGCAACAAAAATGATGAGGGGTATGGAACATCTTCCTTATGAGGAGAGCTTAATAAGACTGGGACTTTTCAGCTTGGAAAAGAGATGACTAAGGGGGGATATGATTGAGGTCTATAAAATCATGACTGGTGTGGAGAAAGTAAATAAGGAAGTGTTATTTACTCCTTCGCATAACGTAAGAAGTAGGGGTCACCAAATGAAATTAATAGACAGCAGGTTTAAAACAAGGTCAATGCATTTTAATGAAGAAGACAGGAGTTGTGGTTTAAGCCATGTTGGTCCAAGGATATTAGAGAGACAAGGTAGGTGAGGTCAGAGTGGATAAAAATCTGTGATTTTAAAAAAAAAATCTGATTTTTTAAATTTAAATTGGGTTTTTTTGATAAAATGCTTTTTGAGAATAAAACCTAACAAAAATAGTTTTAATTAAGATACATTATAGCTCCAAGATATCTCATCATGGAAAAGGGATTATAAGTTCTAATTCTATAGTATGAGACAATATATTCATGTAATGTTTACGAAAAGTTTTGTAAATGAATTCCAATAATACATGGATTAGAGACCCAATCTTATGAGGTTCCAGGGGCTTCTGTATAGATTATGTAGGTTAATCTTTGTATCTACTCAATGGGACTCAGTGCGCAGTCTAGAAGATACCATCAGAGATGCTTAGTTTTTCAGTTCTCAAACTGTGAATTTGTCTCCAGAGATAACATGCTTTTTAACAGCAAAAATGTTTTAAATAAAATAAATAAATAGTATATAGAGGTGAGAAATAACAGACCTCAACCCTATTGTCCCTCTGCAAATTTGTGTACACAGAGTCAATCCCTTACCTCTCTCTAAAAGTGCAAAGTTTCAAAAAGTTCAATGAATAGAAGATTGTTGGGGGCAGAATAGATTTGAACAAAAAGAAGAAGTCTGGAGATAAATGTGAGAAGGGAGGGACAGGCAGTAGAAACAAAAGTAAAACTGTTTGAGCAGCACATTCCAGAAGTCTTGAGGTCTTTCTGAGTGTAGCCTTCACTGATTTGAGATCTACCATATCATTCTCTCACTAGAAGGGAAAACCTATAATAGCAGCAGGCCGCAAAAGAGACCCAGTTTGGGAATATTTTAATGAAGTTCCTGTACCTGTGGGTAAGACAGGCATGCGTGCAAAATGCAAACAGTGAAACAAAGAAATGCAGGGACTGGTTGCCCGAATGAAACATCATGAGAAGTGTTCCTTCTCAGGAGGAAGCTGCATTGAAGATGATGAAAAGAACATGTCTGAACATGCAGGATCTTCAGGTTGGTAAATGTTTTTATTTCATACTTCTTTCTTAAGGACTGCCTGTCTTCCTTCTGGACTATTCTTGAATTCTCATGTTGGAGCAAAAAATGTAGTTGTTACTCTATGGTACTATCATTTTAGATGCAGTTATGATAAAAAAAATAGATAGCTGAAATAGGCAGATCTTTCTTTTACAACTTCACCTTTAAAATAGTACTGAGTGTCAGTGAATGCAATGAGTAATACTAAATAAGCAGTATGGTAATAATAATTAAATATCTGCACTGACTTAGTTTGTTTAGGAGAATCCATCCTCAACATACAGGATTCAGAAGACTATCCACCTTTAAGATCAACATCATTTTCTATAGTTTCAGAGTTAACTGCCAATGAGAGTGTTTCAGTCACATCATGTATGTCACATAGCCATAGTATATCACCTGTAGCAAAAAGAAAAAAAAATCTCTATCATCCAGAAACAACCATAGATAAGTTTGTCATAAGAACCAGCAGATTACAAAAAGAGGTAATTGATGAAAAAATTGTCTGGTTTGTTTATGCACAAACTCTCCTTCCCATATGATTGAGAACCCACACTTTGTTAACATGGTTCAGTCATTAAGACCAGGATACAGTTCACTCAACAGAGCAGATGTCACAGGCAAATTGCTGGATAAAGTGTATGAAGGAGAAACTGAGCAGTGTGCAAAAGGTCTAGAGGGTGAAATTATTAACCTGAGTCTTGATGCATGGAGCAATGTCCACAATGATCCTGTGGTATGTGCTTGTGTGACAACCGAAGAAGGGAATGTCTTCCTTACAGAAACAATTGATACATCAGGAAATGGACACACAGTAGAATACTTACAAGAAATAGCAGTAAAAGCTATAACAAATGGCAAAAAAAAATCAAATGTGTAGTATGCAGCTTGGTCACAGACAATGCTGCAAATATATCCAAGATGAGAAGAAATTTAGAAGAGAGTGCAGGGAGTCCCAAGCTAATAACATACTGTGGCAGTGCTCATTTGATGCACCTCCTAGCCAAAGACTTCAGTGTTCCAGAAATAAAGGCTAATAATGTTGAAATTGCAAAATACTTCCATAACAACCACTTTGCAGCAGCTTCTCTGAAAAAAGTGGGAGGAAACAAGCTAACTCTCCCACAAGACGTGTGATAGAACTCAATAGTAGATGGTTTTGAGCACTATATCAAGAACTGGCCTAATCTGATGACAGTTTGTGAACAAAATTGTGAAAAAATAGATGGCACTGTCACAGCCAAAGTTCTCAACACTATGCTTAAGAGAAATGTTGGACACATGTTGAGTACCCTGAAGCCTATTTCTGTAGCCTTGAACAAAATGCAGAGAAATAGCTGTTTTATTGCTGATTCTGTTGAAATTTGGAAGGAACTGAGTGAGGTCTTAAAGAGAAATATGCAATGACAGAATTAAATTACAAGCATAAAATACCAAATGGGACAAGTACTATCATCTATTTTTTCACAATGTTCATACTATAGAATTAGAATTTATAATCCCCATTCCATAATGAGATTTTTTGAGCTATATGTATCTTAATTAAAACTATCTTTAGATTGCTTTTTGAGGAAAAAACCTTTTTATAAAAAAATCAGATTTAAATTTAAAAAAATCAGTGATTTTTATCCCCCCTGGTAAGTGTGTGACTTACATTGGTGGGAGCAACGTAGTAGCATAGACCATTACAAAGCTTAGGTCGACATAAGGTGCCTTAGGCCAATCTAACTCTGTAGTGTACACCAAGCCTTAGTCTGCAAAGTCTTTCAGTGCTAATCCATTAGTGAGTTCAGAAAACAAGATATCTGTAGTGCTCTAGATACCAGGCCGTAAACTACCAGCCCTTCTCATCCCTTCCTCAAAAGTCTGTACACTAGCAGAGCGGTGTTGCAAATAACGAAGCCAAGTTGGTCAATCTGTTCCAGTGGAGCGCCCCGAACGGGGGTTTTCCATGTCCTTTTATTATAATCGGTTACATCAATCATCCTATTATGCGCATGTACTAACTCAATCCAACTTCTTGCCCCTTCTCCTGATTGGTGCTTTATGCACTGCGTGTTCCAGTGGTAAACACCTGGTCGGTGCTTAATCAGTGTGTCTCCTGACCGAGGGGGGGGGGGGGAACCACTTCAGCTGCTCTAAATTCAGGGGCGGTCTTCCTACCCCCTTAGTGCTTAAGAAGTGTAAAGTTCCTACAGAGCGGCCTCACCTGAAGCCCTTCCAAGGAGATTGGAAGTTAGGAAAGAGAATAAAGTGTTTAGAGACAGCAGGGCCAGTGCAAGGAAGTTTCGCACCCTAGGTGAAACTTCCACCTTGCGCTCTCCCCCGCCCTGCGGCAGCTCCCCGCCCTGAGGTGCCCCCTCCCCCAGCAGCTCCCCTCCCTCCCCTGAGGCACCCCCCCCCCACAGCGCTGCAAGCCTGGGAGGCAGAAGAATTAGAGTGGGGGCAGCGTGCTTGGGGAAGATGCAGAGCAGAGGTGAGCTGGGGTAGGAATCCCTGCAGCAGCTCCCCCCCCAGCCCTGAGGCACCCCCGTGACAGCTCCCCACCCTCCCAGCCCTGGGAGCTGTGCGGTACCTCCGCACCCCAGCTCACCTCTGCTCTGCATCCTACCCAAGCACGCCGCCCCTGCTCTAATTCTTCTCCTAGGCTTGCAGCGCCAAACAGCTGATTGGCGCTGCAAGCCTGGGAGGCGGGAGAAGTGGAGCAGCGACCACGCACTCGGGGAAGAACCGCTGTAAAAAAAAAGGGGGGGCACCGCTTTTTGGCACCCCCAAATCTTGGTGCCCTAGGCAACCGCCTAGTTCGCCTTAATGGTAGCACTGGCCTTGAGAGACAGGAACGGCCTCATTTTTAGTGCACGGAGAGGAAAATATTGCACTTTAAAGCAACAGTCCACATGCAACCTGCCTACAGATTAACATGTTCTTACAGGCCATGATTAGCTGCAAGGAGCTGTCCCTGAGCCTCTTTTCCAATTCCGCTGCCTACGCTTGTGCCCTACAGCTTCCAGCAGCCATGGCGGGATCATCTCAGGGTGGGGGGAGGGCACCTCCTAAAGCACAGACGCTGCGCACCCCAAGAATAAATGGCAACGCCCTGAGGCAAGTTACCACGATGCAACAGGCCACTGACCCCATTGCCGCAGCGTGAGGGCAGCGCCGCCTAGCGGCTGAGCTCGCACCGCGGCGAAGGCGGGTGACAGGCCCCGGGAGGCTCACGCCGGTGCAGCTCCCACAGAGCTGGTCCCAGGGCGAGGGAGGCCCCCGAAGGATTCGCACGTCCCTGCGCGCACGGGCAGGGAACAGAAAAAACCGTCGCCGCCACGCGGACCTGTACCAGAGCCCCGCGTCTCCAGCACGGGGGCGCCGCGCATGCGCACGGTGACCCGCGTGAGGCCGGGGTGGGAGGGGCAGAGCGCTCACGTCCTGCCGGCCCTTTCTGGATCCGGGTCAGAGGGCGGCTCTCAGCTGGGCAGCCCCTGGCCCCGTTGGCTTCCGGCAAACTCCTGCCGGCGGAAAGGAGAGCGAGCGCCCGCCGCTGACTGCCCGGGGCCGGCGAGGCCCCGGCTCCTCCGCTGCCCGTCCCTGACCCCGGACTGGAGTAAGTGTCCCGGCCGGGGCGCGGGTGCCAGCCTCGGGGTCCTCTGCCGCGGGTGAATCCTTGCTCAGGACACAGGGGAGGGGCCAGGGCCCCGCGCTCTGTTTCCGCCCCCGCCCCCCACTCGCTGCTGGGACAGGGGTATTGCGCCGGGGGCACGAGGGCACTGGAGGTGTGGGGGGATGTGTGGGGTACAGAGCTGGGGACTTTGGCACTGGAGGGGTGGGGGTTAAGAACGGCCATACTGGGTCAGACCAAAGGTCCATCTAGTCCAGTATGCCAGTAGCTAATGGCAGACGCCCCAGAGGGAATGAACAGAATAGGTTATCATCAAGTGATCCATCCCCTGTCTCCCATTCCCAGCTTCTGGCAAACAGAGGCTAGAGAGACTTCAGAGCATGGTTTTGCATCTCTGTCTATCCTGGCTAATAGCTATTGATGGGCTTATCCTCCATGAACTTATCTAGTTCTTTTTTTATCCTTGTTATAGTCTTGGCCTTCACAATGTCCTCGGAAAAGAGTTCCATGGGTTGACTGAGCATTGTGTGAAAAAAATACTTCAATTTGTTTTATTTTAAATCTGCTACCTATTGATTTCATTAGGGTGATCCTTAGTTCTTGTGTTATGAGAAGGAGTAAGTAATACTTCCTTATTTACTTTCTCCATACCAGTCATGATTTTTTGGGCCTTTATCATATCCATACAACTAATCATTTCTGTTGTCCTTTTCCATACCTTTTCCAATTCCAGTACATCGTTTTTTGAGATGAGGTGACCACATCTGCACTCACGAATGTATATAAAGGCAATATGATATTTTCTGTCTTCTTATCTTTCCCTTTTCTAATGATTCCAAACATTGTTAGCTTTTTTGACTGCCGCTGCACATTGAGTGGATGTTTTCAGAGAACTATCCACAATGACTTCAAGATCTTTCTTATGGGATCTAAATTAACTGTTACCACACAACTTTATATATATAGTTGGGATTATGTTTTCCAATGTATTGCATTTATCAACATTGGATTTCATCTGCCATTTTGTTGCTCAGTCATCCAGTTCTGTAACATACCTTTTTAGCGCTTGGCAGTCTGCTTTGGGCTTAATTGTCTTGAGTAGTTTTGTATCATCTGCAAACTTTGCTACCTCCCTGTTTACCCCTTTTGCCAGACCCCTGGGGTACACCACTATTTACCTCTCTGCATTCTGAAAACTGATCATTTATTCCTACCCTTTGTTTCTGATCTTTTAATCAGTTCCGGATCCATCAGAGGACTTTCCCTCTTATCCCATGACAGCTTACTTTGCATAAGATGTGTGGGATACAGAGCTGAGGGCACTGAAGGTGTGTGGCGAGGTACAGAGCTGGGGTCGCCTAGGGCACTAGACGTGTGTGCAGAGGTGTGTGGGGTACAGAGCTGGGGGCTTGGGCCCTGGAGGTGTGGGGGGTACAGAGCAAGGATGTACGGCTTGGGCAAAGGTACTGTTCTGTGGTATGGGGGCTGGCAAGATGTGGGGGGATGTGTTCGTGGCACTAGAATACAGAACACTTGAAGGGTGTGTGTGGGGTGGGTTGTGGTGTAGTACAGAGCTGGGGCCTTAGGGGCACCAGGTGTAGGGCACTGGAGGCATATGTGTGGCACGCATGCTGGGGTCTGGAGGCACTAGGCCACAGCAATGTAAATGCACGTGGGACTCCACGGGGTTAGAAGCATGCGGTGTGTATATTGGTGCAGTTGTTGGTGAGCATCTGTTATTTAACATCCTCCTGAGATACTAGTGGAAGGGGAAGAGCGTTATGTGATATGAGTACATCATCTCTCTTTTTTCCCAAATACAAAACAGAAATATCTATTGAACATTTCTGCCTTTTCAGCATTATTGGTAATTCTACCATTTCCACTTAATAATTGACCAATACCAGTGTGTTTTGAAGTTCTGTAGCAGCCCCTAATAGCTCATTGTGTGCTTTAAGTGTTAGGACGTTGATCTATAAGCATTCAAGATTATTTTCTTCTGAGTTATCAGTGACTTGGAAACAAGTACACCGCTACCTCGATATAACACGACCTGATATAACAAGAATTTGGATATAACGCAGTAAAGCAGTGCTCAGGGGGTGGGGCTGCGCACTCCAGTGGATCAAAGCAAGTTCAGTATAATGCGGTTTCACCTATAACGTGGTAAGATTTTTTGGCTCCCGAGGACAGCGTTATATCAAGGTAGAGGTTAATACAATTTTTTACATAGAGCTAGGGCCGGCTCTAGGTTTTTTGCTGCCTCGGAGAGCGCAACTGCCGAAGTGCAAAAATAAATAAATAAATAAAATAAAAGCGCAACTGCTGCCCTTGCAATTGTGCTGCCCCAAGCACTTGCTTGGGTTCCTGGTGCCTAGAGCCGGCCCTGCATACAGCACCACTCCCACTCCCCTTTTGGCCACTTGATCCTTCCTACATAGGTTTTAACTATTGATTTTTAACCTTCAGTAAAGGAATTATCCCACCAGATTTCAATTATACCAACTAGATCAAATTTATGCTCATAAATGAGAATCCCTCTTGTTTGTTACCCAGGCGCCTAGCATTGGTGCATAGGCAATTAAAAAGCAACAAAGAGTCCTGTGGCGCCTTATAGACTAACAAATGTATTGGAGCATAAGCTTTCATGGGTGAATACCCACTTTGTCAGACGCATGTAATGGAAATTTCCAGAGGCAGGTATAAATATGCAGGCCAGAATCAGTCTGGAGATAACAAGGTTAGTTCAATCAGGGAGGATGAGGCCCTCTTCTAGCAGTTGAGGTGTGAACACCAAGGGAGAAGAAACTGCTTTTGTAGTTGGCAAGCCATTCACAGTCTTTGTTTAATCCTGAGCTGATGGTGTCAAATTTGCAAATGAACTGAACCTCAGCAGTTTCTCTTTGGAGTCTGGTCCTGAAGATTGAACTGTTCTCCTACAGGTTTTTGTATAGTGCCATTCCTAATATCTGACTTGTGTCCATTTATCCTTTTACGTAGGGACTGTCCAGTTTGGCCGATGTACATAGCAGAGGGGCATTGCTGGCACATGATGGCGTATATAACATTGGTGGATGTGCAGGTGAATGAACTGGTGATGATGTAGCTGATCTGGTTAGGTCCTGTGATGGTGTTGCTGGTGTAGATATGTGGACAGAGTTGGCATCGAGGTTTGTTGCATGAATTGGTTCCTGAGTTAGAGTTGCTATGGTGCAGTGTGTGGTTCATGGTGAGAATATGCTTAAGGTTGGTGGGTTGTCTGTGGGCGAGGTCGGGCCTGCCTCCCAAGGTCTGTGAAAGCGAGGGATCGTTGTCCAGGATGGGTTGTAGATCACTGATGATGTGTTGGAGAGGTTTAAGCTGAGGCCAGTGGAGTTCTGTTGGTTTCTTTCTTGGGCTTGTCTTGCAGCAGGAGGCTTCTGGGTACACGTCTGGCTTTGTTGATTTGTTAGGCAGTTAAAGAATTTCTTCTCTTTATGTCCTTTGGTTCCTTGATTAATTTTGTTCTCAACATCTTGATTTTTGTACGGAGTGCTCAGACCTTCCCTCTTTTTACCTTCTTCTTTTCTTATTAGTTTAACCACTTCCTGACTCCTCTAGCCCGCCAGCCATCCCCGAGAAGATTGGTCCCCCTTCTACTGAGCTGGAGGCCATCCAAACTTTATAGCTCCCTTTTCCCACAGAAGATGGACCTAGAACGCCTCCACCGAGCACCCCGAATCTCCGCCCCACTGATTCTCACCTGCATCCAGAGGACCCCTGCACTCAGACCTTTCTCCCTGCTGAGCCCCCCTCCTCCACACCTGGACCCCCTGGAAAGCCCCTCCCGCCTGCATCAAGACCATCTGCCGCTGAGCCCCCTGCACTCAAGCCCCCACCCCAATGAGCTTCTCACCCCACTGAACCCCAATCAGCTGCACCTGGATCTCCACCCCACCAAGCCCCATTCCCCCAGCACCTGGATTCCCTCCTGCTCAGCCTCATTCCCCCACAGCCCTCCTGCTTAACCCCAACCATCTTCACCTGGACTCCTCCCCCCCACCCCCCGCAGAGTCCCATCCCCTGCACGCGAAACCCCCTCCCCAATGATCTGCTTGCACCCAGATTGCCCCACACAGAACCCTCTCATCCCACACCTGGATTCCCTCACAGTAAGCCTCTCCTTGGATTCTGCTGGGCTGAGCCTGTCTGTCTCATACCTGGATAGCGGGAGAGCTCTTTGTGGACAAGCTTGATTTTTCTTATAGGTTGGGCTGAGCAGTCATTCACAGGTGTGTCCTGTACCATCTCTGTTCCTTTGGAACAGCTGGATCTTGAGAGGTCTCTTCCACAGTTTCCACGTTGAGGGCCTGGTATCAACTGGAAACTCCTCTAGCTTTGTAGAATTCCTCTTGATCCTTGTCTTTCTGGTGGCCACAGCCTGCTCATCCTCATCTCTCTCCAGCCATATAGAATGCTGCCGTGACCTTTTGCCTCTGGTGGTTACAAATTGCCAGGTCTTTTCTCTGTCTCTCTCTCTGTCTTGAGTCTTTGGTGGCCAGCTCCTTGAACCTAGAGTACTGATATTTCCTGAATCTGGCTCTCTAGGAACTCCTCAGCTTCTCTGATTCCCCGTAGTGTCTCTACTTGCCCCTCCAATCCAAGTGGGCATCATTTTAGGTTTGTCGGCTATGCATGTTAGGACTTGTCTGTATGGGGAAATCTACCAGCATTAACATGCTGCTGTAGTTATATTGGTATAAATCCCCATGTGGCAGTATGATAATGCTGGTAAATTTCCCCATTAAGACAAGCCCTTATTAAATGTTTATACTAGGACAATCAGTAATGAAAATTAATTTAAATATTAACATAATTTTCAAGTTTAATGATAACTATCACCATTTGCACAAACTGAACAGTTCATATCTCTGAGCCATGGGTTTAGGTTGTATTCTGATTCAGGAAGATAACTGGTGCATTGATTTATACTTGGTTCATGGGTTTTTCACAACCATTTTAAAAAGAAAGTTTGGATTCTGAAGCACAGTTTTCTTGCAAAGGATGTACTCACTTCAGGTTTTGTCGCTGTGGGGTCATGGAATACACAAGTACTTAGCATATATGAAGGGATGTATCTGGTGCTGGAAATGGGACTGGAGCAGTTTTTGTTTCTATGATATGTGGTTTCTCTTTTCTTAAGCAATTGGGAAATTACCACTGAGTTCCTTAATGGTTTAACTTTTTTTTAGCATGAGCATATCAGTGTTGTAGGTGGTGCTTTTTTTTCTTTTTTGTGGGGTAGTGTTTATAAAATCAAGTTGACAACCTAAAAATGTGGAAATATCTAATTTTATTTCCAAATTATTGTTATGCATTCCGATGAAAAAGGTTGTTTGTGCATAGAGATGTTTGTATAATCTTAACTCTTGCAGTGAGTGGGGCTACTTGTGTGTTGGGATTTATGTGTTTGGGTTTAAGACCCTGAACATGAAACTGACTATAAAGAAAATTGAAAAAACTCACTGGCTTTCACTGCAGCAAAGAGAAATGTGAAAAGTAAACAGCAGTATGCAGTGATTAGCAAACTGGATTTGAAAATTCTTCTGAGGCAGCATTAGTAACTTAAGAAAGGAAACTTGTTTATAACGTAAATTGAGTTTAAGAAGAGATGCTCAGGAACTTCTGTAGTACATTATAATTCTATGTCTAATTTGTCTTAAAGATGAAGTTTTTAATGTGTTTTTTCTCTTTTAATCCTCTGATTTTTCTGATTCTATACAATGTATGTAATTTAAATGATACATTTTGGCATTTTCCTACATGGTGGCAAATGAAAATAGTAGGTTAGGTAAACTGTGACAGACTCACAAATGTTTGTCAAATCAGCTGAAAGAATGTGTAATAAAAAAAAATCAGTTTTACTACTATTGCCTTAGAACAGTGGTTCTCAACTCTTTCCCCCCTTCTCCCCCCCCCCCACGGACGACTTGAAAATTGCCAAGGGTCTTGGCAGACCACTTAATGATTTTTCCAAATGTTGTTTGTACCGTTAGCTAACTATTGTAAAGCGCTTTGGATAAAAGTGATATATAAATTAATTATAATTGTTTTTTGTTCTACAAATAAAAGTGCATAACTCATATTTTAATATCAGGAGTCTTACCTTTCTAATGCAGTAGATGTGCCCTCTCTCCCCTGCTGTGGCAGCCCCTGAGCTGGGGCTGGGAAGGAGGTTTATGGGCGGGGGTTCTCTACCCCTGCCACAGAGCTGAGGCTGGGAAGGAGGGCCGTCTCTCCCCAGCAGCTGCAGCCCTGGAGCTGGGAAAAGTTGCCTCTTTCTCTGGCCACCGCAGCCCTCCATGTCCCAAACTTCCCCCACCCCCTTTTCTCACCCCACTGCCCCCTCCCACCTACCCTCTATTCCCCTCCAAGGTCACCACCTCACCTTACATGTGTGTCTCCTCCAGGGTCCAGGCACCTAATTAGTGGAGCCATGCCTGCGCGGCTCCACTAATTAGATCGGTGGCCCTTCATTCTCTTGTGAGCGGCTGCCCATGCACACACCTTAGAGGGAACTATCTGCGGACCACCTGAATGGAGCTCACAGACCACTGGTGGTCGACGAACCACAGTTTGAGAACCTCTGCCTGAGAACTCTATCCTGTAAACATGCATCTGAGTAACTTTATGCATGTGAATAGTTCAATTGAACTCAGTTATATTGTTGAAACTGAAATCATTTTAAAACTCTAAATTACGTTTCACCATTAATGTTGGCTGCTTACTTTTTGCATATTATTCATCTTGAACACAATAATATACTAGTTTTGTTTTATTTTATGGTCAGTTGCACCTTCTGGTTCTTATATAGTAACTGAGTGCCATTTTGTTTCTTTTGGAGTATTTCCTAGAAATGTTTAACTCCAAGTAGACTATTTACATGGAAATCAATTTTCAACAAGACAGTGAAAACACCTACCTTAGGTTTTATAAAACATTTTAAACAAAAACTAGATATGGGGAATTAATCAAAATTTCCCTTTAAAAGAATTTGCTAAATCAAGGTAACTACTTATTAAAATGATTTTGTTTTACACAGTGTCTTCTCAGAGGTGATAAAATACCCATAGGATAAGGCTGAGAAAATCTAAGGTGACTTCTAGAAATCTGTTTGATTTATTCTAGTTGTTCAGTGGCAAAATAGTTAAATCAATGCATGATTTGAAAAGAAGTACATAATTAGTATTTTGTTAGCAGCCTAATTTCAGGATTTTTTTAAATGTTGATCTAGGTAGAAGAATACATGTTCACTTTTAGTGAAGAAGAGCATGTTCCCAAATTCCTCCAACTTGGGTCGTCCACCCTTTCTTCCAAAACATCAGCAGCACAATAATTTCTTCAGTGAGCTTCCTCTGAACATACCACCCACTCTTCTCTCTCATCAGCAAATTGTTGATGCTCGGTTCAACTTTCAGAATGCAGCGTAAGTACAGTAGAATTTCAGAGTGGGAAATGGTTCCTGGAAGGCCTGTGCTTTTTTTTTTTTTTTTAAACTGATCTAGGTTGGAGGGAGGAATCAAATGAAGATAATTCTCAGAGAATTAACAAATGTCACTGTCAAATCAGGCCCAAAATGTATCTTCCTTTGAAGGAAAATAATTTCTATTTATCACTGGAAGAATATTTTTTTCCAATATTTTATACTTCGTCATATAAAATATTTTAATTTTGTTTAGAAATTTATCAATTTCTAAACATGGATTTGCATTACCTCTCTTGGTGGCGTGCATATTCCATTACTGTTCAGTGGTGAATGAAATACACACCAGTGCAATACATGATGCATCACAGCAGTGGGAGCTAGTAAGCCACAGTGGGTCTTTGAGGATCTTAAATTGAGAATGGGTGGGGGTGGAGAGTCAACAGGGGAGATGAATAAGGGAAAGGAACATTTGTCTGGGGTTAAGTTTTAAAGCATGAATGTTCTCTTGAGAAATTCATGTTAACCCTAAGTGTTGTTTTTGAGTGAGTTTGCAAAGTTCCTTTTGTATTTGTACTCTGCACAGTGACTACCTCATTTTCTTATTCTAGTCAATTTCATTCTGTGAAAAGTATTCTCCTCCTCCTCCTCCTCCTTTCAAATGTAAAGAATAGATATACTACGTCTAACAAATAGGTTATAGTTGGGGTTTTCTACTTAATTTTTTTGTTGAAAAGTGTAAGAAAAATATCCCAAACCCTCAATTATTATCTGAATAATAATTATGGACTGCAGTCTTTCTAGAGCTCTCTTGAGTGGGAACCTTTCAACTATTCCAGCTGTTTCGCCTCAGCCATTGACGTATGGAAATGGCAGCTCAGGACCTACATCAGCTGCCCCCACATTATTCCGAGGCAGGAAGTAAGTATTTGTTAGTATATAATTACTTATGCTTGTAATGCACAAAAAGGTGGTTTTCTGAGAGACTTGATGGTGAGATCAATTTGCATTTTTTATTTAAAATTGTCTAGAATCAGGAATATTGGACCTACTTGATCAGAAACTTCTTATTCAAGTGCATGCATAGCAGCATTTTTAAGCATTCATACACCTGCTTGTGACAATATTAGCTGTAATAGAAAAGTGCTTGGCATACACTGCTCTTTTATTTTCTTTTCAATTACTAGTGGCTCCTCCGCCATCTGTCTTGCAAATCAGGGCCCCGATTCTGTATAAACAAACACACACATGTGTTTAACTTGAAGTAGATTAGTGTCAGTAATTTGATAAAAATTCAGATTGAGTAGAACTGCTTTTTCAATGTACATTGTATGGAGATTATAATGTTTCTGTGACATAGAAAACAGGAAGTCTGCAGTTTGTTTGCCTCTGCATCTGAGAGCTTTTTGAAGTATAGTATTAATTACATTTAGCCTTTATAACTTTTATTTCATTTTATAAGTGTGTGTGTGTGTGTATCTATCTATATCTATCTATCTATCTATGTGTATATATATATACACATACACACAAGATTCTTGCTTTTTGGAATTTTGTAAGCAAGTTGTGGCTATTCTACAATAAACAAACAAACTTACACATAACTTTGTGTCCCTCTCAGTTGTCTTAGGTTTTTCTGAAAGGGAAATTCCAGATGGAAACTGGGTTTTGTTCAGTTTTTTGTCAAGCTGTATTTAGATGGAAATTGGAATTCAAGTAAATGTGCAAAAATAGAATACATAAGGAAAAAATAATCAAAACCATGTTTTTGCATTTAAAACTGATTATTTATTAAACAAAGGAAGTATTAACTGTAGCTAACAAATTGGCAGATTTGAAAATCTGGCCATGGTGACCAGAAGCAAAGGTATTTAGGTGTCTAAAAATGCGGACAGACACCTTTTGAAAATCCCATTGGCAAACATCTGCATCTGTAGGTGTCTAAATATCTTTGAAAATCTGTCCCCATGTCCTTTGTTTTTAGAATTTGTATATCTCATCCTCTTCCTCCTGATTTTTACTCATAGATTGAAAGAGGAAATCAACATCTGTTTTTTAAATTCCCAATCAGTTTCTCAAATTTCAAATTTTTATTTTTAAACAGGTTTATTTTTTTTTTAAAGAAAAGTTTGTTCATGGTGCATTTTTATAAAGAATAAATACACTTTTTATATTCATGTTTTCTTTTTATACAAAACTAGAGCATCCTCTTCTGTACAACAGCTGTTTGAAAGTAAAATGTATAGACTCTAACATCTAATACAGCTTTATCACAATGGGAGTTTGAAATGCCAAGACAAATGTAAGACCACAGCATCACATAATAAAGTATATTTAGATTTCTAAAACTAATGAGAACATGCTCGATTATATTGTTTATGTTTGAAACGGACACGTTAACTTTGAGCCACATTGATGAATGCATTAAACTATAAATATTTGCCAAATGAATAGTGGTTCTTTTTTGCCCAGATTACACATTTTACTGTCTGTACAATCTAAACCTACACAGACAAATTCTACATTTTGAATGGCTATTGTGGTAAGTTTCTCTCTTTCTCCCCTTCCCACCCTTGAATTTATCAAATTCGTCACTGGGTATACACACTGGACACAACTTTTCACTGCACCAATGTTGATATAATTTACAAAAACACACTTTTCAGTAGTGAGTATTTCAGAAAAAAAGTAGGTTACTTTTCATAAAAATAGCCTGACCAGACTTCAGCTTGGTTAGTTATATTTTTGCCTAACCGAATTCACCATTTAGTTTCAGTTGACGATGGTATTCATTTTACTGTTGTATAATGTAAATTGTGCCATTAAGCAGCTGATGGTGCATTGCACTTCAGAGTTGACTGCACTTCAGCGGTTATCCATTCTCATATGTTCTCCATTCAAGATTTTGATTTACTTAGTATCTAGGATGGGCGTGCCTCTTGTTTTTTAAAAAAACTTGGTTTTGCTGAAATATTCACTGTAATTAACTGTTAGTATTTGTACTTCAGGCTCTACTTTAAGTAATTCATTATTGGATGTTGGTACATGTTTAAATTACAAACTGGAGGGATACTGTCTTTGTTTTTTGCAGGAGGCTAAGTGAACAAAATGTTCCTTATGATGTCAAACGTCAGCGGTTTCATTCACCTCATTGTGAGTCAACTCTAGTTAACCAAACAGTGCCTTCACCAGAAGAACGCAGATACTCATTCCCAGGATCAATTCCTTCACCATTGTTTCATGCACATTACATACCAGATTTGACTGGATGTGTTCCACCCTTGCGAGATGCTCCATTTCCAGACCCTATAGAAACCACGCTCCCTGTGGCCAAAGATAAGGTAATGTTAACACAGGCCTGAGTTTTACTTTCTTCTTGTGAGATGTTCATATTTTATCATTTATATGAAAAAAGTATAAAGAAAACATTTAATGCTAGTGATTTTTTCTTAAGTATTAAAGGTAAGACACCACTCTGTTTTAAAAAGGGTTACCTAGAGAGGTCATGGAATCTCTATCCTTAGAGGTTTTTAAGGCCTGGCTTGACAAAGCCCTGGCTGGAATGATTTAATTGGGCTTGGTCCTGCTTTGAGCAGGGGGTCTCTTCCAACTCTAATCTTCTATGATCTATTAACAAATTTAAATGAGCTAGTGATACTACTACTTGTCACTTGCATGATGGTTTTACAGAGCACTTACAAACATTAACTAATTTAAGTCTGTTCTCCAGCTGGTAGGGAGACTCTTGTCTCTCAGGCTGCCAGGAAAACTTTTTTTGGGATTCTATGGCAGCATCAGCTGCTGGGTTTAACAAACATGGCTGCTTGTTCTTGCAAGGGGCAGAGAATGTCTGTAGCTCAATGCTACCTCCCTGTTTTCTTCCTACACGTGGATCTCATGAAATCTGCATATGGGTCAGGCAGAGTGAAAATCATAGTGGTCTCCATTTGTTGCATCACATGTGAAACAGCAGAGATAGGACTAATAAGGAAAGAGACCCAGTAGTGTGGGAGATTGCTCCTTTTGTAGTGTAATGAGAGAGCTGTAAAGAAGCCTCTCTACCCAAACCGGGAGGAGGTGAGGGAGAATTTATCATTCCAGTTCTGAGGATGTGTAAGGGAGGAAAAAGCACTTTTTGCTGTATCCTGCATCTTCTAGGATGTGTGGGAGGAGGGGCATAGCAGATATAATCCGAGCTGGTGGTAGGCATAAGCAGACTAAGCAATTGCTTAGGGTCCTGAGCAGCTCAAAGGTGCCACCTATTCACTTTTCAGTATGTGTTTGGGGGTGGCAAAAATATTCCTGCTTAGGGCCCTCCAATGAGCTAGCACCACCTCTGGATATAATGATATCAGAGCCACAAAATAAGAATAAAGCCTGCTGCAGCCTTTTTTTTTGAAATTGAAAGACTGTAGTGCATTATGTAACAAATAACAGGGAAATGCCATGTTAGAATTTTCATTTTTAATAAGGTCAAGAATGTATTAGGACAGGTCTTGTTATACTACTGTGAAAATATTTACCTCAAGATGATGATTATAATGCATAGCTATAAAGTAGATTAAGAGAAACTAATGATGCTTGTTTCCAAATAAAACCAGATTTTTTCTGACAGATAGCTAGTGTTTTGATTTTTCCTCTCATGCAAACTGTCTTCAAAACAGTTTTTTTAATATTTGTTTTTTCCTGACATAACTTTAAAGTTCCTATTTGTTTATGAGTCAATAGAAAATATTTGTAGCCTTTAGGGCTGCTCTTTGCTTGGAAGGTTGCAGATATTGCCTGGCTGAAGATGGAAATTGGCTTGCTGTGGATGAATAGCCTCTCTCCACATGTTGGCCAAATCAGTCTTGTGTGGGTGATTAAGGTGAATTTGAGCTGGATAAGGCTCTAAGAGTGAATAGACTTTGGAAGCTAATATAGACATATATGTATGTTATTGTCTCTTAATTGTGATGTATTCTGTCTTCCGTTTTTCATATAACTGTATTTTTTGCAGGAATTTTTCACCCATTATAAAAGGTGTTGTTTTTTTTTTGTGGGGGGTGTTAAGTTAAGTCAACAGGTTCTGGAGTTGTTTCAAGCATGTCAGCAACAAACCTGCGACTTGAACAAAAAAGAGCTCTGCCGAACGGAACTCCAGAAGGAAATTCAGCGAATTTTTCCACGTATGTTATTTCAGGCTTTTAGTACATATTTGACTATACAGGTTTCAGTTACATGATTTTGTTCGAGCTAAGAAAAATCCTCAAGCTTCATTCTATGGTTCTGTTGCTACAGAGAGCAGACTCTTCTTGGTTGGATCCTCACTGAATGGATTTGGTACTCGTAGCAGTGATGGTGACCTGTGCCTGGTGGTTAAAGAGGAGCCGGTAAGTTGCTTTAAAAAACATGTTAAAATGGGAAGACTGTTAACACAGTGAACTCTGTAATAAAGCAAATTGTCCCTTTCAAGATATTACCTTGAAAAATTTGGTTTTTGTTTAGTGGATTAAGTCTGTTTTTGGAATCCACCCATGTAAGAAATTGAGAGTTATACAGGAGGTGTGAAAACCTTCTATTTACCGTATTTTCTGGCGTATAAGGCGACTGGGCATATAAGATGACCCCCTAATTTTACAGTTAAAACATAGGTTTTGGCCTATACTTGCCGTATAAGACTACCCCCCCCTTCCGAGGGGGGGAGCCCAGAGCCTTTTAAATCCCAGCCGCGGCCGGGAATCAGAGGGCTCTGGGCTGCCTGCTGCGGCGGGAAGCCCAGAGCCTTTTAAATCCCAGCCGCGGCTGGGAATCAGAGGGCTCTGGGCTGCCTGCTGCGGCGGGGAGCCCAGAGCCTTTTAAATCCCAGCTGCGGCCGGGAATCAGAGGGCTCTGGGCTGCCCGCTGTTTATACCCGGCATATAAGACGACCCCCGATTTTTGGGGGTTGTTTTTTAGTATAAAAAGTCGTCTTATATGCCGGAAAATACGGTAACAATTATATTTCATATTGCTAGAGCTTTGATCTGTGGCTCTCAAAATACTTTACAAATCTTAATATAGCTTCATGCAACAACCCTGTAAAGTAGTTACTTTAATTTTACAAATAGGCAGAACTGAAACACACAGAGATGAGTTAGTTGCCCAAGGTCACACCGGAAAATCTGTGACACAGCTGGGAATACAACCCAAATATCCTGTTTCCCAGTTCTGTGCTCTTCCTTTTTTTAAAGGCACAAGACTGATAGTTCTAATAAGTGAGGTTTTTTTCTTAGTTGCCACATCAAGTTAGGCAGAAATAGCGAATATTGCTGTACCTTCCGTATCTTAGATTTTTCAATAAGCGTACTTTACTTCAATAGGAAAAAAGTTCTCAAAGGTGAAAATGACTTAAAGTCCAGGTTACATATAGTGATGACAGCCATTTGCATTATTATGAGACAGCAAGACAAACTTTCCGTGATACAAAATCCTATTGAGAAAAAAACAGAGAATGTGAACTTTTTAAGAGGGAATAGAGACTCGGTAATTTTACTGAGTTGCCACAGTAAGAAACCTTATTATGTAATATATATCATCACTATAATGTACTTATTGTTCTTTACTACATATAGTGAGAGGAAACTAAAAACAGGAAACTATGTTAAGTTCTGAGAAAAGGAATAGTAAAACTAAGTCTTAAGCAGAGGATTCTGGAGTATTCTTGTAAGTAACACCAATTAAAGCGAATGTTGCAAAACTCCAGTTTCTTCAGGTATGGGTTAGCTTCCTGTCATAGTTGTTCTCTGGTGTGACTACGATGTATAATACTCTGTATGAAATATTTTATCTGTTGCTAAAGAAAATATTATAAAAGCTTTGATAAACTTCCTGAATGCTGATAGGTTTTTACATGCTCATCTCCTAAAATATCAGATTTTTTCCATTCACTGTAAATATTGTATAAGTAGGGAAAGAGAAGGGGTCACATACTTATGTTCTGTATCTTAAATTTCATATTTCAGGTAAATCAGAAGACTGAAGCAAGGCATATACTCAGCTTAGTCCAAAAACTCTTCTGTACTAAACTTTGTAAGTCCTAGACAATTGGTAACAGTGTTTGTAATTCTGGAGGCAAAATGGATAGTTCATTAAAGCTACCTTTATATGTATATGTTGTCTAGATTCCAATCATATGGGATAAAAAAATCACATAATATACAGTATCTTATCAGAAGGGGTAAGTGATACAGTAGTTGGAAAGGCCTTTCCAGATTCTAAAATCAGATAGACATGACTTTTTAAATTTCACTGGGAAGATTATTTTTAATAAACTAATGTTCCCCTCTAGTGCTTGCAACCCAAACCTTACATCGTTAGGTTACTGAGAACCTGATTGTAAACATGAAGAGAAACTGCTTAATCTATATTCACTACCCTGAGAGAAATATAAAATTAGTATTATAGTGAGGAATAAGTAAATTTAAGGTGGTCTTAAAGGTAAGAACAAAATGTTCTTACCTTTATTTTCCTTATACTTCTGGCTTAATTTACAGTAGCGAAAAGGGAAAATAAAATGTTGTGTCTGATACAGAAAGCGTGCAAAGTTCAAGTGGTCCCAGATTTTGCTAACATAGTGAAGACTATTAAAAGCTCTGTTCCCTGATGGTTTTCTGTAATGGTTAAGCTCCTTTGGACTCAGCTTTTCTCTCTCTGTCTCTCCTGATTATTGCTGAGTGAGATATGCCTCTGGGAAGATATGTTCTAGCTCCCGAAAAACAAAGTGCAGGTGTGGTCTATCTCCCCTACTCTCCTTTGATGGAAAGAGTTGTCCTAATTGCAAAAATAACAATAATTTGTCTTCTATGTCGATAGAACGCTAGGGAACATCTTTCTTAGAACAGAGTCAATTAACCAAATTAACAGTTCCTGCAGAGAGTTTTAAGTACAGTATGTATGTATAATGAAGATACAATTCTTGTGTTAAGACAAAATCAAAGTACTAATCTAACAAAATGTAGATTAAAAATTCCTAAGTACTAAGGGAAAAGATTAAAAATTAGACAGGCTAGTTACATTTCACACCCACAGCTCAGTGCTAGTCTGTTTTGCTGTATATCAGCGGACAGTGGGTCTGGCTTCCAAGTTTTAGGTCTGGTTTTGTACCTCTTACAAAGTAAGTAGCACTAATATAAGCAGTTTCATTGACTTAGAATCATAATTATTAGGGTTGGAAGGGACCTCCAGAGATCATCTAGTCCAACCCCCTGCTCAAAGCAGGACCAATCCCCAAATCCCTAAATGGCCCCCTCAAGGATTGAACTCACAACCCTGGGTTTAGCACGCCAATGCTCAAACCGCTGAGCTATCCCCAATGGTCCTTTTCATGTGAGCAAGGACTATTCAATGTAGCATTTGAAGAATTGGTCTTTTTAGGATTAATCTGCTTGTATCTCATGTCCCATTGAAAAACCTTGGACCAATGGTTTTTTCACAGTAGAAATGAAGTTAACTTTAATTTTTTCTTATAATCACCTAGATTGTATTTCAGCTAGTAGTTCTTCTAGGTTTACTGCAAAAGTTCATATTGGACTTCATTAAATCACTTTAGCTAAGTTCACTAGTCAGCTCCTATTTACTAAATGTGAACGATCTGACTACCACTTTAGGATCCAGTTTTCTTACAGTCAACATCTTGCATGACACTTCACTGAATATATTTTTCCTCCCTTTCAGCAAACTACATTGAGAGACCTCAGCTGATTCGAGCAAAAGTGCCAATAGTGAAGTTCAGGGATAAAGTCAGGCAAGTACTTTAAATTAACATCCTTTCTTAAGGCTGATACAGTAAAGTTCTTAAACATGTACTTCGCACTTGAGTAGTCCCATTAAAATCATGCTTTGTATTTGTGACGTGTAGTCAGATCATAGATCTTGTCAGCTAGGATAGTGGTAATGTCAGCTTATCTCCTTCCTGGCCTTAAACAATTCTCAACAGCCCCTCCAGTTGCGAGTTTTTATGATGTGAATAAATAGCAGTACCACATCACATATTATCATTTACACAGCGTTTTGTCTCTTAATTCATTCATTCATCATTCATGCCCGTCACCCCAACCGGGGTATGGGCCGCCAACCACAGATCTCCAGAGTCTTCTATCCTGGGCCATTCGCTCTAGCTGGTTCCAGGTATAGCCCATTTTTTTGCTATCAACCTGAAGGTCGCGTCGCCAGGTATTTCTTGGGCGGCCTCTTTTCCGCTTGCCTTGGGGGTTCCACCGCAGTGCCTGTCTGGTGATGTTGGTTGGCTGCTTGCGTAGTGTATGTCCTATCCAGCCCCACCTTCTCCTTCTAATTTCTTCCTCTGCTGGGAGTTGACGGGTCCTCTCCAAGAGGTGGATGTTACTGATGGTGTCTGGCCAGCGGATCTGGAGAATCCTTCTGAGGCAGCTATTAATGAAGGTCTGGATCTTCCTGGTGGTTGTTTTGGTTGTCCTCCAGGTTTCAGCTCCATACAGTAGGACTGATTTCACGTTGGAGTTGAACAGTCGAATCTTTATTGCCAAAGACAGCTCTCTGGAGCTCCAGATGTTCTTGAGCTGTAAGAAGGCTGCTCTTGCCTTACCAATCCTTACTTTGATGTCTGCGTCTGTGCCACCCTGCTGGTCGATGATGCTACCTAGGTAGGTGAAGGACTGTACTTCTTCCAGGGGGCGTCCATTCAGTGTGACTGGGTCGTTGCTGATGGAATTGATCCTAAGGATCTTGGTCTTGTCCTTGTGGATGTTGAGGCCAACCTGTGATGACGTGGCTGCCACTACGTTGGTCTTCTCTTGCATCTGCTGTTTACTGTGTGAAAGGAGTGCAAGGTCGTCGGCAAAGTCCAGGTCGTCAAGCTGGGTCCACAACGTCCACTGGATTCCGTTCCTATGCTCGTAAGTGGATGTCTTCATAATCCAATCGATGACGAGAAGAAAGAGAAGTGGTGACAACAAGCATCCTTGTCTGACTCCGGTTCGCACCTGGAAGCTGTTTGTGAGCTGCCCTCCATGGATCACTCTACAGTGTATGCCGTCGTATGAGTTCTTGATCAGGTTGACCACCTTTGCTGGGATGCCATAGTGCCGAAGGAGCTTCCAGAGGGTCTCTCGATCCACGCTATCGAACGCTTTCTCATAGTCAACAAAGTTGATGTACAACGAGGAGTTCCACTCCATAGACTGCTCGACTATGATGCGGAGCGTTGCTATCTGGTTTGTCTCTTAAAGGCCTTAGTTAATAGTAGATCTGGGTGAGAACCTTTTTCTCATCCTGCAAACATTTTTGAGATTTTGAAAAATTGCCAGTTCCACATTGGGACATATCAGAGACCTCTTGAAATCTTTTGTGAAAAATCAGTGAGCGCTCCCACCCCCACCCAGAATAGCTAGTATTCCTGTGGTTAGGGGGCTCACCTGGGAAGTGGATATTCAGGTTCCAGTCATTCCAGGTGAATATTCTAACTACAGAGACAGAGAATCGAACTCTATCTCTGATCTATTGAATATTTACTTATTTATGCAAAGTGGAACGGGTCAAACAGAAGAGAGCGAGTCATCCACTACAGAGTAGTAAATAGCCTGTGAGCTAGAACATTTGCCTGGGATATGGAAGACCCATGTTTAAGCCTGTGCTCCAAATCAGGCAGAGCAGAAACTTGAACCTGTACATCCGACTTCCCAGGTGAGGGCCGTAACGACTGGGCTATTCTGAGGTGGGGGGTGGTTTCTAGTTTTGACCTGAGGCATCTTTCTCACCAAAAGTGTAGTTTCTGGTGCAGTCCTGCAAAAATTGGCATTTTTCCAAAGAAACTATATCTTAGAAAAAATTCTCAAACAGCTCTAGTTAATAGTTACTTCATTGCAGGATAAAATTCAAAGGGGAAAAAATTCAATATGTTTTCACCATTTAAGTGTTTAACTTTGAGTGTGGCAGTGTGGATCCCCACTGTAGATGTGAATGTGCCTCACATATACAAGCTCAGAATCTTTTGAATAGCAGTATCTGTCAGTGCTTCACATGCCCCCTGTGCTGTCTCATGTTCCCATTCCAAGACATAAAGGACAGAATGTCTGCAATCCTCCCTCAGTTGCCTCTCACTGTCTGTGGCAGCAAAATGGAACCTGGCAAATGTTCAACCCACTGCACTTCTTGAGCTTCAAACTTCGTTTTGTGAAGAAACTCTTCTTCACTTCTCGTTATCTTTGACTTAGATGTTTAAAAAAAATGGGTACGTGCCCTATATGCCCCCTATAGAGTAGGGCAAGTCATTTTGAACCAACTGTCATCATGACGAACTCTAAACCCACAGGGTTTAAACCCTATCTTTCATGTGATAGTCATATGCTCTTCATTGATGGGCTCAGCAGATGTCTCTTCTGCTTCGGGGACGGGGATGTCCCCAAGAAGTGTTTTTTTTTTTTTTTTTCCCCCCCCGCTGCATCTTCTCATCCTGCACTCAAAAACTGAGACCCATCAGGCTCAAATTACTTCTACTTGAGCAATCCATGAAAGTCATGTCTTACCCTGGGGAAGAGAAATCCACCAACCCAGAGTTGAGGAGCCCTATCCATGGCAAGTTCCTCCCTGTAACCAGGCACCATAACCTTGGTTCTAGTGGGGAGAAAAAGCCTTTGAAAGAGATAAACTCCTCTTTGCCATCTCCAAGCTACTCTTTCTTCCCTACTTCAATTAGGGAATCCTCCTTTGTTGGTCAGAATGTTCCCAGAGTTCCCTCTAGGTTTCTTTCTGTACTGGGCACTGATATGTGACTAGCAGTGGACAGGAGAACTGTAATTGGGACAGTACCCTTGTAATCTGTCACCTTGGCCTTACTGGCGCTGCTGCGATCTACTCTTCCATGTGTTGAGAAATGCAGAGCCTCATCCCATGTAGTAAGAAAACAAGCACCTTCATCCTTTCTCTCATGCTGCCCCTCATGCTTGGGAAGAGCTTACCATAAACATCTGCAAAACTAACTCATTATCCTCCTTCAAAACCGGCCTTAAAATTCTACCTTGCCATGAGGCCTACACAAAACTTGGCAATGGTTATGCTGCTGCTATGCTGAGACCACTACCTATCCTCCTGGCCAATCCTGACTCACTGTTTCCTTGTACTTCCTATCTGCCTCTATCCTCTGTTGTCTTTTGCCTTATACTTGGATGGTAACCTCTTTGGGAGCAGGGAATGTCTGTCTGTTCTGTTTGTACAGCACCTAGCACAATGGGGTTCTGGTCTGTGATAAAATTGCTCTCCATCTTCTCTCATCTAATGGTATCCAAATTTCTTGAGACTAATGCTTACTTATCTATTGGTTAGAGAACCTTCTTCCATGTGGAACCTCAATGTTGTCCTTTCAAAGCTTATGGAGCTTCCCTTCAAACCCCTCTGAGTGCTCCATCTACAGTCTTACTCTCAAAACAGTCTTTTTGCTGGTCATCAATTTGGCCAGAACAGTGAATGAGTGTCAGGCACTCATGTCAGAACATCTGTATACCTCATTCTGTAAGGGCAAGGTGGTATTCTCAAAGTGGTTTCTGAGGTCCATTTGAGCCAATCAGTTAGTGTACGTCTTTTCTTCCTGAAACTCCACACCAGGGGAGAAAAAGCTACATACTCCGGACATATTCAGAGCTCTTCTATATTACATTGAGAGGCCCAAATCTTTCAGAATGTCTCATTTTCTATTTGTGGCTATAGGGACAGACTACTTCATGCACTCCATTATCCATTTAAGTAGTCTTTGTATCTAACTGTGTTGTGCCTATCCTAATGATTATTAAGGTTCACTCCAGCAGAGCCTAGGTGACATCTGTAGCCTACTTCTGAAATGTACTGAAATCTGTAAGGTAGTTACACAGAGCAGCCCACTCATGTATGTCAAGCATTATGCACTGGGTTTAGCTAGATCTGATGCCAAGTTTGGGAAAACTACTTCAATTTCTGTTCAACTGATTCAGCTGATGCTCCTTGTGCCACCATCCCTTGCCTAGCAGTGGTTCTTTATGATGTTGTGGTAAGTGTGGGTCCCATGAGCCATTCTCCATCCCTGCTTTTGGAGTCCTCGGCAGTCAAGGGCTTTGAATTACAAGGGAACTGAGGGAGGGGAGGGACATGGCCATTGCACAGGAGCATGAGGCAGCACAGGCACATGTGCAGCCCTGCTGGATGTAGCTGTTGAAAAGATTTTAAGTTTGTGCATGCGCAATTCAGAGCAGGGAGGGGATGTCACTTCTTACCCTGTAACACTTAGTGCCTCTCAATGCTTTGCCACTGTAACTCCACTTCCTGGGACATTGAGTCAGCAACAAGCATGCAGGTCATACCCTGAGTGTCTGTGTGCTATGCAGCCAGCCCTGGTTCAGCAATTCTGACCTGAGCAACCTGTCTACAGACCCACTCTGGCTTCTATCAGCCTTGGTTACAACCAGCAAGGTGACCCCAACACGCTCCCAGTCCCAGAGTTTCCCAAAACCTTGTGCTATGTCCAGCCCTTGCCTGGACAGTTCAGAGAAATAAGAAGGTCTGTGTGTCTTTTTAAAGGAACAAAAGCACATCACAGTTTATTAATTTAATTGGAATAAATATATCCTTTCCTGCAGATACAGCACAGAATTGGTTTATAGGGAAAAAAAAAAAAAAGGAAAAAAAAAACAAACCTAACCTGTGTCCTATTGTTAATACATTTAAGTGATGCCAAGTAAAAGAAATAAAGTTAGAAAGGGTTACAAGGAAATCAAAAGGGAAAACAGGTATCTAAAAGATAAACTAGCAGGGTACAGGCTTTGTTCAAGATGGTTTCTCACACCAGTCTTCGTTCTTCCCAGTCATGGCTGACTTTCTCTCAGTCAGGACTTTCCACAGAAGCACAAGGTGCTGGCTTCGCTTGTCTTTGTGAGTGAAATATCTTGGCCTAAGCAGATTTCTCACTTTATTTTCAGTTTCCAGAGACTTCAATACAACCTTGGTTGAAAGACACATCTTTCTCCGCTGTTCCCTTGTCTGTCTAGTGATGGATGTCAAATGTGGCTTCTGTCCTTGCTTATATCTTCCAAATTTCAGTGACCTTGTTTCAAGAGGCAAGATTACCTCCTGCTGTTCTTCCCTTCTTGTGGACTTCCCATCCCCCTGCTTACGTAAATGGCACTTCTATAGTTTTTTGGTCATGCTTTTCTTAATTTCATTGGAGACTAGTAGATAGCTGCCTTTTCTCCTGGCTGAGAGGGAACCTGTTTCTGTTTGGGCACAGACTTTAAAGCACAATATAATTAAATATTCATATTTCCTCGCATAGCGTTAATACATACATATCATAATAATCACCGGTGTATCGTTAACTTTCAGAAAAGATTTCAGAGTGGTAGCCGTGTTAGTCTGTATCAGCAAAAAGAACGAGGAGTACTTGTGGCACCTTCGAGACTAATGAATTTATTTTGGGCATAAGCTTTTGTGCACTAAACCCCACTTCAATCGGATGCATGCAGTGGAAAATACAGTAGGACGATATATATACACAGAGAACATGAAAAAATGGGTGTTGCCATACCAACTCTAAAGAGACTTATCAATTAAGGTGGGCTATTATCAGCAGGAGAAAAAAAACTTTTGTAGAGATAATCAGGGTGGCCCATTTCAAACAGTTGACAAGAAGGTGTGAGTAACAGTAGGGGGAAATTAGCATGGGGAAATAGTTTTTACTTTGCGTAATGACCCATCCACTCCCAGTCTTTATTCAAGCCTAATTTAATGGTGTCCAGTTTGCAAATTAATTCCAGTTCTGCAGTTTCTCGTTGGAGTCTGTTTTTGAAGGTTTTTTGTTGGAGAATTGCGACTTTTAGGTCTGTAATTGAGTGACCAGGGAGGTTGAAGTGTTCTCTGACTGGTTTTTGAATGTTATAATTCTTGACATCTGATTTGTGTCCATTTACTCTTTTGTGTAGAGACTGTCCGGTTTGGCCAGTGTACATGGCAGAGGGCATTGTTGGCACATGATGGCATATATCATATTGGTAGATGTGCAGGTGAACGACCCTCTGATGGGATGGCTGATGTGATTAGGTCCTATGATGGTGTCCTTGGAATAGATAAGTGGACAGAGTTGGCAACGGGCTTTGTTGCAAGGATAGGTTCCTGGGTTAGTGTTTTTGTTGTGTGGTGTGTGGTTGCCTGTGAGTATTTGCTTCAGGTTGAGGGGCTGTCTGTAAGCGAGGACTGGCCTGTGTCCCAAGATCTTTGAGAGTGAGGGATCGTCTTTCAGGATAGGTTGAATATCCTTGATGATGCGCTGGAGAGGTTTTAGTTGGGGGCTGTAGGTGAAGGCTAGTGACGTTCTGTTACTTCCTTTGTTGGGCCTGTCATGGAGTAGGTGACTTCTGAGTATTCTTCTGGCTCTGTCAATCTGTTTCTTCACTTCAGCAGGTAGGTATTGTAGTTTTAAGAACGCTTGAGAGAGATCTTGTAGATGTTTGTCTCTTTCTGAGGGATTAGAGCAAATGTGGTTGTATCTTAGAGCTTGGCTGTAGACAATGGATCGTGTGGTGTGTCCTCGATGGAAGCTGGAGGCATGTAGGTAAATATAGCAGTCAGTAGGTTTCCGGGATAGGGTGGTGTTTATGTGACCATCGCTTATTAGCACTGTAGTGTTCAGGAAGTGGGTCTCTTGTGTGGAGTGGTCCAGGCTGAGGTTGATGGTGGGATGGAAATTGTTGAAATCATGGTGGAATTCCTCAAGGGCTTCGTTTCCATGGGTCCAGGTGATGAAGATGTCATCCTCACCCACAACTATTTCGCATTTGAGGACAATGTATACCTTAAAGTCAGCGGCACTGCTATGGGTACCCGCATGGCCCCACACTATGCCAACATTTTTATGGCTGACTTAGAACAACGCTTCCTCAGCTCTCATCCCCTAACAACCCTACTCTACTTGCGCTATATTGATGGTAACACCCATTTTTTTTCATGTTCTCTGTGTGTGTATATATATCTTCCTACTGTATTTTCCACTGCATGCATCCGATCAAGTGGGTTTTAGCCCACGAAAGCTTATGTCCAAAAAAATTCGTTAGTCTTTGTACTTTGTACTTTGTAAAACTGTCTTAACATCAAATGAACATCATCTTTTGTAAAGACTTACTGTTTTTTAATCATTATGCATAAACTATAGAGTCTGGTTTGAATCAAAATTAACATTCTAAATACTTTGTGGAGAGAGGTGTTGAATTCGTAGCAAAAATTATGGACTTCCATGCTAACCGTATAGTACAAGGATTATGCACGTGCATTAAATACTTAGTTTAGTATTTAATTTTTATTTTTTTAAACACTTAAGGAAAAACAATGTGTATCTAAGTGAAAAAATAGACATCTCAATGAAGGCATAATGGATGCAAAAAGTTCTTGTGAAATTTATGAATATGAAAATAACATTAGCCTAATAAGAGGGATGCACTAGGAAGCTGTACAGCATAGCTATTTATATCCTGTTACCCTAGCTAAGTTTTCAACATTTGAGTGCTTACTTGGAAAAAAGATTACATGTAAAAGCATTACATTAGTGACAAAGTATAGGAATGGTGCCCAAGTCTTTCTAAATTTAAGGGCCTACATGTTAAGATAGGAAGACAATTTGTATATCATTTTCATATGACTATACTCTAATCATTCCTAATAGAGTTCCCTGAGCAGCTTTCTAATATTCAGCTATTTTCTGCCCACTGCCCCCTTTCTTCCTGCTTTCCCCTCCCGCCTTTCCCCTTCTTCATCCTGTCCTGGGGTGGGGAACCCAAAACTTTTATTGACCTTCCTTGGAGAGATCCACTATGATCAGATCAAAAACCCCTACTATATCCCCTTTGGTACTACAAAATCTAGTATCTCCTCAGTTTTTATTAGTAACTACCTTCCAATTGTGCTATACTTGCATTCTGGATTAGAAAATGCTAATTGGAATTTCATTACATACTTTTTCCATTTGCAATGAGGTTCAAAAGAGGACAAAAGGTGGTCTGTTGGATAGGGTATAGGACTGTGGGACACAAGATCAAAATATGCAAAATATTACTTTTAAAATAGTTGAATAAAATGATCAATTGTAGGTAAACAGTGGATATATTATCCAAATAGTGAAGTAAAAGCAAGCATCATGTAAAGTTTGCCCAGATACTACTAAATGCACACAGGAGACCACTGTGGTAACTCACAAGTGAGAAACTTAAGTGATTAGATGAAGTTATCTTTATGTAACAGCAAGTTTTAAAAAAACCCAAACCCTAAGAATAAGTATGAAAGTGACCGTATTAGGTAGTTTTCATAAATATTCTTATAAGCTTACGGTTCATACTAGTTTTGCTGGTAATACTACTATGTAAAGTTTCACCTAATACATTGCCATAATCTTAACACCAACACACAAAGTGGAAACTCTTTACAATCAGGAATTGAAAAATTTACATGTCATCTATTAGCCCCTGGGCAAATTTATCACCCAAGAAGACTATACTGCCAACACTTGTAGCTTATGGGAATTAAACAGCTGTTGTACTATATGTGTATTTTTAGTTGTAGCATTGTCAGCAATACTTTCTATGTTTTATTGCTTTTGTTAGACCTTTCTTTTTTTTAGATTCAGTCTAATTATAGGGAAAATAACTTTCACAGCAAGGGATTTTGAGAAAAATCCTGTTTCAGAAAAATGAAAACTATTTTTTCCCTGCTTCTTGGCCGTCTTGAAGGAAGGCTCTTGTCAATTTCTCTTCTGAAATTGACAGAAGCCTTCTTTGAGGGTGACTGCCAGAAAGGCAGAGAGCTGAGCTGCTATTCCTCCCTGCTAACCCCCCAGCTCTGGAACCCAGAGCGGTACTGCTTGTTCTCCTGAGCTAGAGGGGAGGCGGAGGAGACGGAGGCAGAGTGTCCTGTGTTCTGCTGTTTCCATGAAGATTTTTCCAGTTCTAGTACAGATTTGACAAAAGATTTTGTTCTACTGAATAGGCATTTTTTGACAAAACTAAGTTTCATCAGAAAATTTCCCTAAAGGTGATACATCTTTCCTGAATAGTCTTCAGTGTCTTATCCTCTTTTTCCCTCCTTTCCTTCACCTAATTCTTTCCCTAATTGTGTACGTTACTGTCTCCCTCTTCTCCTAAAATCTCCATGATGTACTACTTTTCCATCTTATCCCATCAACCTCTTTCTCTCCCACACTCTTCATTAACTCACACGTGCATGTACCCACGCACTTACCCATACAGAGATCAAAAAATGAACCAGGCAATGACTACCTAGAGGACTAACCCTGTATAAACCAGGCATCTTCTCTTTTTCTCAGCTGCTCCCAGGAAGCATATTTAGTTCAGTGCAGTTCAATGACCACTAATATTCCCAGCGGTGTTTTCACATTTATTTACAATATCTACCAAATACTAACTCAAACTTGTAAACTTCCTACTCTGCTGATTTTCTGTTTACTTTGTGGGGCTTTATTGTTCTCTGACTTCTGAAAGAGTAAGATTTAACTCTGATATACGTTTTCAAATAATATGTCGGATACAATGGGCTGTTTTTAAAGCAATTAACAAAATAAAAATTCCTTTAGCAGTATAGCGTGTTCTGCAGATATTCAGAATTGATAGCTTAATTGGCATACTTCTGTTTCCACCAATATAACAAATAATCCTATAAATTATTATAAAGGAAATGTAAGTAACATGCGAAAGGGATTTTCTCCCAAACAGAGGTTATTGAACAGCGATCTCATGATTATATTACTGTGTAATGTTTCTCTAAACAAAAGCTCACTGCTGAAATGATTGTTTTGTTTTTGATACCTATATGGCAATAATTTGTAAATCTATTAAAGCTTCATAAATAGATTAAAAAAATTAAAAAAGGAGATGGCTGTTAAAATCAAAGCAAAATAAGGAGTGTTTGACACTTTGAGAAAATTTGACTGAATCAGTTCTGAATCTCTAATGTATCATTGATTTGAGTTCCCTTCTGGTCCATCTGCAGTGTGTCCTTTCTGTTCTAGATTAAAACGTTGCTGTTCTTCATTGACTGTAAATTCAGATGCTGTCACTAATCTAGAGTTTTCCAGTCTCATACAGGCACTACAATTAAAATTTGTCAGTTGGGAATAGGCATATTATGCTTTTCTTGCTGCGCTCGTTTTGCTGCTAATAATGTGAAATTTATAAAAAACGCACACTCTGAAGTCAGATTAACAATGGAGAAACTGAGTTAATAGCAAATCTTGCATATTTTGTACAAAACAAATATCTCATTCTAAAGTGCTTGTTGCTTGATATCCAAACACCACTGCAGAGTTAAGAAACAACCAGGCCACTGAAGTGTGTATAGCCACATTGGTGTGTCCCCAGAGTAGGATCAATTAAATCTGAACCTGAATTGTCTAGGAAGATCCTTGTGTTTCCAAACCTTCTACCTGTGTTTTCCTTTTCCCTTTCTCAGGGACTTATTCCAAACTAAAACATCACAGAATCCGAAATGATTTCAAAAGATGCTTCATCAAACCCAAGTATTTTCGCAAATGAATATATATTAAATATTGTCAATGTAAATGTGTAGGCTAATACGAAAACGTAGGATTTTAAGCCATCCTATTGGTTTGGACTGTGTTCTTCTTGCATATCGTATACCTTCCAATTTCAGTATTATTTAGTTGTATCAGACACAACCGAATTCAAGTCCATAATTGAGGCATGAGCAATAATTAAGCAAATAGCACATTTGACATCCTCACAGCTTTTATTGACTCAAGAAGCAAAAGTCTAGAGGCTTATCTTAAACTCAAGTTTCCAGTTGACTGAACTAACAACTGTGAGTTTGTTAATGACAGGATGATAATAAATATATTGTAGTTGTCTTATTTTGAAAAATGTGTGTGATACAATTTGACTTCTTTTTCCCCCCCATAGCTGTGTGGAGTTTGACTTGAATGTAAACAATGTTGTAGGAATAAGAAATACATTCCTTCTCAGAACCTATGCATACAGTAAGTTGTCTTTATATTTTCTTATTCCCAGAGAACTTTCTCCTACTTTAAACTAGCACTTCAGTTAAACCCCCTTGATAGGAACTTTTATTACACATGTGCTAGTATCTAATCATATTGGGATGTTATCTGTCTTACTAAGTAACTAAAATAGGTACAGTAATTCTTGTTACCCACAATTCTTAAAAGATCAGTTATATGGAGAAAAGTCGTGTAGTTTTAATATGACTAATCTTTTTAACTTTCAACAGTTAAAATGTATATTTTTTCATGCTAAGGTCCATAGATCTATTACAGTGGGTGTGTCAGCCTGCCTGCAGCTTGGGGGCAGAACCTGCACCATCTGTCACTGGGAGCAGCGGAATGCCCTGCTCCCTGAAGGTCCCCCAGTTTTTTCTGCCTTCCTACTGCAGAGCTTCTTTGAGGGGAATTCCAAAGAATATTTCAGGTTTAGGCTGACAATTCCATTGAATAATTAGTCTGGCTAATTCCTAGCTGAGTCCCAAGCCTGCCTTTGATTTTGGGGGAGATTGTCGTCCTCAGATCGGATTCCACTTCTGAGGTGTTTGGAGCAGCTGGCACCCCTGCAGAGAGAGCTAGCCTGAGAAAAGCTAGAGGTAAATGAAAGGGTCTGTGTCTTGTTGGGGAGCTTGACCAGCTCAGCAGGCAGAGTGCAATTTCCCAGTCCGGGTGGAGTCACCTTAGCCCCTCTCCCCTGGACAGGAGAGGAGCCAGACAGGATTAGAGAGGCTGGTGGTGCTGGACAAGATGCTGCCCAAGTAGGAAAATGGGACAGGCAGGATTGGGAAAGAACAGACTCTGGGGGAAGCAGCCCCCTCCATCTCCCTGAAGAGACTGAAGCCAGAAGTTCAATATGCCAGATGGAAGACTGTGCCAGCATTCCTTCAGCCCACACTAGCAGCCACACCTCAGACTGCAGAGCTCAGCTGCCTCCGCTTCCCTGCAGCTCACTGATGTGGGGGCTGCAGATACAGCACAGTCACTGCCAGTACCTGAGGATGCAGTAAGGAGCCTTTGGGCCCAGCTCCCTCCCCCTCTTGCTACCTCTATACTAGCCCCCAACCTGAATAGATCCCTGCTGACATCCCAGGTGAGACTCCCCTCACCCCTGGGGAAAACAGACTTATCTGGCACATGTGGATCCCATGCAAAAGAGAGGCTAGAGCTGCTGGGGAGACTGTTCTTGAGCCCAAGGCTAGTGCCTCATTGAGAGACCTGGAGAGGGCTGTGTTAGGGCAGAGAGACAAATAACCTCAGCATCTCTGAGATCATGGAAATTGCTAGCCCCTTGAAATATTCCCAGTGCAATCTGAGCCCAATTTCACTCCCCCCTCTGAAGCAGGATTATGGGGACAAACTCCCAAAGGAGAAATAAATGAATAATAAAATCAGTGCTTGGTTCCCCTGCTCACCTTCATGGAGTGAAGCATATCAGATAATCCTCAGCACCAAGATCTTCTGCTCACCCTCCCAGAGAAGATAAGCAGAAAAATTGGACATAGATCTGCTGATTCCTCTAGGAATGCTTTCACCCCAGTTTCAGACCAGCAGTTCAAAGCAGAGTTAGAGACACAAAGAGTAAAATATATTAACATTTTCCTCCCTTCTCAAACAAAAAGAGGATAGATTTTTGTCGATAGAGAACTGGATATTTTAAAGCTATCCCTAGCTGGTCTGCAGCTGCCTTGTAGCTGTATATCCCTCTTGATACACTTTGGGAAGATGTCATAGACGCTAGGGATTCTCTGTCGCACCAAAAAGATTGGGAAAGTATCATGCTGTCATCTCCAGTTGGTGCTGTAGGTCACCGTGCCCTAATGTTCAGATTATTGTTCCTAGCTTCTGTTGCAGGTTGCCATGTCTCACCACTACCTCTCCCTCTCTCGTAGCAGGTAGCTGTAGACTAATGGCAGGACAGCAGCTCAGATACAGAATAATAGTCAGGCAGTGAGGGGTCTCTTGGATCACCGTTTACTTTTTTCTACCCTTGACTCAATTTTATAAGGGTAGAAGGCCTCCTCGGTGTGCACCAGACAAAATTTAATCTGCTTTCACTACCCAAGATAAATGTGGCTATTTGGTGACCAGGGAGTCTGTGTTTCTAACTGGTGGAGATTTTTACCTGGGTGACCACTTCACTATACAGGCCTTTCACAGGTGGTATCTCAGCTCCCTCCTTTGGGCATGAAAACTCTTAGATGGCATCAGGCAAACAAAAATAAACTAGTAAATATAGCACCCTAAGTACCCCTGCATATTTTCACAAGCAGCACTAACGTGGTCTTTCTCAACTTAAAAATCATGCCTAAATGCTTCTCGGGGAGAGAGTGGGAATCAAATCTGTTTGACGCAGGTATATAGTGCTTTGCTCCTTGGGATCAGATGCTCAGGCAAATCAGATCCTAGCTATCTTAGTGATATAATTGAAAAAATTATGGAAAACTGAGGCTATTCAGTCATCAGAAGAGTTGACTTATACTTCTTCCAGACACTAAAGAAAAAAGGAATACAGGCTATTTGGCAAGTTGGAGCAGTCTGTGAAGTACAACAGGAAAAGCTACCACTTTGCAAATGGTAGCTAGAACAAGTGCAGGGTCGGTAGCTGTCACATATTGCCTAAGTTACATGCCTGTCAGCCCTGTCTGGAATTAGGCCACTGATTAGTGCCAGGCTTTTTCAGTTTGCGGACAAAAAAGGCATTTGATCAAATGAGGTAATAGGCTTCCCGCCCTGGGCAATGTCCAGTGTAGCTGTGTGAGAATTTAAAGAACATCTTTGTCCCATTCCCAGTCTCAGTAACCAATGCAAAAGCCACAACATGAACAAAATCGTCATCATTTACTTCAAATTGGAGCATTGCAACACCCTTCCCATCCTATTTCTAGCCTCACAATCCGGGACAAGGAGAGCAGGGCCATATCTGAAACATCTAAGTTTCTAGTAGAGGCTTGCCTTTAAAGCATTCCCATTTTACCATCCACAATTTTTATGTTTGCATATGGAGGGCAGCCTGTTTCTTTTCCTATCTTCAGTCATTACTGTTTGTGCATTTACATGTGTTCCCAGGGTCTCTTTCCAGGACCATGTTGGCAATAATACTGGCTTTAGAGAAGGAAATTCACTTATCTCTTCCCGGCCAATTCTTCTGATAAGGGTCTGTACAAAGAGAAGGCTGAAGCAAATATACAGAGTGATACAATGCCTACTATGTCCTTGATTCAGGACAGATGCAGACACATGGTGCCACGGAAGTTAATCATAGGCCTATGCTGAGGAGAATACTGCCAGGTACAAAGTCTCATTTTGGAAGAATGTAAACAGAGTATGAAGATTGTCATAAGGAAAACAAGTGGTGTCACAGGAAAATCGAATTCTTCCTGCATCCTGTTGGGAATTCTGATCTCAAACACAGGCATGCTTCAATGATCCAGAGTTCATATACCTGTCCAGTAACTATTGGTATCACCCTATATCATCTGTTGGCAGAGCTCTAGCTGCAAATATATACTCTTCACTCCCCCAACTGTTGAATGCAGAGAATCAAAGACTTCTTTTTTCAAGGGATCTTTCTGATTCAGTTCAGGGAATGGATACCAGAAAGAGAGAGCACATCATCCACTAGCTGGAACACAGTGGTTCATTGGGGTCTTAGAGCATATTTTACATGGATAACTAACCTGTTCTGGTCAAGACAGTCAGCATGTCAGATAAGATTTTCATAATAACTGGGAAGAACAGAATCTGGCCTACCTCGAGAGATTCTCTCATTGAAGGCTGAACAAAGTTTCTTATGTCTATGTGCATTTCCCAACAATGGGGAAATGAACACCAAGATTTACATGGCAAAAGTCAAATTAGCAAATTGGCTCCTCCACCCAAAAATCTCACTTATTGTAAGCCAGTTTGATGAGCTAATGATTGACCTCTGTGCATCTGGAAACCTTATAACCTTGCTGTGTGTGAGGATCCAAGATGTGAAGTAGTGAATGACATCTCATAAAGCTGGGTAAAATCCTTGCTATATATCTTCCCACCTTTTCCACAGCTCCCCAAGATAATACAAAAGGAACAAGACAGTGGCAGTATTACTGTTTGCCTTTCTAGCTCTCAGGCTTGATTAACCTAGCATTGGATCTTTCTGTGTGTCTGTCTCACACAGGAGGTCTGTTAGTGCAAAACCAGTTCTCCATCCAGGACCATAACGGTTAAAAATGAATGCTTGGATGAAGTATGTTTTGCTTGGGCACTCTTATATTCCTAAAATAAAGCCATTCTGGGGGAACTCAAGGCTATGTTTCACTGGTTTAACATGGTAATTAAACCAAGGGCTTTGTACCAGAATAAGTTCTATTTGACTTCTCTTTGGGGTCCAGAAGCTCAATAAACCCAAGTCTCTGTAATGTGTTCTCAGCATGTTCAAGAAAAAAACAAATCCAACATTAAATATTTTATTAAGGCATCAACTTTACTCCAACCCCACAAGGTTATAGAGTGTGACTCAGGAACCTCATTGTGCTCCTTACAGACTCAGTATTGTACTTTTAATTCGGAAAGGTAGCCCTCACAATACTCATTGCATTAATTCCTTAAGGAAATTCAAAATATTCCTCCTTTGGCTAAGCAACAAAGTATAGTCCTTTTAGGCATGCTGACAATCTCAGGGTAGAGTCGTTGTGTTCTGTATTGAGATCTGCTAGATGGCCATTAGTTAACCAAATTCTGCATATTGGTTATCCAATCTTACCTGATGACATTTCCTTTCTTTTGGCAGAAATTTTTTCCACAGCTTAATGCCCAGGAAAAGAGAGAAGAGAGATACATCATTTACTTATTTTTAGAAGTCCATATTTAAAGGATGATCCTGCTTTCCACCTTGTAGGCACATTGCTATGAAAATCCCATTGTAATTGATCTGTGGACCTTAGCACAAAGAAGAATAGGAAAAATTATGCATGTTTAGAAAGAAATTTCCTTTCTTTAAGTTATAAGACTTACTTAGGAAACAATGGATTATCTAGGGTAGAGAATAACATCGAAGAATTTGCGTTTGTTTGTTATGTGGAATTTACCATGCTCTGTAATAAGAGAAATTGTTTTCTTCAAAGTATATTTAACATCATCCGTAATTTAGGAAAGCAGATTTGAATTATCCTAGCTGTGGAAGTTATCTCAACTTCAGGAGGCGGGGCATTCCCCTGCTACTAGTGACTGGTGGGTCCAATTCTGTTCCCCAGTTGCAACCAGACTGAAGTATCCATTGTAATGGATCTGTGATCCTTATTACTCAAAGACAGGACATTTTCAAGTAAGCATGAATACAATTTCCTGTTCTGGTAAGATGACAGTAGCACTGGGATAACTAATGAAATTCTGTATTAGGCAGGAAAAGGGGAGGGCAACGTATAGTAGGTGGTGTCATGTTAACCTGGAGGGAATATAAAAACTTTAGCATTGACAATTAGTTAAAAATTTACTTAATTGCTTGTTTTGATGAGTATTTATTTTACTTACAGTTGAGAATCGAGTTCGTCCATTAGTACTGGTGGTTAAGAAGTGGGCAAGTTTTCATGACATAAATGATGCCAGTCGTGGTACTTTAAGCAGCTATAGTCTTGTGTTGATGGTTTTGCACTATTTACAAAGTAAGTATGTTTTCAGCTTTTGAAATTGTCCCTTTTAAAGTCATATTTTCCTAGCTTTCATTTTTTTAACATTAAGATCTCAAGTAACCGGACAGAAGTGGCTGAGGATAAAGTGAAAATTATTTTTGTATTCTTTTTCCTTAGTGCTTCCTCTTATGTAGTGAGGATGGACCTGTTCTCTGGAGGCAGACTAATTCTTAATAAAAATCTGTTTAGAGGACCTTGTATTGCTATAAAATAAACTCAAGCCCAACTTAATATTTTCACTTTACAAGAGGTGTATTTTGGTTAACTGCTCTGCTTTCAGGTTATTTTTGTGTTCAGGAATGTCTTCAGGATATCCTAAGGGGGATTGTATGCTATTGGGTGGCCTCCTCTGTGTTCTGATTTCCCAGGACCTGAACAACTGAGGCGCAGTGAATTCATGCAAACAGAGCTTAAGTTCATGAGAGCTTCCTTACTATTGATTTTTCATTAAGGGACTGGTATATTCAGTGATCATGAACTGCTGGGGGTCCCTAAATGTCCATAGTCTCTCATCTTTTCTTGTAGTTTATGTATTGAAATATTGAATTTCTGTCTGTATTTGGTAAGTCTCAGGGCTGCTGAGTTGAGGCTCCTTGTTGCAAATTTAGGGGAATGGTGCAGCGCAGCGATTGCTTCTGTAAGCATAAGACTGAACTGCATGCTCATGGTCCCCCTCCTCTCCTTCCCCCCATATGCTTATATTGCTCTGTTATGGTAAAGAAATCCCTCTACATCATCTCCTAAGCTGTTCTGCCTGCTTAGGAACATAGGAATAGAGAATCTATATCAAATCAGTGGTCCACCTAGTTCAGTATCCTGTGTCCCAACTGTGGTCAGTAGCAGATGTTTTGAAGGACAGTGCAAGAAACTCTGAGGTGTACAGTTATGGAGTAACTTGTCTTCAGAGGAAGTTCTGTGTAGCCTCTGCCAGTTAGAGGCTGATTTATGCCTCGAAGCATGAAGGTTTGTATTCCTTCCAAATTCTTGTTTTTAATCTTTTCTAATGTAACTCCGTGTTCTTATCTATATAAATATCAATCCTTTTTCTAATCCTACTAAGCTCTTGGCCACAAAAATCCCTTGCTGTTCTACCTGCAAATTATGTGTGTATTTTTAAGTTTTTCTTTTATCAGTTTGCTGCCTTTCAGGTTGCTTAGTTTTTCTTTCCCGCAGGTAGAAAGATAGACATGGCTCTATTTATTCACTTTTACATAATTTTCTTGGCCTGGATGTCTGATATCCAGCCTAGAATGTATAGCTAACTACTTACTAAACTGTCTCAAAGAGCACGTAATACCATGATTTCTCTGCAAACTTTTTACAACAATTCAGAAGTTAACTAAAAACACAGTTAACCAGGTTGATGGCTCTGATTATTGTAGCAAGACAACATCTATAAGCATAGCAATTTAAAAGGTATATGTCATTCCATGACCAGTTAGATTGAGTTACCTCTCAATTCTATCCTGCCGAGACTATGTAGATATTCCTAATGTAGCAGTCACCATGGTATCTAGGCACTAAATGTAAGAGTTAGTCCGTGTTGTCCTATTATGAGTATATTCTTGGTCTGGTTGTCTGCTATAGGTTCCGTTGGGGAGATGTCTATGGAAGGGAAGAATCACTAGCCAAAATATTGCTAAGTCTGTTTTTTTTTTGTGACTCAGAAACCTTATGGTAGGTGGTGGAGTGTTTCCAGAATAGTTTCTTGCTCCTTCCAGGTTTAAAAAAATGGCTAAATTGTTTGCATGCAACTGGGTGGAATGGATGTAAATCATTGAAGCAGCCAATTTAAAAAAATGACATAACTGGGAAGTTAATCAGTGAGGTCTTATGTCAGTCCTGGCCATTTGGGTTATAGGATCAAAATCACTGTGGGCCTTCAGATCCTAAGGTTCAAAATAAGAAAGCTGAAGTGTGTGCAAGAGGGGGAAAAACATATTTTCAAAGAGTTATGAACGCCATTTAGCAGTCTTTAAAACAGATTTGGCCCAAAAGTTATAAACCATTTGATGTGATCAGTGGTAAGCTTTCAGTGTAAGTAGGCTGCCTCAGTTGGAGATTGAAGGCAAGGGTCTCACTTTTTATTTTGTTTTTTATTTTAATATTTGTATTACAGTAGCACCCAAAGAGTTCCTGGTTCACATTGGGGAACTTTTTGCACTAAGTGTTGTGCAAAGCCACAGATAGACACACTCTCTGGTTTGAAAAGCTTACAGTCTATGAAGACAAGTGTTCTACAAATGGTAGGGAAGGGGGATACAATGAAATACATAGATTTTATATACATAGATATTTTGCAATGATACTACTACTTGTGAGGAGGTGATAATTGCACAAAATACCTGTGACAACCACTGCATTTGTTTGTGGGAAACTATTAGGAACCTAATGTGTGTTTTGCTATCTCCTAATATTATTAAGCAATTGGAAATTAGTTGGAGAAGCAGCACCATGTGATTAGCCAGCTCTCCAAGGAGAACCAACAATTCACAAACCATAGTTTGGGAGCTTTTTAGCTTGTTAGATCAACCTCCTGGGCTAAAATGGCTGGGGGAATGTGTCTCTGGATATATGCACAGCTGCTAGTGGTTGTATTCCTAATGTTTTTTTTCTGCAAGATTACCTAACACACAACCGCTGATCACACATTGGTAGGAGGCTATTGGAAACAGCTTATCTTCCCTAATTTTATACTTTACCTACAAAAATCCTAGTAAGGAGGTATAGGGGAAGAAGAAAGGAAAAGCAAATATTTCATTTACCAGTAAAATTGAGTCCATCTTTCCTCCCTAGTGCAATCAAATCTCTGTTCTGTTTCCTTTTTCTCTTTGCCAACCATGCTACTGTGGAAATCTTTTTTGACCTATGGCTTGAGTTTATTTTATAGGTACACACGTTTCTTGAGCTTTAACCTTCCTACATGAACAGGTCCATCTGCACTGTATTGCAGGAAAAGAGGAACTCAAATGGCAAATGTGATTACTGACCCCCTTTATAGCCCTAGACTCTTGATGATGTAGACTCAGATGAAAATATCTTGAGCACTCAGATGGCTCAGATTTTGCTTCCTTTCTTGTCATTCCGACAGAATGCTGGGAAATCTCCAAGATGTCATAGAAATAAGATAGCTCCTTCATATCCCCAAACGCCCACAAGCAAAGGAAACCTTGAGTATTAAAACAGCTGTGATCTTATTCTTAGCAACTCAATTAGTCACTGTAGCATTCTTTTTGAAAATATGAAAGTCCTATTGCTGAGAATTCTGCAGGTCCAATTCTCAGTTCCCCAAAGCAAAGGGTATCTTAATTATTGTTCCCCTCTGAGACACAGTTTTGAGTTCTAGATGCTAAACTTTATCATTCTCCTTAAGGAATGGTATAGATTAGTGGTTCTTAAACTCTTGTACTGGTGACCCCTTTAAAATAGCAATCCTCTGTGTGCGACCCCCACCCCTTATAAAAAAGTGTTTTGAATTTATATATTTTTTATATATTAACACCATTATAAATGCTGGAGGCAAAGTGGGGTTTGGGATGGAGGCTGACAGCTCATGACCCCCCCTTGTAATAACCTTGCGACCCCCTGAGGGGTCCCGACCCCCAGTTTGAGAACCCCTGGTATAGATGAACTGTTTTAAAAAATGCTGATGGAGTGACATCATAGCTTTAGTGCAACAAGGAGCTAGCTACTAGATCTGCAGCTCTAATAAATAATGAGTGGGGTACAAACGTTAAATGGAAACTCAACTGTTTTTTGTGGGTTTTTTTTCTCTCTATTATGTTTAACACCATCTGATATGGAAGATAAATATTTGCCCCATTATTTTTATTCTTTGTGTGTCCTGTTTCTTCCCCTTCTTCTCCCCCCCACCCCGCCCCCAAACACAACTCCCTCGACCACCTCAGGGTTTTATTAAAGTTAAAATTACCTCTTTGTTAGTGCACTAACATCACCAATGTCCACGTGGCTTTGGGACACTGCTAGCTGTGTAGTAAAAGCAGGAAATAGCGCAGAACATAATCTTCTAGGGCTTTTCTCAGCAGTGGCTACTGGATATGTGGGCCATTTTATTTTATTTTTAGTTACTTTTGATGACATAGCGTGGCAGATTTTATATCTGAAGAACTGTGTACTTATCTAGAATCTGAAAGACATCCCATGGCATGTTATAATCATATTAGGGTAGATCCAAGTACTTGAGTTAAGCTATGATTATCCTTTTTGGAGTCTAAATAATAGTGGCCTACAATAACGAATTAACATGAATTTTAAAATGCAAACAGTGTCCAGCTGACATAGAAGTCTTCATATGTTTATTCTACAAATAGCAATATGTTGATAACACTTTCATTTAACTGAATAATTTTCATATAATGAGATATACATTAATTATATAAAGTTTATGCAGGTAATTTTAATTTCACAAAAGTACATGAAAGTGAAATTCAAAGTAAACGCTTCTATCATGGACTTTCAGTCCACACCTTTGGTGTAATTGATACAATATTGTTTTCTGTGAATTATGTGAATCACAGCAACTTTAAACTTTTTTTTTATAGCCCTACCTGAACCCATCCTTCCATCCCTCCAAAAAAATTACCCAGTAAGTGTTTCTTATAAATTATTATTACATCATATTTTGTATATAAAACTGATTATCTACAATATTAATGTGAATACTTAAATCAGTATTGGGTAAAATTAAATATAGCTTATGGGCATGGTCATTGGAACACTCAATGCCATTTCATTTGTGTGCAGAACGGTTAACTGCTGATTCTGATCATTCCTTTTTTAGTATAAACCGTTTCAGTTACATACAAGATCAGCTTTCAACACAGGATCAGACAATGTGCTGCATTGTTGTTAATAGGAGCTGCACACCTAATCGACCATGTACTGTGCTGAAAATTTATCAGTTGCATATATTAGTCTGGTATAACATACCACTTGCTATTTCTTAATACTGCTTCCAGCAGTGCTTTCATTCTTGTTGGCTGTCAGCAGCAGGAAAGGCCAGGGAGAGAGCCAACCGCCTAGCTGTTGAGTCACTTGGATCCTCCATTTGATCAAATATTTAGACCAGCAGAGGACAACTTTGCATATTTCATATGGAGGATTGTGCGCGACCTTCTCATGACTTTAGGCTTCAATTCCATCAAGGGGCTGTGTGTGTGTGGACACTTACTGGTATGCCCAGGCAGTGTCCCACTGATTTCCCATGGGACTTCTGGGCATAAGAGTCCATGCTGTTGGATCTCTTTTTAGGATCAGGGCCTTAACTGGTGGCTCTTTGACTGACTGACTGACTGCTTCCTGCCCTTTTACAGATATTCAATTGGAAAAGAAAAGGAAGTTGTTGTTGAGTGGCTATACTCTGTATTTAAGTTGTTCAGAGACATTCCTTATTCCTTCCTTACTCCGTTTTCTTCTTCCTGTGTATCACTTTTTTCATATTTCTCCCTAACATTTGTCTTTTCTCCTCCGTCTGTGCCTTCGTATTCTTTGTTCCTCATTTCTGTCTCATTTCCTATAACTCCACTCAGTCTCTTCTCTTAGGCCTGGTCTACACTTGGGGGGGGGCATTCGAACTAAGGTATGCAAGTTCAGCTACGCAAATAGCGTAGCTGAACTAGAAGTACCTTAGTTCGAAGTACTTACTCGTCCTCAAATTAGTCTTTAAAGGTATATTTTATTTTTACATTGTGTTTTTATTCTTTAGAAAAATATTACTATATTTTTATATCTTTCCATCTCTTCTCTCAAGATTCACTTTTTTGGTGATTTCACTTTTTTGCATTACATCTGAAGTTTCGTATCATTTTTTGTAAATATTATAGTCTGTGTATTTAAATATAACTGAACTTGCCTTCAGGTCAACGTTTTATGGCATATAAATATTGGAATTCATGTGAAATTTAGTTGTCCTTTGTACAGCATATATTTTTGAGTGTCACCAACTCCTACAATTTGTTCCTTGTTAAAAATCATTTGAACAAGTTTCTATAATGCAGTGTTGTCATAGCTGTGTTGGCTCCAGGATATTAGAGAGACAAGGTGAGTGAGGTAATATCTTTTTTGGACCAGCTTCTGTTCATGAGAGAGGCAAACTATTGAGCTTACACAGATGTGAAAAAGAGCTCTGTGTAAGCTTGTCTGTCTCACCAATAGAAGTTGATCCAATAAAAGATATTACCTCACCCTCAGTGTTTCTAGGGTTTATTTGAACTCTCACAAAATGCAGGGGTTCACATTGTGGACTTGCCAAAGCAGTAGAACTTGTCTAGGAAAACATATTGTGGGAATTCATCTGTTTTAATCTGAAAACATTGTAGATTCTTTTTAACTGTGTTCGAGTGACAGTAATTTCACAGATAGACACTTGTATTTGAGGTGGCAGTATAGGTATTATATGGTTAATAGCCATTACATTTACTCTTTTGGGATTAATTTATGACTATATAGTACCATAAAAAGTAGTAATATTCTAATCAAAATCTTGTATGAAAATAATAAAAATGTTGGCTTCTACAGTCTGCTAGCAAATTGCAAGTATATTGTTGGCTCCACCTTCTCCACCAAGAATGTAGTTACTTAAGTATTTAACTATTGATCTGAAAATTGTAACTCCTACACAAATTCAACTACAAATTAGAATGAAAATAAGGAACACCCTACAAAAAACTTTAACTCAGGAAGCTCAAGTGCATTTCACATTAATGTAATCACTAAAAACTAGGGCTGTCAATCACAAGTTTACGCAAGTGATTAACATGAGTTAATTAACTCAATTAAAAATTAATTGGGATTAATCACCGTTTTAATTTCACTGTTTAATAATAGAATACCAATTGAAATTTATTATAAATATTTTTGGATGTTTTTCTACATTTTCAAATATATTGATTTCAGTTATAACAGAATACAAAGTGTACAGTGATCACTTTATAATATTTTTATTACAAATATTTGCAAAAAAGATAAACAATAAATATTTTTCAATTCACCTTGTACATGAACTATAGTGCAATCTCTTTTTCGTGAAAGTGCAATTTACAGATGTAGACTTTTTTGTTACATAACTGCACTCAAAAACAAAACCATGTCAATCTTAGAGCATACAAGTCCATTCAGTCCTACTTCTTGTTCAGCCAGTTGCTAAGACTTACAGGTTTGTTTACATTTATAGGCGATAATGCTGCCTGCTTCTTATTTACAATGTCACTTGAAAGTGAGAAGAGGCATTCACATGGTACTGTTGTAGCTGGTGTTGCAAGGTATTTATGTACCAGATATGCTAAACATCCATATGCCCCTTCATGCTTCGGCCACCATTCCAGAGGATACGTTTCTATGCTGCTGATGCTCGTTCAAAAAATAAGGTGTTAATTAAATTTGTGACTGAACTCCGTGGGGAGAATTGCATGTCGCCTGCTCTGCGGTTTTACCCACGTTCTGCCATATATTGCATGTTATAGCAGTCTCGGATGATGACCCAGCACATGTTCGTTTTAAGAACACTCTCACTGCAGATTTGACAAAACACAAAGAAGGTGCCAATGTGAGATTAGAAAGATAGTTACAGCACTCGACTCAAGGTTTAAGAACCTGAAGTGTCTTTCAAAATCTGAGAGGGACGAGGTGTGTCTTAAAAGAGCAACACTCGAATGCAGAAACTACAGAACCCAAGCCATCAAAAAAGAAAGTCATTCTTCTGTTCTTGGATTTGACGCAAATGATGAAAATGACCATGCTTCGGTCTGTACTGCTTTGGATTGTTATTGAGCAGAACCCATCATCAGCATAGAAGCACGTCCTCTGGAATGGAGGCCGAAGCATGAAGGGGCATACAAATGTTTAGCATATCTGTCACGTAAATATCTTGCAATGCCAGCTACAACAGTGCCATGGGAACAACTGTTATCACTTTCAGGTGACCTTGTAAATAAGAAGCGGGCAGCATTATCTCCCGTAAATGTAAACAAACTAGTTTGTCTTTTTGCAATTGGCTGAACAAGAAGTAGGATTGAGTGGACTTGTAGGCTCTGAAGTTTTACATTGTTTTGTTTTTAAGTGCAGTTATGTAAAAAAAAATTTCTACATTTTATGTTACACTTTCATGATAAAGAGATTGCACTACAGTACTTGTACAAGATCAATTGAAAAATACTATTTCTTTGGTTTATCTTTTTACAGTGCAAATATTTGTAATAAAAATAATATAAAGTGAGCACTGTAAACTTTGTATTCTGTGTTGCAACTGAAAACAACATATTTGAAAATGTAGAAAACATCCAAAAAATTTAAACAAACGGTATTCTGTTGTTTAACAGTGCGATTAAAATGGTGATTAATCGCGATTACTCTTTTAATGTCACAATTAATCATGATTAATTTTTTTAAGCTCCTTTAATCTGCACTGGGTCTGGCATTGTATTTGCCTCTGAATGAGGCAGCTATTAGTGGCTACTTTGTATTTTCCTCCCTCCTTCCAGCTGCACCCTTTGAAAAGGTATGTGAGGGAAGATACACTAAAATGGCTAGAGTCTGCTGATAATGTCAAATTGTAGATTTTTAAAGGAAAAAATTACATGGCCAGAGTTTCCTTGTGTGTGTTGCTTTTGAGTAACTAGCTGTGTTGGGTGGAGGTTTGTGTTCCCTTCCAATAAGGCATGTAGAATGGGAATATATATTACTCACCAAAGGCTCTTAAGCAGTCTTGGGATAAGAGTAAAGGTCCTCTTATGGATTGGTAGCTGGTTAAAAGATAGGAAACAAAGGGTAGGAATAAATGGTTAGTTTTCAGAATGGAGAGAGGTAGAGAGTGGTGTCCCCTAGCGGTCTGTACTGAGCCCGGTTCTGTTCAATATGTTCATAAATGATCTGGAAAAAGGGGAAAACCGGGAGGTGAACAATTTTGTATCCTCTGCAAATTTTGCCAAAATAGTTAAGTCCCAGGCACACTGCAAAGAGCTACAAAAGGATCTCTCAAAATGGGGTGACTGGGAAACAAAATGGCAGATGAAATTCAGTGTTGATTAAATGTAAGGTAATGCACGTTGGAGAGCATAATCCCAACTATACATATAAAATGATGGGGTCTAAATTACCTGTTACCACTCAAGAATGAGATCTTGGAGTCATCATGGATAGTTCTCTGAAAACATCCACTCAATGTGTAGCGGTAGTCAAAAAAGCTAACAATGTTGGGAATCATTAGGAAAAGGATAGATAATAAGACAGAAAATATCATATTGCCTCTGTGTAAATTCATGGAACGCCTGCATCTTGAATACTGCGTACAGATGTACCCCATCTCAAAAAAGATATATTGCAAAAGGTTCAGAAGAGGGCAACAAAAATGATGAGGGGTATGGAACAGCTGCCATATGAGGAGAGGTTAATAAGACTGGGACTTTTCAGCTTGGAAAAGAGATGACTAAGGGGGGATATGATTGAGGTCTATAAAATCATGACTGGTGTAGAGAAAGTAAATAAGGAAGTGTTATTTACTCCTTCTCACAACACAAGAACTAGGGGTCACCAAATGAAATGAATAGGCAGCAGGTTTAAAACAAACAAAAGGAAGTATTTTTTCACAGAAGGCAGAGTCAACCTGTGGAACTCTTTGCCAGAGGATGTTGTGAAGGCCAAGACTATAACAGGGTTCAAAAAAGAATTAGATAAATTCATGGAGGATAGGTCCATCAATGGCTATTAGCCAGGATGGGCAGAGATGGTGTCGCTAGTCTCTGTTTGCCAGAAGCTGGGAAGATGTAGCTGCACGCAGTGATGCTGCCCTGAGGGATTGACGACGGTCCAGGGAATGGTACTGTCAGTCCCTTGACCTGTCCTTGGAGCGGTACTGGTGCTGCGGAGATTCCGGGCTCCGACTCCAAAACTCCTGCTGGGGGGTGCGTGCCTCCAGAGGTCTGCGTCTGGTTACCAGCGAGCCGCATCTTGAGCCTCTCTGCCATTGTCCTAGGTCCCTCACTAGCCCCTGCCAAACTGACTGAACCTGCTGTCACAGGATCACGGCCAACTTTTGCACCCCAACCTTGCATCCCTCCACCTCACAGCATGGATGTTGCGAGGCTGAACCTGGATGAACGGGCCTATTCAGATGGTGTCCAAAAGGTTCTTCTCAAGAGTAGAAAGCCCTTGACTAGGCAGATCTACCTGGCAAAGTGGATGAGGTTCTCCCACTGGGTGGCTGAACAGGGCATCTCCCCTTCGCATTCTTTGGTGCAGTTGATCTTAGACTACCTGCTTCATTTAAGGAACCAGGGCTTGGCGCACTTCTTCATCAGGGTGCACCTGGTGGCCATTTTGGCCTTTCATCCACCAATCCAGGGGCAGACTGTGTTCTCCCATGACATGATGGTCAGGTTCCTTAGAGACCTCGAGAGGCTCTTGCCTCAAGTCCAGTCCCTGGTCCCACAGTGGGATCTCAACTTGGTTCTGCCCAGGCTCAGGGTCCACCCTTTGAGCCTTTGGCCTCATGCTCCCTATCTCATCTATTGTGAAAGGTAGCTTTCCTGGTGGCGGTGATGGCGGCAAGTCTCCGAGCTGCAAGCCCTGGCCCCAGAACTGCCATAGAACCTTCTGTATGGAGGAGGTCCAGCTCCAGCGGTAATGTCGGCGAGTCAGGACTCGCAGCTCGGAGACTTGCCCTCAGAACTGCCGTACATGGTCTTCTATAAGGACAAGGTCCAGCTCCGACCCCACACAGCTTTCCTTCCCAAGGTGGTGTCCACTTCCACATGAGCCAGGACATCTTTCTTCCGGTTTTCTGCCCTAACCCCCTTGAGACTAGTGAAGAGAGGTGCCTTCACGCTTTGGACATAAGAAGGGCACTAGCTTTCTACCTAGATCGGACAAAACCTTTCTGTAAGTCTACTCAGCTTTTCATCTCTACAGCTGATAGGATGAAGGGCCTCCATGCAAAGGATTTCTAACGGGATTACCTCTTGCATTCGGACCCGCTACGAGTTAGCATGAGTCCCTCTCACTGATCGTCAGAGCCCACTCGACTAGAGCGAAGGCATCCTTAGTGGCCTTTCTGGCACACGTTCCGATCCAGGACATCTGTAAAGCCATGGCGAGGTCCTTGGTACACACATTCACGGCCCACTATGCCATCACACAGCAGGCCAGGGACGATGCTGGGTTTGGCAGAGCTGTATTGCAATCTACATGTCTGTGAACTCCTTACCTGCCTCCAGGGGTACTGCTGGGAGTCACCTAAGTTGAATGGACATGAGCAATTACTCGAAGAAGAAAAGACAGTTACCTTTTTCTGTAACTAGTGTTCTTCGAGATGTGTTGCTCATGTCCATTCCACAACCCATCCTCCTTCCCCACTATTGGAGTTTTTGGCAAGAAGGAACTGAGGATCAAGGGGGTGGGCAGTGCCCTATATGCCGCTGCATATGCGCGCCACTCCAGGGGGCACCAGATCTGGTCCCCTACGGATACTGCAGAGGGAAAAACTTATGGAATCTGGTGCATGTGGTGAGCACACACACCTAAGCTGAATGGACATGAGCAACACATCTTGAAGAACACCAGTTACGGAAAAAGGTAACTCTCTTTTTAGCTGCCAAGTATTCACATAAGGAACATTTTGTTAAAACCTGTCAGAAGGAAAATTATTTAATTACAAAGGGAGAAGTGGGAGGAAGGAATTATTGCACATGCATGTTACTTTTCAAGATATGAATTCATGACCTGCTAAAGCTAGAGTGTGCTATCTTATACATTATATAAAAGCTTTGAAGTAGTCCTTAATTTTCATTACTCTGTCAGTGAAACAGCTTGTTTTAGTTGTGGGCGCTACCATCCTTGGACACTTGTTAGCTCTTCAATCAATGCATAACGCTGTAATAATGAATTTCAGTCCTAAAGAATTTGCAAGCTCACACCAATTATCTCTTTAAAGAGTGGTATTTTGCCTGATTAACTTTGTCAAGTGGTGATCAGCAGCCCTTGGAGTTCCTGGGAAACCTTATGGAGGTGTGGGAGTATCCTCAAAGTTCTTAAACATTTTCCTGGCAATAATGTCAAATACGTGATATGCAGTTTTGTTTTTTGGAGGAATGAGGGTGGATTGATGATCAATTTCTTTGATTTAAATCACTAAATCAGCAAGTGGAAAATCGTGTTAACCATTTGTACATTTTTAGTTATTTTCAAAATGCAAATTTCATTCTCATTGGTATAACCATTAAAACATGGTGATTTGATTTATTTACTGTACAGCTAAATGCATCTTTTAGCCTAGTTTTGGTAGTACTTCTTGCTAAAACAGGAGCACACACTATAACTATACACATTTATTTAAGCAATTATATAGCTAGTTTAACATAAATTTATTCAACAACTAAGGCAAGATCTTCACTGCACAACAAAGTACTGGCATTTGGTGAAAAAAATAAATAGTAGTATTCACATCATTAAGCCTGAAAATAGGCAATACAATACATGATACATTGTGCCGTATTTATAAAGCTTGACCTCCAAATTTAGTTAAATGTTTTCCCCTTGCTGCTGTTTTTTAGAAAAGCACCCTTAACTTATTAGTTAAAATATATTAGGATTCATTAGTTCAACTTACCTTTTATTTAAATGATACAAGATTACGATAAAAAGATAATCGGTTGTCATGAAATTAAATTTAAAACAGGCTTATTTTAAAAATAGTACATATATTTTAAAAACCTGACTTCAGTTTTCAAAAAAATATTTTTAAAAAATTATTCACTGTGACAAGCAGAAATTAGAACACAGGGCTTCTGTTTCAGAAAGTTTAAGAATTGTTCTTATTGGCTGAGAATAGTGACTGGCATTTTTGGATCTTTTGAATGGCGTGCATTTCCAACTTGTCACAGGAGGAGTCTTTTTCATATTTGCTATGCTGGTGCTTGTGTGATTGCTGGTAAGCAGTAAATTTAGTGAAGAGGCAGGCACAATAGATATACCTGAAAATTCAATCAGTTATATGATTATTATAACATTTAGGATGTCTATATTATGAGTAAGTTGTCTATGAACTTAGCTTTCCTAAATACATCTTCTTAAGCTTTGGTTGCCAACATAAAAAAAAATTCTAATGATAATGGTATCTGATATTTTTTTCACCCATCCTTTATTTTTTTTCCTGTGTATGTTTGTGCTTTCTTCTTGGCTAAAATATTTACCCTGGTGATGCTTGATGTGTTGACTGATGGTGTTACTATAACTGTTTGTTGGCAGTAGATTACTTTTCATGGCAATCTGGATATTCTTTGTTTTAGCTCCATAAATAAAAACTAGGGACTGTCATAATCACATTCTTTAAATATTGGTCAAGTTTCATTAATTTAGATTGATGCCTGTATATTTTCCATGGTCAGGTGCCTATCTAAGTGTGAGCTAGTAATTGCACTAATGAAAATAGCTCATTTATTAATCTGTAAAATAAATGGGGCAATACTCCCTTAGCCTAATTCCTTACCAGTTCAGTATGACCGCCTCAGTGCAGACTAGTGGATTTTTCTTGAAGTTGGGAAGATCTTGGTGTTTTGAATAAATCCCAGATTCCGTTTCAGAAGTGTCTAGTAAGAGCATGTAAACGTAGAAGTAGTAAATGTCTGCAATAGCAATTTCATTATGTTCACCTTTTTTCTGTATTTTTAGAGGGCTGCAGCCCCAGTTGTCAACCTGTGTGTGTGAGGAGGGGGAAATATCTTAATGTCCTTGTTACTATATGCTGTGGCTCTTTTGTTCACACCCACAGCAAACTATAGGGATAGCTTCCACTCAGGTATTGTATTACATTTCTGGTGAAACTGATGTTAAAACAGTATGGAACGCTGCAGGATCTTTAGATGTTTACTGAGTGCCTATTGATCGAGAATGTGACTTTATTTGTATATGATATCTACATCCCTGTCCTTAGTATATCCTGTGTCTTTTAGATTGTAAGGTATTAGATGGGGACCTCTGGACATTATACTATAAATGAATATACATGACATAATTATGTGAGGTAGAAGAGGAACAATATTTTTGGTAATTGGTAGAGTGCTCTTTATCAGAGAGGGTTAATTATCCAAGGTCACACAGCAAGGCTGGCAACAATGGGAACAGAATCCAGTAGTCCCAAACCCTGTTCTGGTGATCTAACCACCTGACCATTTTACAGATGGTCATCTATTGCGAACATGGAGATAGTGCTCAAAAACCTTTTCGGAGTATTGCTAAACTTGAGAGAAGCTTGCTGTAAATTTCAGTTTTATTTTCTGAAAGCTTAGCAGGCACATTGAAATGAATAACAAACAGAATAATAAATAAGTGACCCTGAAGAGGTTCCTTCAGTTTTTGCTAATTTCTTCTCTTGCCAGCTGCAAGATTGCTTTCAGAAGTCTGTTAATTTCTATACATTTTCTTTTTAACAATTTATACAATTAGTATTAAAGTTGCAATTCAAGAACTAGAATCTTTTCATATGTGCCCTCATATTACAGGGTTTTCAAACCTATTGCATTAGCTAGGAACACAAGGATGAGTTGCATCCCCCTTGTTGTGGTTCCTTCTACCATGCCTCCATATTCTGAGGCGAACTTGCAAGATATGGTGCGGTACAAGTTTCTCTTAAACATAATAATTAATAATACAGGACCTATATGCAAAATGGCAAGACTGGCAGTTGTTTGCTGCTATTTTAACATGCCCAGCTTATGTTTAGGAAAGTTAAATTGTTACTTAAATTTTCTCTTTTGTTTAAATTTTTTTTGAGTTATTTAGTCTTGGGTGGAGAACTTTCTGAATTAGTAAAGGCAACTCTTCTTGTGGTCAGCCTCCAATATTTATGGTGGAAAAACCAAAGTGCTATGGACTATATAGTCAGGTATATGTTGGTTGTTAAACGATTTTTAATGTTTTCACTTAACTTGATTAGAGGAAATGCTACCACAGTCTTTGAAATCATTGTATGGGAAGATGCAAGGTCACATAAGAGTGAAGGGTTTGACATACTGGTTTAAAACTAACTATGCAATATGAAACAAGTTTCCCCTCCCTTTCAGACCTTATCTGTCATAGTGGGTATGCAAATAAAAATTCAATTTTGAGATTTTTCTGATGATAGTTCTTAGGCAGCTTCATGAAAGGAAAGGGAGCACAGGCAATAACATGACTGACTGTCCCCATGCAGGGGATGATTAATTCTCCTTGAGGTCAGTAGAGTTACTTGTATGCAACAGAGAAGTAGGAGGAACAATAGGGCACTTCACTAGTAAATAGAAACTGGGCCATGTACACTTACAGAACTTGCTAAATAAATGATGGGCAACTTTCTGGTGTGTGTGATCTTGAAAGCACCTAGATTAAGTGCAGTCATGCAGCATGTACTTTACAAAAGGCTATATTCTCTTTTCTTTTATTTTGACAGGAATCTTTTAGTCCTACTATGCAGCTGCACCTTGTACATCAAGCCCCACGCACCGTTCCTCCTTACATCTCCAAAAATGGATCAACTCTTGGAGACTTATTAGTGGGCTTCTTCAAATATTATGCCACAGAATTTGAGTAAGTGATAAACTTCTACCTATGTTTAGCATCTTGCAATAGGTGAAAATGCTGCATACTTGGATGTAGCATGCTAACATTTTAAGACTGATCAGCAGAGAGAGAAGAATGGTTTGGAGGCAGAATGGGGGTGATGAAGAGCAAGGGGAGAGAGAAATGGAATGGGGCACATGACGGCACTTGGATGTGCCTGTGTAAGCTTGGCAGTGAGATGTGCCTACGGTTGTTTAATAAACTACCTCAGTTTAATCTACAAAATAGTCTGTCAAAAATCAAATAGCTCTATTGTCCTAAAGCCAGCTATTTGTTAGTGTGCTATTTTAGACTGATATTTCCCTCTCCAAAGATATTCAGAGTTTCTGGATGCAACTTAAGGTATTGATTTTGACCTGACGTAGGTTGGGTCCTGGTTACTTCAGTGGCTTCTTCCCTTATTTCATAGTTTCACCTTATATTAACTGAAATGTTTGACCTAACAACCCCCTGTTTGACCCAAACAGTTTAGGTCAAAACAAACACCTGGAAATTTCACTTGGAAATCAACTGCTGTTCAGTGCAGAATAGAGTACATTTTACATGATCTGCAGTTCTTCTTCGAGTGCTTGCTCATGTCGATTCCAATTAGGTATGTGCACATGGTGTGCACAGTAGTTGGAAGGTTTTTCCCCTAATGGTATCTGTCGGGTTGGCTCAGGCACCCCCTGGAGTCGCTGTATATAGGGTCTTGCCTTCCTTCTTACCGCCTGTGATGGTTAGAGAGAGAGCCCTACTTGGGACTAGAGGCCCTGAGTCCTGAACTTCCCCAGCTGCACTACCCATCCCATCGCTGATGCATCCATGACCAGGGAAAGTGATGGTTGAGGTCTGGAGAAGGGAATCCCTGCACACATGGCTTGCTGGTTGAGCCACCCATAGGAGAGACTCAAGAACCAGCTGGGAAAGAGTGACTACTTTGTCTAGACTGTCCCGGTTTGGTCAATACACCAATGCTAGCCACGCTCAAATGGGTCAGAGCCTCAGTCTGGCATGCTGGACTACATCAGTACAGGTGGCTATGTGGTCGAGGAGCGTCAGGCAATTCCTTGCCATGGTGGCAGGAAAACATCTGAGATCTTGTATGATGTTGCAAAGATTCTGAAACCGTGACTCTGGTAGGAATGCTCTCACCTGTCTTGAGTCCAGCACTGCCTCTATGAACTCTATCCTCTGAGTGGGGGACAGGATTGACTTCTGCACATTCAGTAGAAGGCCAAGGTTGTCAAAAGTTGATCTTATTAGGATTACCTGCATCTCCACTTGTGTTCTAGAGTAGCCTTTGATCAGCCAGTCGTTGAGGTACGGAAACACCTGCACCTGGCACTTCTCCAAGAAATGAGCCATGACTGCCATGCACTTGGTGAACACCCAAGGTGCCGCTGACAGGCCAAAGTGGAGGACCATGAACTGATAGTGATTGTGGTTTACCACAAACCTGAGAAACCTTCTGTCAGGCGGGGTTATGGATATATGAAAGCATGGGTCCTTCAAGTCAAGGGCAGCATACCAGTCCTCATAGATCCAGGGAAGGGATGATGGAGGCCAAAGAACTTCAGCTTCTTCATGAATTCGTTCCCGAGGAACCACCTCCATCGCTCCCGCTCTTAGTAGCGGCTGCATCTCTTGCATTAGCAGATTCTTGTGAGAGGGTTCCCTGAAGAGGGATGGGGAAGGGAGGGTGAGCAGGAGGAGATAAGCTGAACTGGAGAGAGTATCCCAGTTCTACCATGCGGAACACCCAGCAATCTGACGTGATCCAGGCCCATGCATGGTAGAAGTGGGACAGTCGGCACGAAAAGGATGGAATAGTTAAGTGGCTCTCAACTTTTTTTTTTTTTTTTTTACACTGGTGACCCCTTTCACATAGCAAGCCTCTGAGTGCGACTCCCTCCACCTTATAAATTAAAAACACTTTTTTATATATTTAACACCATTATAAATGCTGGAGGCAAAGCGGGGTTGGGGTGGAGACTGACAGCTCACAACCCCCCATGTAATAACCGCGTGACCCTCTGAGGGGTCCCAACCCCCAGTTTGAGAACCCCTGGGATAGTTGGATGCAATGTTTGAATCAGTGTGTTGCCCTTGGGTGCACCTTCAAAAGGCTTGTTTTGTCCGGAGGACTGTTTCACCTGCCCAGAGCCCTGAGCAGATGAAGGAGGAGGCCTCATCCTGTGGTTTCTATTACGCCTCCTAGAATAGTCTTGCCTGTTCTGAGGTTGGTAGAATCAAGGCAGAGCTGGGGATATGGCGGCCAAGGGACTTGAGAGTGGCTCTTGAGTCCTTAAGCCTTCAGAGCTATGAGTCCGTTCTCTTGGAGAAGAGGGTTGAGCCCTCGAATGGGAGGTCCTGGATGGTCTGTTGGACCTCATATGGGAGCCCTCATGCCTGCAGCCAGGAGCTGCTTCCCATGGCCACTCTTGCTGTGAGTAAGCACTCAAAGAAGAAAAACAGTTACCTACCTTTTGTAACTGTTGTTCTTCAAGATGTGTTGCTCATGTCCATTCTGAGACCCACCCGTCTATCCCTCTGTTGGAGCAGTGCCAGAAAGAAGGAACTGAAGTGGCAGCAGGTTGTCCGTACCCTATATACGGCACCAAGCATGAGGGGCAGTATGAGAGAAAACACGAAGATACTTTGTTTGAAAATGTAATAACTGGCTGATTGGAGACTGGTGTCATGAGTCAGTTGGAGAAAGGAGTTGAAATCATAACAGTAAATTGTAAGATGATGGGTAGGGTGGAGATAGGCCATGAAGGGCTTTGAAAATGAAAACCAATAGCTTATGTTTGGTGCAATAAAGAAGGGGGAGCCAGTGGAGGGATGCAAAGAACGGGATGACAGCCATAATGATGGGCTAGGAAGATGATTTTTACAGCAGCATTGGAATGGATATGAATAGGGCAAGATTTCATTTGTCAAGGCCAGAGAGAAGGATGTTGTAGTAGCTGAGACGTGAGAGAAGAGCGTAGATGAGGTTTTAGCTATGTGGATAGATAGGGAAGAGAGAATCCACAAGATTTAGACGTGGATGTGAGAACCTTGAGAGAGAGAGGCCTGAGTTGAAGACTATGACCAGGTTACTGGCCTGAGTGACAGGCAGGATGGTGGTGTGGTCCACAGTGATTGAGAGAGGAGGTAGTAGAGATTAAGAGTTATGTTTTAGTCATGTTGAGTTTGAGGTGATGGCAGACATCCATTAAGAGATGTCAGAGAGACAGGCTAAGATTTTAATTTGGATAGAAGGAGAGAGGTCTGGAGTAGAGAGGTAGATCGGTGAGTTTTAGTATAGAGATGGTAGTTGAATTTGTGTTTGCGAATTAGATTACACAGCAATAAGGTATAGCGGTAGAAGAGAAGGGGACCAAGAACAGAGCCATGTAGAACCCCACATTAAGACTCTTCTGAAGGACACACTGAATGAGCAATTAGAGATAGGAGAAGAATGAGGAGAGGTCAGAGTCATGGAAACTGCGAGAGGACAAGATTTCAAGAAGAACATGAATTATTTCAGTGTTCAGTTTTCCAAAATAGAGCACATTGTGATATCATTCTGGAATATTTTCCTTTAAAAGAAAATAATGAAACCTGGGAGTTTTTATTTAAAAAATTATCACGTTAAGAGAACGTAAATATTCATATAAAAAAATACAAACTTTATACAGTATATCAAACTCTTTTGCAGCATATAGATTCCTGTCATATTTTTTTCATGCTTACATACTTAACGCTGTTTTCATTACTGTAATGCTCCAATACCTCTAATGATCTTTCAATTCTCTATATAATTGAATAATTTAATCAGCAGCATATACAATACTACTTTTCAACAAGCAGAAGAGCCTTCCTTAAGAACTTAAGAACGGCCATACTGGGTCAGACTAAAGGTCTATCTAGCCCAGTGTCCTGTCTTCCGACAGTGGCCAATGCCAGGTGCCCCAGAGGGGATGAACAGAATAGGTAATCATTAAGTGATCCATCCCCTGTCATCCATTCCCAACTTGGTTGCAGGTAGTTAACTATGCACTTAGTTCACACTGAGGCAGCCTATATATTCCAGTGAATTATCACTATTGACCTATTATACAACATAGTACAGATTAAAGAATAATTATGATTTGTATGTAGAATTCATATAAGTAGCTTTCATAGCTTCTGGCCTATACAGAGTAATACATAATACTACAAGATGCAAGACACCATATAGGTGTTATAGAGGAAAATGTACAATTTAGAAGTAGTGTGACCATATAATTGAAGACTGTATCATAATGGATATTCACAATGGGACATAATTAAAGTATCATCTGCGTCCTCAATGCTGTTGTTACCTGTCTTGAGTGCTTAATTGGTCAGCTGTCACAGGGTTTTTGGTGCGGGGAGAAGAATGTAATATTATTTGGTGATCAGTTTGAGAGAGAGATCATTTCTAAATGAAGACAGATTTTTAAATTACATTAATATACATCATATCAGGTAGAATTAAGTAATTTTTATGAGAAAGGTAGCGTGGTCAAGTAGGTAGGGCACTGGGCTGGGACTCAGAGCTGGGTTCTGTTTGCAGCTACACCATTGTCCTGCTGTGTGATCCTGGGCAAGTCACTTCACCTTGTTATCCCTCTCTTTCCCCTCTCACTATTTGTCTGTCTTGTCTGTTTACACTGTTGACTCTTTCAAGCAGAGGCTGTCAATTAAAATGTGTTTGTACAGTGCCTAGCACAATGAGACCCCAGTCTCAGTTGGAGCCTCTAAGCATCACTGTAATACAAGTTATAAATAAAATAATCGAGGGGAAAATAAGATGTGGAATTGTGACTTGGAGATTGTCCCAGAAGCACCACACATGGAAAAGCTCAAATAAATTTGTTATGCAGCAATATTGGCAAACAATACACAATTTGATTCTCATACACTGGTTTGCGATTGATTAAATTTCACTCTGATAATGTTTTGTACGTAATTCAACTTGCTGAAGATGTGCTTTTAAATGTTTTTTTGTGTGTGTAAACTTTTAATAAGTAAATGGGCTCTCTTCAAAGAACATAATTTTTTATTCCAAATTATCAAAGCTGCACTTTCAGTATATCAAAGTCTAATGCACAGTGCAAAGTAGTCTAGAAGTGTATTCAAAAGAAAATAATCTACTGAAACTCCTCTCTGTTTACCAGACCCTCTTACGATCCTCGTGTCTGATTTCACACAGCAGCTCTGAGTGAAGGCAGCAGGTTTTTACTTGGCAAACGCTCTTTAACAAAGCAAGGACTGATTTGATAAATGCCTTGCTTATATCCAGTGGATTTTGCTGCAGAATTGGAGACTAAATAAAGGCATGATGAAAGATGCAGTCTTATTTTTAAATCTTACCTATTTATTGAAAAGTGAAAATGTTTTACTTTCAGAATTCATTCTTCTGAATTAGAATTTTAAATAAAAAACTGTATAATGAAGGCATGTTACTTGAAACTATATATTCCCTACTGAGGAAAAATAGATTCTAAAATGTCCTTGGAGGGGTTAGGGGTGCTGATTTTTATAGCAAGTGTTTTTGAGTTACATATTTGATGTTGGGTTATGGATTTAAGGTCAACCTATGAATAAGCTGTATTTGGTTAGAGATGACAAAATAAGTATGGATTGGTCATGTGTTGTCTCTCCATTTTTTGGAGTGTGAGGAAGAGCAGAGTATATAACAAGTAGAGTAGTTCACAGCTATGTTTATCAATTCAGAATACAACTGGGAAGATAATGCAATCATGAACATTGATTTAGATTAACAGTTAATTGCTTTTGAATATGTTCACAATGTATTTGTTCATTTTCTTTGAACATTTGTGTAAGTAACTTTTTTTTTTGTCTACAAGAATGCGTTGTGTTCAGACAAAAATTTATACCAGAAGCGTTTGCCTGGCTGTCTTGAAATCTTTGGGTTTTTTTCCTTGAAATGTTGTCTGCTGCTCAGAGAGTAAAACATCATATGATCAGTGACACCAGAAATAGCTGATGAAATAGTTGAAACAAAGAACATATTTTAAACTTATAGGTTGAAATATATTTGCATAAAATGTTCATTGAGCAACTACAAATAGCGAGAAAACTTGTGAACATTCTTTACAAACCAAAAAGTCTAAGGTCGGTAAATAAATCACTTGCTGTGAATAGTTCAATTCTAATTCAGACTCTAATTTTAGTAGGAATACAATGTTAATGAATGGTAAATGGGATATCAAGTAAAGGTAGTTACTGTCATGATTCAGTGAAGTGCAAAATGTGATTTAAACAACTAGAAATGCTACTTCGTTGTTCCCAAACACTTTTAGTATAGAACAGCTTATAATATATAGATTTTTCTGCAATAAAATATACATTTTTATTTTGCTGAAGATGCAACTGCTTATCTTGAAGTCAGGTAGAACCTCAATAATTTTTAAGTGGGCGGGGGGGAATGTTTATCATGTTCAGTGTGCACCAAAGTGGCTTTACTGCCTGCTGTGATCTGCTCAGTTTAGATATTCTGTTACATAACTCTTCCCTTTAGCTTGTTTAAGATAAGCTTATAGACATGTTGGGGTGAGAGCCAAATCATGGTGTCTAATATTACTCTTTCCTCTATGACCCATATTTTCTAAAACTGCAGTGGAACCTTGCTAATGATTACTGTGGTCACTATGCATCCTTCCAAGTAGCACTCTATGCCTGAAGCCCTTTCTGAACCTGCCTACATGATTAATGAATTAGTAAATCTACATCAGGGGTTCTCAGACTTTAGTGGTGACCCCTTTCACACAGCAAGCCTCTGAGTGTGACCCCCCCCCTATACATTAAAAACACTTTTTAATATATTTAACACCATTATAAATGCTGGAGGCAAAGCGGGGTTTGGGGTGGAGGCTGACAGCTCGCGACCCCCCCCATGTAATAACCTTACGACCCCCTGAGGGGTCCTGACCCCCAGTTTGAGAACCCCTGATCTACATTGTTCATTTGACGTGGGCATTACAGTATTTAGTTACAATACTTCATATTATACTGATAAATGTTCCCTAATTTGTGAAAATTAGTGGGAGACACAAGGAGATACTATAGTGGTGGTGTGGATAAGAGCTAAAGTTTTTGCTGGCCTTAAATGCTAGACATATTTACCATTTATACTTTTGTTATTGCCTAGGAACAGTCCAGTCAAGAGAGATTTAAATAGGTTAAAATGTGTGGATAAGTTGTTTGAAGTATTTCAGCTAAATTGTACATTAAGCAATTTGTCCTGTAACCCCATGGGAAATTTCAACAAACTGTTAAACATAGATTTTTTTTTTGAGTTATGGAAGAGTGAAAGTATATTTTCTGCTGTAAAGATGTATGTGCACTTAACTCAAATGGCTGAACTTCATAAGCTGAAACTTTTCAGGTGTCTAGTCTGAAGTTGTGAGTAAGAACTAATTTGTAAAAAATACTTTGAATACAGTCTTACGTAAAGCTATGGGGGAAGATTCTCAGTTGATGTAAATTGTCATGGCTTCATTGATGTACAATTCTGAACAATCAAAAGGTTCAGCAAGAAAAAGTGTAAAGGTTCTCTAATATCCTTACCTTGCTTGTAGGCTGTGCAGGCTCTCTCACCAATCTGAGAGTAAACTACTGTACTGTATATTATGATTAAATGTCGGACATTTTTAATGGCACCCACTATGTAGCCACAGTTGGACTTGATTTATTACCTTGCCCTTCCCCTACTTCTCAACCTATACTGGTCAGCTTGGCTTGTTTTAATTAGAATTTTAAGAGTCCCAAGTTCTAATTGTATTTTTAAATTTAAAACAGCATGTTGAACTGTAAAGGGACTACTTTCTTTTAAAAAAAAAAAAAAAAAATCACCACCAAGTTATAATGTCCATTGAGGTCTGTGGTGTTCTATATTGCTGAAATGTTTTCATAATTTATTTTAATGTGTGTATGAAAATTTTACCTCGTCTCCCCCCTCATGGTTCCCACTCGCCAAAATGGTTAATTTCCATCATTTTCTGCCTAGAAACAGAGGCTGCTCAAGACAATCTGCCACCCTAGGCAAAATTTTAGTGTACCACTCCACTCCTACCCCCTACAACAGAGGTTCTCAAGTAGGGGAGGGGCATGCACCCTGCATTGGACTTTCTGGGCTGAGGGTGGTGAGCCTTCTGATGGTTCAGTGGTTATGGTAGAAATGAAGTGGGAGCTAAGCACTAGGTCACAACACTATTCACTCAGGCATCGTCTGGCTGCCTCTCCATCAAGAGAGCTGGCTGCAGCAAGCCAAATCTGAGGGAGTGGCATTGCAACCTTGTGTAAAGACTTGCAGTGCTACTCAAGTTTGGCCTGGCTACCCCAGGCAGTGGCCTAGTTTGTCTATGGCTAGAGCAGCCCCTGCCTAGAAACGCAAAAAAAAAAATTGCTTCTTCGAACTACTATCCTTTGAAATTCCTAAGTCATAACTCTGTATGAACACTTTACCTATTTTGTATGTAACCGTATACAGATGGTTCAAAAAGCAATCTGTGTTAAGTGTCTGCAAATTGTTTTCCTTTCCTCTAGCTGGAGTCACCAAATGATTTCAATTCGTGAAGCCAGAGCCATTCCAAGACCTGATGGTATTGAATGGAGAAACAAATTCATTTGTGTAGAAGGTAAAGTGTGAAGCTGCAATTTTTGTGTTTTCAGTTTCATATATTTAGTTTCTTGATAGCATTCATTTAACTTTAGCCTGTCACTTATAGGCTTTGCTTGTCTCTTATTTCAGGCATTTTCAATAATACATGCAGATACATAATATATTATGACATTTCAGTGGAAAAGTTAGTGTACCCAAGATAGATTACTGTTTTACAACTATGTAGCAAAGTCCTGTGCCACTAAAGTGGAAATATTTGTTGGCTTCTCTCCCTTGAACGATTTTTTTTTTTTTTTTTTACCATTGTCATACAATACTTCTGCTTCACTTCACATGCTATTTTATGCAGTGACTGCTCCCAGTTTATCCTTCACTTACAGTACGTGTGTTACAGGCAGGGCTGATAATGTTGCCAAGTGTTAAGGGTGCCTGATACTACCCATTATATTACTTTAATAGTCCTCAGAGGGTCAGGTGGACTAGTGGATAGCACACCCAGTTTCCAGTCTCATGCCTCCCAGCAGGAAGGGCTTTCAGTCCAGTTCCTAACCCTTGTTATGTGGCTTAGCTTCACCTCAAGGTTTTCGCTGTCCTACCCTTTCCTTACTAGAGTGGGGTGAGGCTTTGGCCCCTCCTGCAACAAAGACAGCTGGTAGGGGAGCCTGGGCCTTCCCTCCCTCTCAACTGGCTCTGAACCAGGGCCTGTGAGAGACAACGATATCTGACTCACTGGAGGCTTCTTCAGCACCCTTGTTCTGGAGCCCCAAGACTGGTTCTGTCGTCTTCCCCCTTTTTGAGCTGAGTTGCTCCCTTTTAAGATTCCTCTCCATTTGGAGCAGGCTCTGCAGGTTGGGAGTTCAATGTGGTATTTGTACACCCTGTCACACTGATCCTTTTTTCAGTTGCTAATAATTTGGCCAAATTCAAATTTTCTATTCTGATTGTCCGTCTGCCTCAGGCTGAATTTTTTTTTTAGAACATTTCAGCCATAATGGTCCTGCCATTTCCAAGAACAAGGCTAAAGAAAAATACATTGTTTTGCGATGTTAAAATTCTGGCAAACGTTTCTTTGAGAAGATCTGGCACCTCCATGCTTTGGAGCAAGGAGTCAGAATTTGGTGGTGATGGGGGTGGAGGGGAGGTTCCTTTTGTGTCAAGGGTGTGTCTCTTGCTATTTCTGTGAAAATCTGCCCAAATTGGGCCAAGTTATAAGCCTTTGAAAAATCTCAGTTCACTTATGCTCAGTGGTGATGTCTTAGTTTAGTAGCTTAAATCACTGATTCCAGGGCCGGCTCTAGGCACCAGCGTCCCAAGCAGGCGGCACTCTGCCCCTCCCCTTTCACCCCCCCCCCCTTGGGGTGGCAAAAAACCTGGAGCTGGCTCTGACTGATTCCATCGAAACTGGGAATGCTTTAGCCCCTCATGGCCCTTAGTGCTGACCTAACTGCATGTGTGCCATGCCATCTCCAAGCATGTTCCATCCCCTTGTAGCTCCTATGAGTGACTGGACTGCACATGTTTTTAGAGACGCTCGCACAATAGCTGTCTGCCCTGTACCTGATTCAGGCCAGTATTAGCCCTTAACACAGCAGTGCAGTTAAACTATTTTTGAAAAAAAATTCTACAAAACCTGCCTTGCCACTACCCTTGAAACATTCTGGATTCTAATGTTTCCTAATGGAAAGATGATACTTTTAGTCCTCTTCTCAATCAAATTGTCAGGATGGAAATTTGATTATTTTATATTTGACATTCATTTTTACTGAATTATTCTTCCGATTAGTGAGTAAAATTTACATTATACTGGAGTTTTCCTTTGAAAACTTCCTGACATTTAGAAAACATTGAGGGACACTTAACAGTTGATTTATTTTAATTAAAATGTTGCATACATAGTCTTGCAAAATTCTTCTTGTCCACTGTTCCAATGCAAATGTTTTTCTTTTGATAGGAGAATAGAATAAAAAAATGTATTATCATTTATTAGCATAGCATGGGAAAGGTTTGAGTCTGCACTGGGACAGTTTCCTGACAATCTTGGGAAGGCTTTGCAGCCCCTCACTTGTAATTTAAAATCTTTATGATCTTGGGTGCAGTATGAAATGCCTGGAGCCTCCTAACTATTATTACAGAATCATTCAGCATCAAATTTCAGACAGATAAAAGGAAATACTATGCTACTTCACATGGCATATAATCAGCATTTGCAATTCACTGTAGTAACAAGTCACTGTGTCAAATTCTGTGTCTAGATTTTTAGAATGCTGAACATCTTGTGGATCGGATGGCCAATATTCTGATCCAGTATAAAGGCATGTCTCACTGTAATGTAAAATCTGCTAGTAAGCACCCAGTTAACTATTTTAAACATCTTTTTTAGGAAGGAAAAAATTCTAGAAGCATGCCAAACAAAACCAGTCAGCCCATTGTGCTGGTGAATTATGAATACTGAAGTGCACTTAAATTTGGAGTGTAATTTGGATGGTTTTGATAATGAAAGGTCCCAGTTTTATAGTCGGTATACTGGCAAAATCCCCATGAGTTAAATGAGAGCTTGCAAGAGGTGAGAGCATCCAATTACAAGTGCCCCCTTCTGGTCAAGTGTGAGCAAGCCATTTCTCAGTTCTTGGAATGAGGTGGTACCCACCTCTCACAAACGTTCACCCCTTCCTCCCACCCCTTTGGTTGATGGCTTCATCGGCAGGTCTTCAATGACTCAGCCCTCTGGCTGAATCTCACACACTGTCTGTAGGTGGAAAAGAACAAACAAACCCCTTCCGGGGTATACAGTCTTTAACTTTTGCCAAGGCTTCCTACCCAGAGAAACTGCCCGCTATAACAGGGTCCATTGCGGTACCCTCGCTTGGTCAGGCTAGGTTCTGGGCTCAGTCCTTGCTTGGTCCCTGCAGCCTGCCAGGAGCTCCTTCTTAGCTCCCCTGATATTCGGCAGCCCTCCCTGGGCTCATGCCTGCCCACACTGAGCTGTCTGTGGTCCTTCTGCTCTTCCAGCCAACCAGGAACCCAGTCCTCCCTCTTCCAGCTCCAGGCAACAATTGACTGTTGCTGCTGCTTTTTTTATATGGCCCTCCTGGACCCTGATTGGCTGCTCCAGCAGCCCCTCTGATTGGTTGTTTTCCCTGCAGCTGCTCTAGGCTGCCTGGAGCACTACTCCTTTGCTCTTTTTGGGGGTGGGGTGAGGCAGGACTGTGAGGCCTCCAGCAAGGGCCTCTGAATCAAGTCCACCCCGCCACACTGCTTTTCTTGAATAAGGATTGTAAAAACAGGCCATAAATGAATACTTTGGAAAGTCACAACTGCATCATTGCCACTGTAATTAAAAATGCATATGAGAAATACAAAACTGTGACCAATATTGTGCTCAATTTATACATGGACGTTTATAGTTTTGTTTTTGTTTTTTTTCCAGCACATCTTATATGTATTAATGTATTTCATAAAACTCTTACGCTCACATCCACTAAAATTAAAAGGGTTCCTAAACCATTAAAAATAAAGTTAGTTTACGGCCCAGAATGTGACACATATTAAAAGGAGACTAATCTAGCTAGGACTGTATTTTGCCTCAGGGCTCTGTCATTGGATATTGTACCTTTTACAAGTATGAAATACACCATAATGTACTTAAACTGTCCTCTGGAAAAGTGTAAAAAGACTGGATTCTAAAACTTGTTTTGCAATGAAATTGAAAGGCGGTCTGTGCATGGTAACCCTGTTGTATATTTGCTGTACTGCAGAGGCGAGTACAAATTTATGACTACTATGCTGATATTGATTATGCGGATGACAAATAATAGGCCAGAGTCTAGTCCATTAGAAGCAAACGTGAAAAACTATACATTGCCAACTGGAAAAAGACAAAAATGGCAGGAAGAGTAGACATTTTTTTGAAAGATGGGTTTTCTTAAATATTTTACAGGGCTTTTGGTTTTTATATATTCAGGTACAAGGAAAATACCATATTTTACTACTTCAGTCTGATGTATAATTTTGTCTCAAAAGATACTGCATAATAAGATAAAGTAGTTGCTTGTAGATCTGATATAAGTACATTGTTGCACATGGACTTTTCAGAACAGTTGCACAGTCATATTTAGATGTATAATACACACTATTGATTGTAACAGGACCTTCCTTATTTAGAATATTTAGCAATATTTAAAATGGGATAGAAATATATGGTCTATGAACTGACAAAAGACATTAGTCAAGGATGTGGCTGCTTTATTCCTTGTTCTGAGACTTTGAATTGACTGCTGACTTTTATAATACTTGAAATACTTGTACAGTGCATGAAAGCACGTGGTAGACCACCTGTATTAATAGTCCTGCTGACAATGCCATCTATCTAGATTTAAAGGAGTAAATCTCCAACAATCTCTACTGCAACTGCAGAATATTAGTGTTTATGGTATGAGAGTTACCTGCACAGTATATGTCAGAAAGGGAAAATGCAGCCAGTATCAAAAAGCCCTCATAGAAAGTGACAATATGTTGACTCATTCTCTGCTTCTCTCAGAGTAGTTTACTAGGTGAAGATAAAGTAAAGGTTGGTTTTTTAACACTTAAAATTTATGTTTAACCTTGCAGAGCCTTTTGATGGAACAAACACAGCTAGGGCTGTACATGAAAAGCAGAAGTTTGACATTATCAAGGATGAATTTCTAAAGGTAAAAAATACATCACATTAATTCTTGTAGCCCTCTTGTCTGCAAGAAAGTTTTTGGAATAAAAAATGAAAACAGAGGGTCAGTGGATTTGTGTACTACAGTGGTGGCGTGTGTGTGTGTGTGCACGCGCGCGTTTGCGCACAAGGGCAGGGCTAACACTGAAGTGGGTACCTAAAATGAGAATTTCTTAATGGTCTTTGTGTTTAAATTCAGGACTCCAAGGCAGAGATAAATTGTAATGAGAATTGGGCATCCAAATCCCTTAGTCAGCTTTGAAAGTCTCAGCCTGACTTCCTTATTCATGTTTTGAGGGTAGAACACTTTCAACCTTTCCTAGATTCAGTGGTGTCCCTTATGGAAATCTGAAAGGGAGCTATGGAACAAAAACAAACAAACAAATAGTTTGTCTTTACTGTTCCTTCTATCATGGCGTCTAGTAATTTACAAGTTGTTTTTCTGCTCTTTGTACACACTTTAAATATCAGGTGCACACTTCTTCAGCAAGAAGGGCTTATTGACACAATCTTAGGAGAACATTAACTGTAGTGAGACATGACTGTTAACTGAGCTGCAACTTTCCCTATTTCCAGCTGAGGGAGAGATGTGGATTTTACTTGGAATGTAAGATTTAGGCCTTAGAGGGCTTAATCTGCAAATTCTGACCACCTCCTGTCTCCTACCCCTATTCCCCATCATAGAGTTTGCGTTGTATGTGAGATATCTGTTTGGAATTAAGTACCTATAGCTGCACTTGTACTGTGGGTTCATTGAGATTTTTCATAGCAGGTATCACTGTTCATGTTTCTCCAACAAAGAGAAGGAAGTGAAGATCAGATTTTTCTAATGCAAGAAACAAGCAGAACTAGTCCTTTTAAAATTGAATATCTTTCTGTGTCACAAACACTAGTAAAATATTTTGCTTTTTAAAATATTGTCACATTTCATAGGTATTTTGTGTTCTCTGAGGAAGGCAGCAAATAGGATGAAAGATCTTTAAAAATAAATAAATAAAAACCTGATGTATGAGGGAAGTTTAAAAATGAGTGTGTTTAGTCTTGCAAAAAGAAGACCTGAGGAGAGGCCCTGATAACATATTTGAAGACTAAGGGCTGTTATAAAGAGGATAGTAATCAATTGTTCTCCCTGTCCACTCAAGGTAGGGCAAAAAGTAATTGTCTTAATCTGCAGCAAAGGAGATTTAGGTTAGATATTAGGGAAAACTTTCTGACTAGAAGGATAGATAGCTCAGTGGTTTGAGCATTAGCCTGCAAAACCCAGGGTTGTGAGTTCAATCCTAGAGGGGGCCATTTAGGGATTTGGGGCAAAAATCTGCCTGGGGAATGGTCCTGCTTTGAGCAGGGAGTTGGACTAGAATCATAGAATATCAAAGTTGGAAGGGATCTCAGGAGGTCATCTATCCACCCCCCTGCTCAAAGCAAGACCAATCCCCAAACAGATTTTTTGACCCAGATCCCTAAATTGCCACCTCAAGGATTGAACTCACAACCCTGGGTTTAAGCAGGCCAATGCTCAAACCACTGAGCTATCCCTCCGACTCTTGATATTCTGTGATAGTTAAGTACTGGACTAGGCTTCCAACAGGCATTGTGGAATCTTTGCTATAGTAGGCATAGTTTTCCCATAGTAGGCTTTTAAGAACAGGTTAGACAAACATCTGCCAGGGATTGTCTTAAGTATACTTGGGCCTGCCTCAGTGTGGAGGATGGACTGGATGACCTCTCGAGGTCTCTTCCAAACTATATTTGCATGATTCTATAACTATTTATATGTATATAGTTCTAGGCATGGTATGCTTGTCCTGTGATTTTAAATCTGTTACTGAATATAAGCAATGGAAAAGAGAGAGAGCCCATACTGGATAACTTTCTGGGCTTGCTGTAAAAATCTGCCTCTTGCCATAACACCTAAGAAAAAAGAGATCAGTTGATGAGCTACTGACACAAGTGGTCAGGTCTGGGCTTTTAATATGGGCAATTTGCAAGCTTTATTTTTTTGTGAAAATATTAGTGACCTCATAAGCATATAAAGTGTGTTAGGTTTTTTATTCAAAATATTTTTTTTCTGTGAAGCCACTAGTGTTAAGCACCATATAATATATGTAAATAAAATAGTCCATTACTAATGAATGATTTAAATAAGTTCCTTAGGCACCATAAGGAACAACTATATTAATTGCTTAAAAAGATGCAGATACTAAAGAATATCCTCTAAGGCTTGGATTTTTAAAGAAGCCCCATGGGGTTGGTGCCTAACTCTCCTTGAAAATCGCTCCAGCTCACTGTTCCTGTGAAATGTTTACTTGAAAGGCACTGACTGTACACTCGCACAAGGTTTGCCTGTATAAAGTCAGTTGCCAAATCAGGGCCTTAAAGACCTTATCCCATACTCTACTTCTGTAACCCAGGACATAAAAAGAGATAATATAATTTAAATCACCAATTTCAAGGACACATCCTTTTGTTAGAAGTAGCAAGGGAGATCTCCTCAGATATTTAGCCTATGTCTCCAAAATCAGAAATGTGAAGGTACTTAACCATTTTTAAGCCAAAACGTTATAAGAAACTTAGTTCTTTTTAAAATATACTAATACCCCCACCTTCACAAGTTGTCTTTGTCCCCTGAAAACATACTTAGAATCATAGAATATCAGGGTTGGAAGGGACCTCAGGAGGTCATCTAGTCCAACCCCCTGCTCAAAGCAGGACCAATCCCCAACTAAATCATTCAAGCCAGGGCTTCATCAAGCCTGACCTTAAAAACCTCTAAGGAGATTCCACCATCTCCCTAGGTAACCCATTCCAGTGCTTCACCACCCTCCTAGTGAAAAAGTTTTTCCAATATCCAACCTAAACCTCCCCCATCGCAAGCTGAGACCATTTCTCCTTGTTCTGTCATCTGGTACCACTGAGAACAGTTTAGATCCATCCTCTTTGGAACCCCCTTTCAGGTAGTTGAAAGCAGCTATCAAATCTCCCCCTCACTCTTCTCTTCTGCAGACTAAACAATCCCAGTTCCCTCAGCCTCTCCTCATGAGTCATGTGCTCCAGCCCTCTAATAGTTCAGGTGTACACTACCACTTCTTTTGGTGTAATTTACGTTGCTTAGGGATGTGAATAAGTCACCCCCCTGAGCAATGTAAGTTACTCCAATCTAAGCACCAGTATGGACAGCACTCTGTCAGCAGGAAAGCTTCTCCCGTCAACATAGTTGCGGCCTCTCGCGGAGGTGGACTTCTTATGCTGACAGGAGAGCTCTGGCATAAAGCATCTTCACCAGCAGGGCCGGCTCCAGGCACCAGCACACCAAGCGCGTGCTTGGGGCGGCATGCCGTGGGGGGCGCTCTGCCGGTTGCCAGGAGGGCGGCAGGTGGCTCCGGTGAACCTCCCGCAGGGACGCCTGTGGGAGGTCAACCGGAGCCGCGGGACCAGCGAGCGGCAGAGCGCCCCCTGCGGCGTGCCGCCGTGCTTGGGGCGGCGAAATTGCTAGAGCCGGCCCTGTTCACCAGATATGCTACAGTGGCAATGTAGCACTTCTAGTGTAGACTAGCCCTTGTTCTCAACAGTCACACTATTTTGTCTGGATTACTACAGATTCCCTCTTACTGTAAGCAATCTTTTTAAAGAAATAAGTACCTGACGCTGTTCATAAATTTGTGAGGAAAACAAAACTGTTTAAAAATCTTTGTGGATCTGTGTAGGGCTTACCTCTTTCAGTTTTAAAGGAGGTGGTGATATAGAAGAAAATAGCTTTTAAAAACCTTGTAACTTTTTTCCTCAGTCATGGCAGAGATTACGAGACAAGAGAGACTTGAACTGTATACTACCTGTAAGAGCAACTATACAGAAAAGATAATTGGCTTCTTTCTTCTTCTTCTTCTTACTGGAGTCTGCTGAAATATAAAGAACAATATCAAAACCAAGATGCAGTTTTCCCATAGTTTTTTATGAAGTGTTTTCTCTTTCAAGTTTTTGTTAAGGAAATATTTATAAGAAAGATTGCATATTTTATTATGACATTTGTTAATACAACCATTCATTCAAAGATGGATTTTCTAAAAATCCTTGCACCATTGACTTGTATAGGAGACTATTATGACCCAAATTTCAGACCACAGAACTAAATTAATTTTAAGGAAAATATCAGAGTATATTAAATTGTTACCTTTAACTGTGTAATGGTTAATTCAACCACACTTAACACTGAAATAAAGAAATGAAGAGCTAAGCAATGTATAAAAGTCCAGCTGTTTCCTTAAAGCATAGCACACATTGCACGTTTCTTGATAAATAAGTAGGCTGTGCTTTACAACTGCTTAAAGCAGTATGCACTTTTGCTCTACTTGGCACTTTCAAGTTTTATTTCCCTCTTACATGGAACAACAATAACAATTTATCAACATGGAATTATACCCTAGTTGTTGTTATGCTCCAGGTCACAGGAATTATAATCTAAACTGGAATTTTTGAGCAGCAGAACTACTACAAAACAGTTGAAATAATCCATGGTAAACCAATGTATGTAAATGCTTAATGTTCATACAGATTAGGTCAGATATCTATTTTAATGTTTCCTTTCCATATGCAAAGTAGTAGTGATGGCTGCTTAAAGAAAAGCTGCTAATAAGCCAAGTTTTTGTTTTGATTTTGTGTAAATATTTGTAAATTGGTCAGCTGCTGTAAATTGAAATTTAAAAAGTAATCTTGAAAATTTTAACTTTTCCAAAAAAAAAACAACCCAGTGAAACTTCTTTTAGACCTGCTGTAGCACAGTTTGTGCCTCTCATGTATTTGTTGTTGCAGACCAATTCATGTTAAAATTGTTACTTCTCGATGATGTCAAATTAATATTTTCATTTTTTTCCTCTTGAGTTTAATATTTTGTATGGTGTCCAGTGGAATAAAGTTTATGTACGGAAAATAAAGATAACTTTTCTGTTTCATTTTGCTATTATTTCACATGAGCTCTTCTAAGGATTGTCTTGTCCAAAACCAGAAATGTATGTGTGGCTGTTGGAATTTTATACATATGTGCAATGTAGTCCTTACAGGGCTTCTCAAAATGTACATTTGGATTCTTAACATGTTCTTGAGTCCATGTCTCCAAGTTGCAGGTAACTTTTATTTATGCTTCATCAACTGCAGAATTCTTTAAAAAGTTACAAAACACTTTAATGTTTAAGATTATACCATCAGGTTGTTGCTTGTTCTAAAATAATTTACTATACATCTCACTCTAATCTGTCATCTAATTTTTTTTAAACAAGTTTGCTTCTATAACTTTAATCTAATCTGCAGTTCAATGGCAGTCAAGCAGATAAAACTGAAATGTTTTATTCCAAATCAGGTTTTGTTTCCTTTTCTTGAGATGCTAAAATTGGTCTGAATGAGTCACCCATGTTTAAATGTGTTGAAGTATGATCAAGTGGCTTTACGTAAAACAATGAAAACTTGTTGCACAAAATGTCAGCATTCAAAGATTCTCTGGTAACTCTAGATGTGTGTATACAATGTTTAAAAAGGCACTAGCTATTCCTATGCCTACAGAGTACAAAACTTTATGGAAATAAAAGATCTAGAAAGGAACATGCATACACAAGACAGCATCTCAGATGCATTTCAAGTGAGCAGCATGTCAAAGCTACAAAACTACATATATAATCTTCCATAAACTTTATCTCACGGGGCTTGTCTTCACTACACTTCACTGCAGCTGCGCATCTGGTGAAGACTTGCTATGTTGACAGGAGAGCACTCTCCTGTTGAAGTAACTACTCTACCTCAATGACAATTAGCATCTCCCGCCAACGTAGTGCAGTGTAGACACCGCTTTAAGTCAATGCAACTTGCGTCACTCAGGAGTGGCTTTTTCACACTCCTGAATGACGTAAGTTACATTGATTTAAGCAGTAGTGTAGACAAGCCCTTGGAGTATGCATCTCTCCCAACAGATAAAGCAGAAAAGGCAATAGGCATTGCATAAGGAAAGCTCTCCTTGTTACCATTCTCCGTGCTTTAAATAATTGTTTTGTATCCCGCACTATTTCCCCATCTTTGCCTAAAATTTGCTAGTAGGATAGTGTCTCCTTTTTAAAATTCCCTTATAGCTTCCTTTATGAAGCACAATAATGCCTTCAACTTAATGGTTTAAAAAAAAAAGGCAATGAGAAATTGCCAAGAAAAAAAAATTAAAAGTTGAAACATTTTTGAGCATCTGTACCTGTAACCAGGAATCCATGAGTCCAGGTGGCAGTTACTTCAAATATGTGGGAATAAATCTGCACTACCCTCTTTCCTCCAGCAAGTATTCCCGTACTCCTGAGCAAGATATCTTCTGAGTAACTATTTTGAAGTAGTTCTCTCTGGTGATGGCATGGATGGTGGCAGTACCCCAGTAATGTGAAGAATAACTTATAAGGGAAAATCAAAAAATGAACAAATATCAAGGTATTGTAGTATCCTCTCTGGCCATCCAGGAGCAGGAATACTGTGGAAATGCCAAGTATTTGAAGAATAACTTGTGAATGCTGTAAAGCTTGTACTACTGTGTGCAGTAGTTTTTGATTAACTTAATGAAACAGGATGGAAGCTCTTGAAGTTTTTTTTGTTTGGATTGTGTAACTTTTGAGCTCATCTTCCACTTAGTTTAGAAAGTTTGGATCACTCACCCTGTGTAGTTGCTTGAAGATGACTTGATGAGCTGAATCTTCAATTAGTTTAGGCATCTATCCAGAGTGAGGAGTCTACTAATAACCAATATATTTATGAATTAACTTTTTCAGATCTTTCTTCCCAATTTACTCAAATAAGGTTCCTCATTTGTAATCAGATTCCACCTCCTTTATAATCAGAAGCAATAATAGTTTTCTGAGAGACCTAAAGTCTTTAAGTAACAGACTAAGGCCATGTCTACACTAGCACTTAAGTTGGCAAAACTTTTGTTGCTCAGGGATGTGAAAAAACACCCCCCTGAGCGACATAAATTTTGCCAGCATAAGCACTGGTGTGCACAGTGCTATGTTGGTGGGAGACACTTTCCCACCGACATAGCCACTGCCACTCGTTGAGCTGGTTTTATTATATTGCCAGGAGAGCTCTTTCCCGTCGGCCTAATGCAGCTACACAAGTGCTCTTACAGTGGCACAGCTGTATTGGTACAGCTGTGCTGCTGTAAGCTTGTAAGTGTAGGTATGGCCTAACTCTTAAAGTTTGTCATGTTGGACCAATGTTTCCTTCTGTCACTGTGCATAGTACAACACTGAAGCATCTCTGAGGTTTCTCGCTGCAATCAAGTGGAATGATTTAATTTAAACCCCTTCCATTGCTGTGGAAACAGCTTTGAATACTATGTGAGTTTTGGTAGTGATTTGCTGCTTGATGTCTTTTCCATTTCTCTGTTTACATTATGCCAGAAATTGACGATGTGTAGGATTCTGTTTCACTTTATATCCTTTTCCAAGAGCTCTCTTCAGTGTTCCAGTGCCACCGGAATTAGTAACATCACTTTCAATTAAGACACTGATTTGGACAGGTGACCTAACTGACTTCACTGAATGATAGCAAAAGCTTCACTTTCCATAGCAGCAGTATTGGAATCAGCATGGACTGCGTATAGTAGGATCTATAATGTTGGCTTTTTGACTATTTGATTTATGCTGTCAGTGAGATTAAAGAGTTCTATTATGAACTCATTGAAGATTTTTTTTATATAAATCTAAATCAAGCTCTCATAATTAAGTAAGTTTATACGTATGACCAAAATAGGTCATTAGGACAGGGCGTGGGTGAAAAAGCTGAACTCTAAATTAACAAGACACTGATGGTGCAAGGAATTGCTCTAGTAAATCCCCCATGAAGTATTGTGTGTAGGTGGGTTCTGGAAATCCTAGACTGGGGAGATAGTGACTTGAGTAAAATTAGTCAAAAAAGGTTGAAATATGTGCCCTGAAGCCAGAGTAAAAGCTATAAGGGGAACTAGAGATCAGTGAGTACTAGTACAAGAATGCAGTTGGTGAGAGTACATGGCAAAGATCTGTTTTAGTTTAGAGTTCAGTTGGAAGAACTTCTGCAGGTGTAAATTAGTGAAGGTAAATCTGTGTCAGTGAAATCTTTGTCAGGAAGCAGGATTAATGGTAGTATAATGTTGGGGTTTGTTTATGTATATAGTACCTTCATGGGGAGAAAATACCAGGAACTGAAGGGTTATTTAATCTACTGGCAAAAAGCATAACAAGAACCAATAGCTGGAAGCTGAAGCCAGATACAGTCAAATTAGAAATAAGAAATAAAATTTCCACAGTGAGGGTGATTATCCACTGGAACAAACTACTAAGGGAAGTGGTGGATTCTCCATCTCTGGATGTCTTCTAAAAGATATGCTTTAGTCAAACACAAGATATTTGGCTCAACAGATCAGTAACTGGGTGAAATGTAATGGCCTGTGACATAGAAGCGGTCAGACTATACGACCTAATCATGCATTGTGGCCTTAAACTCTCTGAATGGTTGAGTGTTCTTGTGTTCTCTCGTGTTCCTGTTAATGTTTGCATGTACTAATGTAAATCAATCATGGGTAACAAATTGAAGTGTGGTGCTTACAAGAAGACCCTGTAAAGGGATATGTAGAATCTTTTTTGGTCTACTTATAGAACAAGCCAATTTGTGAGAGGTACAGGACAAAGCTGAGAATGCTATTCTGGTCATTTAAATTAGTGGTGGTGGGAGCAAGCAATGACACTGCGTTCACTGTGTGTAAGACGAATCTATACCTGTTATCCACAGCACTGTGTACCTACAGAGATGTTTCAGGATAGCTTTTCTTATAGAAGAAGGTATAACACTGTTCTCCGTTAACTTCAAAAATCTTTCACTCAGCTGATCCTCCATCTCAGTGACAAAGGCCAAACCTGGGGCATAATCTACTTTAATGTCCCTTTAAATCAAGGTAATTGTTTAAGAAATGATCTGTGATGCAGAGACTGCATTGTACATCATGTACCTAACAGGTCTCACTGCCTGGGCAAGGGGAACAAAAATGCTTTATCTGTACATAGAAAACACTTTGGATGAGATGATTCTGGCACCCAAGTTTGTAATTTAACTTTAGCTTGCATCCAAAGAAGTGGGTGTTCACCCACGAAGGCTCATGCTGCAAAACGTCTGTTAGTCTATAAGGTGCCACAGGATTCTTTGCTGCTTCTTTAGATAGATGGTTTATATTCAGAAATTAGTCCAGCTAGACTTCCTTAAACTTCTGATATCAACCAGAGCTTGATGATTGATTTACAACTTGCAATTTATTTAAAGTGCCAAATAAAATAAGGAATTATTTTATTTCACTCAAAGTATCAAGAAACAGCATTCTGGTTCATTTAGGATTCTGAATTCAAAATATCAGTTGAGGGGGGGTTCCCCCATTATAAATATAATGAGTGCTGTAACAGACTGACTATATCCTGAACAAACCTTATTGAATTCGGCTTAATACCTTTGTGTATGTGTTATTGTGGAAATACGTGTATCTGGTGTAGGAGGAGGGGGATGCTAATTTAACTCCTCTGGTTATCTGCCCTTTGAAGCTACCGCCTGGGGAGTTTTCCGTATACTAGTTCAAACTGGATTTTTTTAAGGACCAATAGACAAAGGATTCTTGGCTAAATATCCTGATCCAGCAAATGGACAGGACCTCTCATCCATGGAGGGCCTACAGATTTACCATAATTGTGAACTCAACTGTAAAAAGCATAAGAAAGTTCATAAGATGTCACAATAACCTATAATAACAAATGTTGATGGAAAAAGGTACGAAAGGGAGACAGATTGAATTAGTCCACCCCATCCTACCCCAAAGAAAAGCCTCCTGATGTAACTCAGACTTTTAAGATCATGCTTGGTAAATGAGAAAAACGTGGCGCCAGAAATCAGTGATCCAAAATTGGTGTGTCAGAAACTAGGCTCAATTGGTGGACAAAATAATGAGGGGATGGGCTAGTCCACCATTCCCTGGCTGGGTGGCTAATGAAAGAAATGATAGAAAAATAGGCCACTGGAATGAGTTTCACCATCATGGCTGCTGCCACCCCCACCATATAGAGGCACCCCAGGCCTTTTGTCATCCTGATCCTGAGACCTCTCTCTGGCCTGGCCAGGACATAGGGACCCAGATCACATCGCCACCTCTACCAGCTCCAGCTGCATCCCAAACGCCCCCGGGAATAAAAACAGAATTGAACTTTAACAGCAGCTGCAGCTTCAGCCCATCTCTGCTAACTTCTCTTTTTTCCCCAAAAGGACAGTTATCACCATCTCATACCATCTAAGAGACTGCCACACAAGGGAGTTTGCCTTCTAAAGACTCTCCAGCTCGAAAGAGAACAAGAGATGTTGCTAAAATAAAAGCTTTATTTAATACTTTACATTTCAAATGCCTTTAACTATTTTTCCATCTTTATCATTAATTAAAAAAAAAATTAATGGTGTGTTTGCCAAGGTAGAAAGTAGGTTGAGGCTTCTGTATACCAACTCTGGACCTTGTTTAACAGTGCTTAATGTTGGACAGTGATTGGGTGATGTTAACACCTTTGATCCATTTATACCATATAAATTAATACAACAGAGCCCCAATCCTTAGGGAAGATTTGGAAGGACTTGGCCTACTGAGGCCCCATAAGAGTGGGTGCTTGTTCTGAGCTAAAGCTGTGATGAACTCAAAACCACAAGGGAAACTCCTTGGATGGGGTTTTGAAGGACTGCTCCTGCCAGAGCCCATGTTCGGATTGGGGGCATCACTGGTAAGCTTATTAGCATGTGTGTAGGTTCTTTTATTGTTTTCTCGGTAGTGCTTTTACCTTAAGAGAAAAATGTGCTTGCATAGGAAGTGCTGCATGGAAACTTGTAACTGCAGGCAATTACTCTGTAGGTAGACTCTTAAGAGAAAGTAAGCAGGCAGAGTCCCCTGCTGGGACATCCCAGTACAGTCAGAAGATTGTGCAGCCTGGGGATTCCCTGGTCGGAGGAAGTGAGACCCATGTCTCCGCCCAGAGAGGTGATGGCCATGGGAGCTGGAAGCCTGATGATGGATGCCATTGCTGAACCGCTATGGGGAAATACAGGTGCAGTTGCCCTGAACTGTGACAAGCACTTCATTTGGTTAGTTCTAATTTAAGAATATTGAAGATAGTTTTCTCCTTGCCTGTGAAAAGCAACCCAGTTTGTATGATAGTAGAGAATAATTACAGTGCAAATGTGGCTGATTTCCATCTGTTGTAGAGGAAAAGCAGATGTTGTTAGTCTGCTAGTTTGCTTATCAATAACAATACGTAGTATCAGTAGCTGTTCAAACTGCAGCTGCCTCTTCATCCACAACTTAGTGAATTGTTTTGTCTTTATAGGCTTTAGTAACTACTATTTAGCAGAGTTACCATATGGGAAGGAAAGGGAAAGTCATAACTTGTTTCAAGATACTGTAGCATCTGAGCAGTAAATCTAGTCATGCCTCCCATTGCCTAATTACAATACTTATGTTTTTCAAACCAAGGGTATTGAATTGGCTCCCCTCACATGGTCCATAAACTCAGTATTCCAATTTCGAGGCGTAAGGATAGGAAACTTGAAACACCAGGATCACCTGACACCTTTCACAAGTACCACATTCATTTTTAAGGCTGTGTATTCTTTGCTGTGTTTTTAATATTTTAATCTTTATAAAAAAAATGTTTTTTAAACCACATTTTATTCTGAACCCTCATACAGGGTTCTACACCAGAGCCCCCTGTTAAACATTTATATACATTTATTTTGCTTTTAATAACTGATATTGAGACACAATTAGACTTTCTACATATCTGCTTCCTCCACTCCCATAGCCCCACACTGTCCGTGTGTTCCCTTTCTTCTGGTTGGGGAAGGTCACTTGAAGCCCTGATTTGTGTTTCTTTTTGTAACTCTGCACATTTAGCCAGTGAGCTTGGCTATAAAACACTGTTACCAAAAGCTTCTTCGTAGCAAAAATGTGCTTAGTTTGTGAGTGGCTTGAGTAGCCCAGAGAACTGGCTGCAATTACTGGTTTGTCCCTTTTATTATTCACAGTGTACTGGGATGAGGCTGGTGCTAGGACCCAGTGGTAAGACTTAGGCAGCAACAGCAACTTGGTGTTGTAACTTTCCTGCCTTCTATTTAAAGACTCCCCTGAGTCAGGAGGACTGAAGCTGCTGGGGATGACAGTTGCTTCAGGCAACCCTGGGGAGGACGGAGTAGGGGGTAAAAATCCGAGCAAAGGCCTGAACTGAATGGAGGGTTACTCTGGCTCTGAGTGCGACAGAGTGTCTGAGATTTCCTCCTCTATAGAGGATGAAGTCCCCGAAGGGTTGGTGGAGCCCCAAGAAGTGGCGGAGCTGACTAACAGGTACTCCCTCTCCAGAAAGGAACAAGCCCTGCATGCATGGGCGGGGCGTAACACTTGGGGGACCTGGGATCCAGACCTATTTTATCTTTTTCTCCCCCAAAGCATATTTGAATAAAACAAATGAGAATCTGCCAGCGAGCCTTTCTGGTTAATTTGGCTGTAATTAAGTTTTATTCTGTAAGTGCCTATCCTGAGCACTGAAGGCTTTTCTATTTAAAGAGTCTGCAGCATGCCAGCTGGAGTGGCATCTCCTGCCCCTCCCTTTCTGGCTGACTTTTTGTTACATATTGATCTTACTTATTCTGGGGATTTACATGTCAGCAGTCGGGTGAGGAAGGAGGACTCTAAGCTCTTTCTGCCAGGTATCTGAGGCCTTCTGTGACTGATTTTTGGGGTGAAAAGGGACACAGAATACTGTTTTAGGCATTTTTATGCAGAGACCAAAGTTTTTAACAGAGAAACTGCTGAGAAATAGCTTGGAATGAGTGCTCTCCGTGTAGGATTGGGAGCCAGAAATCTGACTTCTGATCCTGTCTCTGCCATGATCCTGGGCCTGATCCTGCAATCTGATCCATGTGGGCCGACCCTTGTGCCCTTGCAGAACCTCGCTAATATCAGTGGGACACTTTGTGCCCATCCAGATCCACCTAGTGTAGATCAAGAGCAGGAGGTTGTTGTGTGGGGACAGAATCCATCATTGTTAAATGTACATTGTAAACAGAGTTGGAAAATAAGTAGTAATGTTTGAAAAATACTTTCTGAAGTCTATTTGATAAGTGGTTTGAGTAATATACTTCCAGTCACCCAAGTGATAGGAGTTGTTCTTGGTTATACAGAACCTCTTGGCAGCCTATCAAATTTTGGAGTGATTTGGAGCCTTACCATGAAAGTTCTTCATGGGCAGAGGTCAACAAGATGAAGAACAAATGGTGAAACTCTACTCATAATAATGCCCAAATTTGCCATGACCCTCTTCTCTGGTATCTTTCCTCTGCTTCCTGGTTCTAACTAGGGGTAAATAAATGAGATTAAGAAAAGGAGAACTTAGTCCAGAGCATTAGGAAAGCTTCCTGATCGTGAGATCCATTCAACTGTGAGTTACTCTCCCAAAGGAAAGGGTGGGAATCTCCATCACTGGAGTTGTTTCAAAGTAGAGGGGACCAAGCCTACTGTGCCAAAATGTACTATAGGAGCAGTTCTGTACTAGCAAAGAGAATGGACTACATGCCCCAAAAGATCTCTTGCATCTTTGGCACCTATATTAACCATGCTGGTTAAGCTCTTCAGCCAAGATTTGGGAAGTTATTTCAACCTGTGTGTAACCTGAAGCACACGTGTAGTCCCCCTGAAGTCAATGGGACTACGCAGGGCTTAAAGTTATATACATGCTTAAGTATGTTTCTGAATCAGAGTAATCAGCTGGATATTTCTGCTTCTATGAGCAACAATTAAATAGTTAATAATGGTGTTTAAATAATCATCTTTAAGCTACAGATGAGAGTAGCTCATGCCTTCTATCTTCAGATATCCTTTCTTTAATAGCAGTTCTGGGGGTGGGGGATGCGGGGAGGGTCTCTATCTATGCATTTGAATGGTACTTAGGACAATCAGATTTCATTCTTGGCTTGGGTGGGTGCTATTGCAATACAAACTGTACAAGTAAAATACCATTGCCTAGTCAGGAATAGCATCATAATGCTGCAGATGAAGAATGTTCTAATGCAGTGAGTATTTGGTAAATCATGGTGACAAATTCCTGAGACAGCCAATTATATTAATAATGGCACAATTCATGTACATCCCACAACAGCATTTAATTAAGATAGGTGGATCTATTTGAGGGACTTCCAAACAGCTGTGTTCAGTGGGCACCTGAGTTTTTTTCAACTCAGGGCATGTTTTCACTGGCAACATGGCTGCACTTTAATGTGGCTTGTGTAGCCGTGGCATAAAAAACCCACCTCCATGAAGGGAGTAGCTCCCAGCGCTGATGCACTGTCTACACTGGCACTCGACAGCGCTAAAACTTGTTTTTTCACACCCCTGAGTGAGAAAGTTGCAACACTGTAAAGTGCCAGTGTAGACACTTGATTTGCTAAGTTTGATTTGCTTCTGATTTAATTAGTGTAGTTCTGTTCACATGATGATTGTTAAGAATATTCCATTGCTTTTCCAGGAGGTCTGTGATGGGAATTAACATTTGGCCTTTAGAGCAAATAAGGCAAAACAAGTTCACAGCTCAGAAACCTCTCTAACCACCCAGTGACAGACTTGAAGGTGGCAACTTTACAACAAAAAAAAATTCAAAAACAGACTCCAAAGAGAGACTGCTGAACTTGAATTAATATGCAAATTAGATACAATTAACTTAGGTTTGAACAGAGACTGGGAATGGTTGGGCCATTACACTAATTGAATCTATTTCCCCATGTTAAGTATCCTCACACCTTCTATGGGTCATCTCGATTATCACTTCAGAAGTTTTTTTCCCTCTTGCTGCTGATAGCTTATCTCGATTGATTGGCCTCTTACAGTTGGTATGGCTACTTCCACCTTTTCATGTTCTCTGTATGTATAAATATCTTCTTGCTGTATGTTCCAGTCTATGCATCCGATGAAGTGGGCTGTAGCCCACGAAAGCTTATGCTGAAATAAATTTGTTAATCTCTAAGGTGCCACAAGTACTCCTGTTCTTTTAGCTCAGAAATGGTTTATTGGTGTAAATTTTTAAACTTTTTTTTAGCTGTTAGAGAGTTTTGTAAATGTAAATAAAATGAAGATTTGGAGCTTTAAGCCCTCCCCTGTCATTACTAGTTAAGCAAAACTCTCAGGAATATGAGTAAGGATGTAAAGGCCAAGCCCATACGATGTGACTCTGTAACTTGGTTGTGAGTTTACAAGTGAAATTTGGTGCCTCTGTTTCAAGATACACTTGCTATTGATGTTTTGAAAATCTTTTTTTAGAAAAGTCCAAGATATGTTAAATCTGTCTGCAAGGCCGTACATGCCTGATTCTGCAGCCAACTCTGGCATTAACTGCAATTTAACATTTGCGAGCTGCATGCAGGATTGGTTGCCTATTCAGCTCTAGACTGCCCTTGCACTATTAAACTCGGGGTGGGGGTGGGGGGGAGTTTTGCCATAGGACATAAGAGGAACCTATGTAATGTTTTTCAGCCACAGATTTCCAAGTGCTTTTACAAAGCAAGATGAGTACTGTATAATGATCTGGGGCATAGAGAAGTCAAGTGACTTGCCCCAGGGCAAACAGCAGGCCTGTTTAGAAACACGAATAGAACTCAGGTTTCCTGACTCCCCCAGCAGTGCTCAAAGAGAATAACTTTAGCATTGTCTTCCTATCTCTCATTTTTAGAACCCTACAAAGCCTGGGATTGTGTTATGTCAGTTCTTTTCGTATTCCATTACAACAGTTGAGGTCATCCAGTGCACTTTTGTTGAAGTTCCTTTATACAGGATGCTCTTAGCTGAGAGCCCTTGTCCCTGGAGTTTGCTTCCTCTGACATTCTGCCAGAACCCAAATTGACAAGCTTCATATATTGTGCTAGAAAGAGAGATCTGACTGATCATTTAATCTTTTTGTCATTTAGTATATAATACAGGTGAGATCTCAATGAGCAATGGGACACCAGTGGATTATTGAGTCAGTAACTAAAGCCTAAGGATACAATAACATATATTTAAATAGAAAGTACTTATCTACAGCTGTGATAAGTGCAAAGTTAATGAATAAATAAAAATAAAGTTTGTCAATGCTGTTTAAAAAAAGCTGTAGCCGTGCTTGTGAATAACCTGACACAAACCCTGTGTATCCAACAAAGAGAAGAGATTATTTTGAGTGACCAGTTTTTTCACTCTTTCAGAATCTATTAAAAAGAGCTAATATTTTTTAAAATATTAAAAATACTGTGAGTTATTCTTTTGAGAGAGGAAAATACAACAAAGAATTTACAGGGTTAAAAATTAGTTTATTTCATTACTGGGCTCTTTGTACAGTCAATTGGAGACTAGGCCATCTTAGGAGAGGGTGTCTGGTACTTTAGAAACAAAGGTAAAAAGTAATTAGTTTGTGGTGTAGGTAAAAAATGTAGTGTACACAATATATGCCATTTGGATAAGCTAAAAGAGATCCAAAGTGTTGAAGATATTCTAAGTGTTTTAGGCAGGTGCTTAGTAAAGTAGCATTCAAGGACGGCACAGTAACAACAGTAATGGACAGTGGTGTTAAAGCATGATTATCCAGCATGGAATGTGTGAGGATTTGCGGGTAACTGTAACTGGTGTTTTTTCCCCAGTTAGACTAAAGCTTTACAGAGCAGGTGGGCTGCATTTGAAACACAATAGTAGACATGCTACCATACAGAGTCAGTCTTAGCATTATCTGGTAGGGAGAAAATAGTTCAATGCAAGAGGAAGAAGGATTTAAATAAGATCTATGAAAACAAAAGCTAGCAGCAGCTGGTGGTTTGTTTAAACTGGCACAGACGATGTGACAAAGCATAAAGCTTAATGGACATTTTTAAAGTTCTAAAGTAGAATTCTAGAGAGAGTGTATAAAAACATGCAACATACAGATAAAGGGCCTGATCCTGCAATGAAAAAATCCTTACTTGCACTAAGTAGTCCTAAGTAAGCCAGTGAAGCTGCTCAAGTGGGTAAAGTGATGCATGTTATTGTTTCCAGGATCAGGGTCAGTGCTACAATGCAGTGTTTCTATCAGAAACTAGTTATCCTTTTAAATCTGTTGTAAAGTTCTGATAGCAACAGTCTCCTCAAAACTCCAGCAAAGTCATGGTGCCTTACTTTTCACACCATTTTATCAAAGCCAGGTACTGCAGTTATTCTTTTGTTATTTCTGGCAGGGCTGGCTCTACATATTCGGCCGCCCCAAGCAGTCATGCGCGGGAGACGCCCCGGGAGCAGCGGACCTCCCTCTGGCTTGACTGGTGAGGGTCCGCTAGTCGCGTGGCTTGGCTGGACCTCCCGCAGCTGCGGACGGTTGGCTGGTCCGGCGGCTCCGGTTGAGCTGCCGCAGTCATGCCTGCAGGAGGTCCACCGGAGCCGCGCAGCCAGCGAACCGTCCGCAGTCATGCCTGTGGCAGGTCCGGTCGTCCCGGGGCTCCGGTGGACCTCCCGCAGACATGACTGCGGCAGGTCCGCCGGCCCAATCTGCCGCCCCTCACAACAACTGCCGCCCCATGCGCGTGCTTGTCGCGCTGGGGTCTGGAGCCGGCCCTGATTTCTGGAAACAATGAGATTAACAAGTAGTATCAGAACCCTGTCATAAGGACAGCGCAAGACATCATGTCCTTCGTCAGCATGAATAAACCAGTTGTTTTTATAAACTCCTGTGCTGTGTGCTCTAGCTTTTGGAACTGTACCTTGTGAAATTATCTTCTTGACTGACGTCTATTTTTTCTATTGCCATTTAGAACTAATATTTTCTTATAAAGCAGTGATGGTATTTGGAAAGGATGTGATATCTTTGAGAAAAACACCAAGCAAACTATTATGATGCAAGTTACCAGACCCTCATTTGTAGGATTCCCTGTGGAGTCTGATACACATGTGGAATTAAAGTTTAATCACAGGAAAAGAACATCAGTTAGCTGTCCAGGCACTGCTGTTTCTGGGCTCCTTCCATTAGCTGGCTCATATAGATAAAAGGACTTCAGACTCCCAGCCTCAAATACTCCGAAAACAAAAGATAAGCAGGCATTATATTGTTGTAACCATTTCCTGTACCTTTTGGAGTTGATTATTTTAGTTAAGGATAAAATCTCAGATGGCAAGTGAACTGGGGGACCAATACAAGGTGCTGGAGAATTGCCATTAAAACAACAACAACATGCCCTCCATTTTGTTTGGACGTATTCCTGGTTTCATCACATGAAATAATCTTGAATTCAAGATTAATCTTTAATTCCTGGAGACTCTAGGACAATCCTGGAGGGTTGGCAAACCTACTTGCAATTAAAAGGAGACAAAGCCAGGAAGAGGGTGAGAGGCAGTATAGCAGGGTCAGAGGCTGCCCTCAGCCTGAAGGAAGCTGGAGAAGTGGATTGAGGAGTCTAACTTGAGTAGTGGACTGGTCTGAGTAGGTGAGAGGTTCCGCTAGCCAGCATGGAGAAGGAGCTGCTTGGCAGCCAGTGGGTGGGATGTGGCAGGGCCCAGAGGGGACTGTCACAGTGGTGTAACTAAGTTTGTAAGTATAGGTGCTCTAGACCCACCTACTAAAGTAAATGGGAGTTGGAGAGTGTATTTTCTTTTGTTTGTTTCAGTATTTTTTTAGCCTCTCTCAAATAGGTCAGCACCTTCTGACTAGGTGAGGGGAGGAGAAAGAAACAAGGTGTAGAGTATACAAAGGCCTAGTACAATCAGTAGGCTGTATACTGGATGGGTAAAGATGTTACCCTACCACACCACACGAGAATGTGGGCACAAAGTAGTATGGGCCCAGGAAATTCACCACTAGGGTTGAGGTTTTAAGTAAAAGGGCTCAAAATGAACAAACTGGTGGATGCCTCTGTTACCGCTCACTGCAAGTGTAAAATAGCAAAAACAGCAGTAAGATGCTCCCTGATAACGAAATCACCACAGTACATTGGATCGGCCTGACGTGTTGTCCTGAACAGCAATGCCAGGATTCCTGCTGCAGTTTCCTTTTCCTGTCTCCCGGCTAATCTGAATTGGGCTGGTGCCAACACTGCCTTCTCTCACCCATGGTATTTGGGTCATGTGCGGCTCTGAGGATCTTTACCATTTTTTCAAACCCAGAGGGACCTGTTCAGGGCACAAGGCCCATGGCCTCCTTTCCCTCCATGGCTTCTGCTCTCCATGAGGGAGGAAGAGCTTTCAGGTGTGGGCTATGGAAATACTCTGACATCTGGGGCCTCCTTCCTCAAAATAGCCAGCACTGGTGAGAGCAGTGGCGGCAAGTCAGGCCCCTTGGTCTCCCCTTTTCCTTACTAAATGGGGAACAAAATCACCAGCCAGGGCTGGCTTTAAGCCAATTCAACCAATTCCCCTGAATTGGGCCCCGCGCCCAAGTCCCAGTAGGGCATACTGGCAAGAGCTGGTGCGCTGTACTGGGGTGGCCTGGCTTCCCCAGGGGGGCAATTTAAAGGGCCTGGGGCTCGCAGGAGGGGCTGGAGCCCCAGGCCCTTTAAATTGCCCCCATAGCCCCACTGCTGGAGCCCTGGGGTAGGGCTGTGGGGCTCTAGGGGCTATTTAAAAAGTCCAGGGCTCCCCTGCTTCTACCGCCCCGGCCCTTTAAATAGCCGCCGGAGCCCCGCCGCCACTACCCCAGGGCTCCCTCGGCTATTTAAAGGGCCGTTGCGGTAGAAGCAGGAAAGCCCCGGGCCCTTTAAATAGCCCTCCGAGCCCTGGGGTAGAGGGGGCAGGCTCCAGCTGACTCTGCCACCCCGGTCCTTTAAATAGCCCCCGGAGCCCCGCCGCTTCCCCAGGGCTCCCATGGCTATTTAAAGGGCCGCAGCGGTAGAAGCAGGGGCGACCTGGGCCCTTTAAATAGCCACCAAACCCCGGGCTGCTGCTGCTGCTACCCTGGTGGGGAAGGGAGGAGGAGGGGGCACTCACCATACAGGGTGGGCTGCACCTCCTTCACCTGCACCCCCTTCCTGCAGCCAGCCCCCCCTTCCTGCAGCCAGCCCCTCCTGCACCCCCTGCCCGCACCAGCCCTGCACCCCCTGCCCTGCCGGCATCAGCTCCTGCCTGCAGCCAGCCCTGCACCCCCTGCCCGGCCCACAGCCAGCCCCTGTCTCCAGCCAGCCCTGCACCCCCTGCCCGGCCCGCAGCCAGCCCCTGCCTGCAGCCAGCCCTGCACCCCCTGCCCGGCCCGCAGCCAGCGCCTGCCTGCAGCCAGCCCCGCACCCCCTGCCCGGCCCGCAGCCAGCCCCTGCCTGCAGCCAGCCCCGCACCCCCTGCCCTGCCCGCAGCCAGCCCCTGTCCCCCCCCCGCCCCGCACCCCCTGCCCGGCCCGCAGCCAGCCCCGCACCCCCTGCCCGGCCCGCAGCCAGCCCCTGTCTCCAGCCAGCCCCTGCCACGCGCCCTGCCCTGCCCGCACCAGCCCTACACCCCCATCCTGCCCACACCAGCCCCTGTCTGCAGCCAGCCCCACACCCCCTGCCCTGCCCGCAGCCAGCCCCTGTCTCCAGCCAGCCCCTCATCCCCTGCCCTGTCTCCAGCCAACCCCTGCTGCACCCCCCTGCCTGAAGCCAGCCAGTCCTGCACTCCTCTGTCTCCAGCCCTGCCAACCCATGCTGCACCCCGCTCTGGCCCTGCCTGAAGCCAGCCAACCCACCCCACACACACCCTGTCTCCAGCCAGCCCTCCACCCCTTGCCCTGCCTGCAGCCAGACCCTATCTCCAGTCAGCCCCTGCCCTGCCTCCAGCCAGCCCCATGTCCACTGCTGCCCTGCAGTTTCCAGGGCAGTAATCCTGCACACCTGCTTCAATGAGAGGGGCAGGGAGCAGCTGGGACCCACACACGTGCACATCCTAGGGTGACCAGACAGCAAGTGTGAAAAATCGGGATGGGGGTGGGGGGTAATAGGATCCTATATAAGAAAAAGACCCAAAAATCAGGACAGTCCCTATAAAATCGGGACATCTGGTCACCCTAGCACACCCCCAGGGAGTGGTGGGGACCCACACATGTAAAATGGAGCTCATTTCTAGTTCAGGCCCATCTTCTTAAAAAAGAACTTTAGGTTGGTTTAACATACATCCGTATTTTCCTGGACATGTCAGGCTTTTTGGCTCTTAAATCGCCATCTGGGAGGAAAATACGGATGTATGATAACCCTATTGGTACAAAAAATGCATACTGTGGCACATCCCTTAAATAAGAACTTCTTATAGGGAACCGGTTGCTAAGAAATGAAATGCTTTTTTTTTACATGGTTTTTTTTTTTAGTCATCCCTGCCAGGGCCCCGCTGAAAATGTTCGAATTGGGTCCCGCACTAAAGCCGGCCCTGTCAGCAGCAGCCAGGAGGAGCTCACAGGAAGTGTCCTATGGAAATCCCTCGCTAGGCTCATTCCCCAAAGACCCAATACTAACTGCACCTTATGGTTCAGGGAGGAAGGCAGAGGCTTCCAGCTTCCCATATATCTCACTCACACTCTCACTCACATGTCACCCCACCCCCTAGGGGATCAGGCCCAGTGAACTCCACTCTGCCTCTCCACAAAGGTAGCAGCAGCTCTGCACCCTGGGGCTCTGAATACTTGTTCTGCTCATTGTGTAGCCATTGTTTGTGGTCATTCAACTTCCCAACCTCACTCTCATCTCCATTTCCTTCTAACCTTCACTCTTCTCTCCCATTTCCATCTCCCTCCCAGGCAGATTTGCTCTTTCTCCACCCACTCCCCTCCTCTTACTGCAACAATCCCCTCTTCTTCCCCCGTTTAGCCAATGAGTGTCTCCACCCCCCAACTTCATTTACACACCTTTATGATGTAAATAAACCAGTGACATTTATAAAACAAGCTCTTCCATTTTCAAGAATGTTTGAAAGTGTTTTCCTTTCCAGTGTGTATTGAAAACAAATTTCAAAACCGCAAAAGTTGCTGTGAAACAGAATTGTCATGCTTTGGTCAGTTCTGCCTGGAATGTGCTCTATTTGGTGACAGGCATGACACACAACTGCTTTTGCTGGGTACTTTTGAACAAGGGGAGTGGGGGCTGTATGCTTCTAGTTTTTGGAGTTTAAGGTTTTCTGTAGACCAGGGGTAGGCACGCAAGCTGATTTTCAGTGGCACTCATGCTGCCTGGGTCCTGGCCACTGGTCTGGGGGGGCTCTGCATTTTAATTTAATTTTAAATGAAGCTTCTCAAACATTTTAAAAACCTTATTTACTTTACATACAACAATAGTTTAGTTATATATTACAGACTTATAGAAAGAGACCTTCTAAAAACGTTAACATGTATTACTGGCACGCGAAACCTTAAATTAGAGTGAATAAATGAAGACTTGGCACACCACTTCTGAAAGGTTGCCGACCGCTGCTGTAGACCATTGTACTCCTTTGATGGGTTTTCTTTTCTCCTTGTGCTTTAACATGTCTGTCTTCTACCATATGTTGGAGAGTGGTTTTTAAGTCAATGTGGTTGTAGTTTATCCTTTTTCTCTAATCTCTACTTGCCATCTGTAAACAAACTCAGTGCCGCTCAGCCTCCTCCTTGTGTCCTCTAAGACAATGAGTTCCACCTGGCTCTGATCCTGGAGTCTCCTATGTCACAGGTTAGCTCTTTATTCCTATCTGTGTAATTACATTATATTAGCCAGATAAAAATAGTTCAAAGCATGACTATCTCCCTCTATTCAGTGAAACTAGGATGTTTCAGCTGCAAGTTTGCCTCATCATGAAGTAGGCTTTGAGAGTTCATAGTTGCTTCAGTGCATGTGTTATCTTTTATTGGACCAACTTCTGTTGGTGAGAGAGACAAGCTTTTGAGCTACACGGAGCTCTTCTTCCGAGCTCTTTTCTGTACTCAATCAGATGGGGCTGGTGACACTGGTAGTTTTCCTTCAGACAGTTGCTAGGTAGGTTACAGGCTTCTTAAGGCCTTTTCCATAGCAAGGTGGCTAATGGAGGACATCTTCTGCCGAATCTGTGGTTTGCTTTACTCGATGGAAGTTTTTAAGGTATTGGGTACTGAAGAAAAATAGAGGGTTGAACATTTGCTGGTAGTCTTTTCTATTTTCTGCATATTACTATTCAAATTTCTTTACTGAAATAAGTTTGTGACTTCATCCTTAATTCTTTAATCGTTTTAACCTTTTTTGCTGCTGTAGTTTATAAAGCTGGAGGGGTAAATGGTTCTGTAGGCTTTTCCTGAAACAATATACTTAAATCACTGATAGAAATGATAGCTATTGGAATTTTATGTACCATAAATATTTTAAAAGTTTCTTTTTAAAATCATGGTTAACCATTTATTGGTATGTTGGAGGACTTACTCAGATAAACCCATGATTATAGAGGAATATTTTTATTATTTGTAACACCTTTATACACAGAATTGACCTAAATTAATAAATTAAAGTTCATTAAGTTGGAAGATGAAGAGAACTAAGATGTAGTAATAAACTATTGGCCTGAATCTCCACTGCCTTGTACTTTGAATTAGTCATTTACATCTGTGCAAAGTAGGTAAAAAATGCTACCAAATCAGTGTGTCAGCATTTACACCAACATAGTACAGGTTTAAATGATTCCACAAGCTATCAGGCATTGGAGAATCAGGCCTTAGATCTTTAGTGATATTGCTGATTTATTTCATGCTTAGATTTTTGCAGAACATTAAGCTTCCTTTAAGTTTTAAAGCCAGACTCTGACTTCACACTAGCATAAGTGAGATAAAATCTGAAGTCCTTAGTGTTTTTATACAATCTTACAACATACGATGTTATCAATGCCAACAGTATATTTGTCAGACAAAATGTTACATTATTTATGCCTATATTTGTTACAGTACTTAAGGAAAACCATTTTTCAGATTTAGGTATGTTTGATTTGACTGTAATTGATTTTTTTATAATAAATGATCCTACCATACTTTTATTTATTTATTATTGTAGTTTAAAGGAGATTATCCAGAATGAAGATGTGAAACCCAAACTACAATGCATCATGTCCGAGCCTTCCTTTTCTGTGGTAACAGTTCAAAGTGAAGATAGTGAAATAACATGGGAAACCAGCTCAAGCAGATGTTCCACTCCTTGGGCCTCAGAAGCAAGTGCTACTTCTGATCTTTGTAGTGTTGAAAGTTCATCTGTAGATTCTCCCCCAGGGAAAGTTATCTTTCTCATGGATGAAGGTAAGACTGTCCGGAAAAGAATGTGTAAATCATCAGATAGGACATCAGACTTGAAGGGAGGCCAGGGCAGCAAAAAGAGTGACTTGTCCAGAATGCAGATGCAAGAATTAAGAGATGCTCCCACAAAAGTGCAGGATGCTAAGTTAAATGCTGCTCAGCTGGAAGCACAAGCTATGGATGCAGAAACTTCAAAAGATAAAGAGGATTTGCTAGACATTACAGGGGAACCAGTGTCACATGCTTCAATTGCCTCCAAGTCCATGGGTAAAGAAAATAAACTGAAAAAAGGAAGGCCAGCCCTTAATGGGGCTGTAAGAGCTAAAATCCAGAAGTTCAGTTCAATTTCAGAAGAAGAAACACCAAAATTTTTCCAAAAGAAGGGTAGTAAAGATCCAGCTGTGCCATCAGATATAAAAAGGAAGCAGAAACAACAGCACAAAGGATTCTTAAATCAAAGCCTTTCCTCACCTTCTTTGGTGCATCTTGAAAAGAATTGCACTGATAGGGATGATGGTTCACTTCATAATATAAAACATGTCAAAATGAATATTGAATCTAGCAGTTTTTCAAACGCGGGTGTAACAGTTCCTCTTGATAAAGAAGAGAGAAAAGAGACACAGTCTTCTCCAGCTGAGACTGTACATGAGACATCAGAACAGTCACTGTCTTTTTCATCATACCTTCCTGAGGAAGAAGGGAAGCAGGAAATCCACACAAGTTCACCCATGCCCATAACATCAATATCAGAACGGTCAATATCTGAGCCATCAGATCTTATGGCTATAGCAGAGAGAGAAGAAATACAGCCCTTTCCTATATCTACAGAATCTGTCTCTGAACATTCTAGTTCATCACATACTGGTGAGGAAACAGAGAAGCAAGAAATTCAGTTTTATTCACCTGTGACTGCACAGTTGGAGCCTGAACATTCAGTTTTATCTGAAATAAAAAAGCATGATATTAAACCTTATCCACCTGTAACTGCACAATCCGAATGTGAACATCCAGATTTATCATATTCCATCGAGGAAGCAGAAAAGCAAGAAATTCATCCTTATTCGCCTGTAACTGCACAACTGGAATCTGAACAACCAGAAATATCATATTCTACTTGTGAAACAGAGAAACAAGAGATGGAGCAATTGGAGTCTGAACATTCAGACCAGCAAGATATCCAACCAAACACTCCCATAACTGCTCAGTCAGAGTCTGAACATTCAGATCTATTCTATTCCATTGAAGAAGCAGAAGAGCAAGAGTCTTATTCACCTGCAGTTGAACAACTGGAGTTTGAAAATGTAGATTTATCATATCCTGTTGATGAAACAGAAACACAAGAAAGTCAATATTATTCACAAGTAACTGCAGAACCGGAGTCTGAGCTTTCAGATTTGTCATATTCCATTGATGAAGCAGAGAAACAAGCTGCACAATTGGAGTGTGAACATCAAATTTTATCACATTCCATTGAAGAAGCAGAGAATGAAGAAATTCAGCCATATTTACTTGTACCTGCACAATTCGAGTCTGAACATCTAGTTTTATCTGAAACAGGGAGTGAAGAAATTGAGCATTATTCACTCACAACTCCACAATTGGAATCTGGTCATTTAATTTTATCATATCCTATTGGAGATACAGAAATCCGAGAGAGTCAGTGTTATTCACATGTACCTGCAGGACTGGAGCCTGAACATTCACTTTCATATTATTCAGTTGATGAAGTAATTCCCCAAGAAATTCAATCTTCTTCACCTGTAACTGCACAATCTGTGCCTAAACATTTAGTTTTGTCACATTCTATTGATGATGAAGAAAAGCAAGACATTCAGCCATATAGACCCAAGCCTGCAAAATCAAAGTGTCACTCTTTAGTTTCATCATATGACACTGATGAAGCAGAGATGCGAGAAATTCAGCTACATTCACCTAAAATAGAAAACTTGATGTCTGAACAGTTAGTCACTATGCCACTAATGCATATTAATGGCAGAGATGGGCAAGAACTTCAAGCTTATTCACTGGGCACAGAATACTTGTTGTCAGCACAGTTAACAGCTCCTTCTCCCATCTTCATTGCTGAAAGTGATAAGCAAGAAATACAACCTGATGCACATGAAGTGCCAGACTTGGTTTCAGAAGTGTTGAACTTTTCAGCAGGTTCTATTAATAAAGAAGAGAAGCATGATATTGATTCTTCTTTGCCTGATGCAGAATATACGTCATCTGAACAATCAATGGCTGTTTCATCAGACTTTATTGATGAAACCGTGATGCAAGAAAATCAGTCTTATTCAGCTGAAGTAGACAGTTTCCCATCAACACAGTTAAAAACCACCGTAGTTAGGCCTTTTAATGAAACAGAGAATCTAGAAATTCAAGCCTATGCTTTTGAGGAAACTGCTTTGTTGTCAGAAGAGTCAAAAACTGGCTCAGCTGATCCTATAAATAATAACGAAGCAGACAAGCAAGAAATTCAGTCTTTTCCAAATGAAGCTGAATACTTTGAATCAAAACAATTTCCAGGTAGACTTCAGACAGCACGTACAGCCCAAAGTACTAATGAGAATAAATCAGACATGACAATGGTATCTGATTTTGTTTCAAATGAAGCTTCCCGTAATCTTCTATCAGAGCCTATTAATGAAACCCACACACATAATTTATACTCCTCACTACCAGGTAATCCAGTCTCAGATAAAAATGTAAATAATGTAACAGTAACTAGCATTGGAGACCTTTCAACAGCAGAAGAAATACAGCATTTTTCAAATGTAGAAGCAGGGTCAAAAGAGCCTGAACATTATCTACCGAGAGAAGAGAAATTAACAGAACATGTGCACTCTGCAGAAGAATCCAAATATACTCCAGAACCTGATGAACAAAAAGATATGTTTAATATCATTTCAGAAGGTTATGAGATATTGAACATTCATGCTGTCCCACTCATTTCTTCAGTGGATGAAGAAGAAAGCAAACACATGCCAGATAAACTAGAATACTTAGAAACAAATACCCTCATTAAAACAAAACTGTCTGATTGTGGTGACCATGAAGCGTCAGCATATGGAACAGTTACAGAAATTTCAGAAAACTCAGTGGCAGATGACACTGGAGTTAAAGATATGGAACAAAAAGAACTTGTTGAAGTAGATGCTCAGGAAATTGTAGAAACAGAGGAGGAAATTTCCACTGTGTCAGAAAATAAAAGTGGTGAAGTTTTGAATCCTAATGAGAGTACCATTGAGATGGATTATTTTGAGAAGTATACTTTGATTGATGACAAATCTCCCACTGAACTATCTGTTCAGGGGCTATCTCCCTTTGATGCTGTAATGGCAAACCCTAAGAAACATACAGAAGAAACCATCTCTTCAACTGGAAATTCTGATGTTAATACTTCGGAAGATGAATTTACTTTACTAGATAATGACTTAGATGAAGCCTTTTATGGAATGATAGAACAAGAAAGCAAGATGCAGTCTCATGCAGATGCTCAGAAATTTTTGACTATGCAAAAATCAATTGACTGTAGTAAAAAAGTGATAAATATAGAAGATGAACAGAAGTTAGCAGGCACACCCTTATTTGATACAGAAGAAGGAGTGTTAGAACGGTCTATGTTGTTTCCCACATCAGTCAGCGCAATTAACCCAGAACTTCTAGAGGAGCCACCTGCACTGGCATTTTTATACAAGGACCTCTATGCAGAAGCCGTGGGAGAAAACGCAAAAGGTGAAAATGAGCCTCCTTCTGATGAAGAGAGTGGGAATTCTGATGCATCTTTTCCTAGAAATTCTGACACAGATGATGAAACTGGAATATATTTTGAAAAATACATTCTTAAAGATGATATTCCTTGCAACGCAGCTGAGTCTCAGAAAGATCAAGTTTCAAAAGCTCAGTCTATTAATAAAGACCTGTCAGGCCAACTGAGGGTTTCAGGAGACAAACATAAGGATTTTTATGAGGTAATTGAAAAGGAGCAGCAATCTGTTCATATTTTATCTGAAGAATCCACCAAAACCCAGGTCTTGTCTGAAGGAGAAATTGTGGTGGGAGAGACAATCCCGTTTATTACTTATATTAAAGTAACAATTTGTCAACCAACTCAGGCAGTTCCTTTTGGAAGCACGCTTAATATTTCAGATGCAAGAAATGATCCCACTAGTCAACAAGAGGAAGAAAATGCACCTGCAGCAACACACGAGGAATTGTCAGAGCAAATGAGTCATGAAGAGTCCAGTCAAGTACTAGATTCTGAGGTAATTGCTAATCAAAAAGAAGCATCTGTGCAAGATAAATCAAAGACAGTAACTCCTCGAACAGATGAGCGAAAAGAAGAACATGAAATAGCAATAGTTAATAAAATGGATAATTACGTGCCTCATGGAAGAACACCTGTTGATGAAAGTGAAAGCAATCAATATGTTCATACTCCTCAGCAACCAGAGCAATTAATTTCATATTTAAATAATCACCTTCAACCCTTGACAAAAGAGGCATATGATTTAGACCATGATCGTTTTGAAAGTGTGAACAATGGGGAAAAATATCTATTTGGTACAGATGAGCAGACAAATGAAAAAAGAGTCAGAGAAAAGATTGCCAACAATATAGCAAAGCATAACCTAGAAGTAGTTAAGACTGGCCTTCCAGAACCTGGAGTAAAGTTTGATAAGGCCTCAGGTGATTTAAACATACAGCCTTTTAGACGTGATTTCGATAACCTTCCATCAGATTCAACAAGAGAGGAGCAGTGCTTGGAGACTGATGAACATCTTGCTGAGTCGATGGATTATGAAGTGATTACCCAAGAAGAACTTTTGCAAGATGAAATATCCTCTGAATTAGCACATGAAGATTTATTGTTTGAAGACAGGGAATCGTTTGACCAGATTAGCTATAGTTATGAATCTGTAAATGAGGCAGAGCAAGAGACACCCATTGAACATGAGGATTCAGGCTTTGTGGTGATGAATTCTGAAAAATCATCACTCGACATATCTGAAAGTGAGAGTCAACAAAAAGAAATTAAGAAGGCCCACGTTGATACTTATTGCTGCCAGTGCAGGTGCCCAATTTCTGCTATTGACAAGCTTTTTGGGGAGCATGAAGGCCATGATGTGACAACACTGGACACTGCTGTAACGGATATGAAGGTAAGCATTTATGTTAACATTTTCATAATTAAAATTGATAAATGATTACTTGATTGACTATGTAGTTTAAAATATGAATCTTTCATCTTTAACCTTAGCCCAAATTTGGGATTGTAAATTATTAGTTGGAGACTGCTCCAGATTCAGCAGAAAGAATGCAAGTATTTTGGTTTTCAGTTTCTATATATACTATCTATTGACAGGAACTTTTCCTTTTGCCATATTGTCAATGCTTTAGTCAACCTTGGGCTGGATTATTACAATGCACTTTCTTTATACCAGTGTTTCCTAAATGGTGGGTCATGGAAAGGTTGTAGATGGGTCATGGGCCCAGTGTGGAGTGAGGCCCTGGAGAGGAGGAGGGGGAGTTGGAGAGTAAGCACACCCCACATTTACCTCACTGCAGCAGCTCCTGTCCCATGGGACTGGGCCTGGCTCCCTACCCTCTGAGGCCAAACCTTGAGAGGTGCTGTGACCCTGGTCATGGGAGGGTCACAGAGTGGGGAGCTGGGCCCAGCCCTGCAGAACAGGAGCAGCCATTGTGGGGTATGGAGTGGGGTTGGTATCCTTTCCCCTCCTGCCCACCCCCGGCCTCTCTTCTGCTTTGGGCCAGGATTAGGGTTGTGGTGCTGGGGTGGAGGGTGGAAGGAAACTGCTGAGGATAGTCAGTGGCCCCTTCACAGGACAAGGAAGAGAAGGTGGTAGCAGAGGAGGATTCTGGATTATGATTCTGCCCCTTCCTCCCCCAATGTGGACCCTGTGTGGGTTGCAAAAAAAGATACAATGTTGTGGGTGGATTGCCTTAGAAAAAAGTTTGGGCACTGCTACCTTCAGGTACACTTGCAGCATCATTCAGAAGCTTCAGCCTAGTGCTGAACATACATGCAGTGCTCACCTCTTGGGTTGGGCCAACATGAACACATCACCCTTGTGCTCCATGAGCAGCACTGCCCTGTTTCCCAATCCAGTGGAAGGTGTGAGTTATTCATCTGTTAGAACCAGAATGGTCTGATGCGCCACTGTGGAAGGTCCATTTGGCTGGCAAGCTTTTGTCATAGGTCACCAGGGCTACATACCTGGGGTGGGTAGCAGGAAGTTCTTGGTGAAGGGCCTTTGGAAGGCAGCCAAAGTTTGGTGACTTTTTTAAAATGTTGCAAAGTAAGATGCAAATGTTTATTTTGGCTGAATTTGGGGCTGTTGCAGAGAATCTCTCCCATGAGAGGATGGAAATAGAAAATATTTAAATGGGTTTGATTTAACAGCATTGCAGGCCACCATGGTTCATTTAATTTGTGTAGCAAGCCCACATATTACAAGATCTATAAAATAAAGAATGCAAAAAATTCCTAAAAATCTGCAGGAGAGCTGGGCCAGCAAATACTGGTACCAAGATGACTATCAGGTTAGTTAGAACAGGGCAATACAAGGTCTCTTTTAGAATATGGAACTAGAAGGAAGAATATATTGTAATTAAGGTGGCCTTGCAGTCATGAACTTGCCAAACTGGCGATTTTGATCTATTCATTTTTTTTGTGTGATATCTTGTTTACATACCAGGTCTTACTAAGCTTTCCTAGTTATAGCGTCATCCTTAATATAGGTGGCTTTTTTTGGCATGCAGAGAGGCATAACTTTAGTAACACTGGTTCATTTCACTTTGACATTGTAGAGTAACCTCTGTGTGCTTGCACTGACATTGTCACAAGATTGTTAGCAGTCCAGTTTAAGTACAAAGGTCAGACAAAGGCTTTAGCCTGATTACAAAACATGGTTAAAATCTTACCTTTCACTACACATTAGACTCATGTTTTTTTAATCAGTTCCTTCATTTGGTTGTAGTGGTAGTGCAGACAAGCTCTTATTGTCTTCGGGGGGGGGAGGGGAGGGCGGCGAGAAGTGCCTGATATGGAGCCTAAATGTACACCACTGTTGATGTTTTAAAAAATTTGCGTCCAGCCTCTATCATAGCAATTGTCAGATCTATCCAATATAAAAGGTTGAAACAAACTCAAAAATAAGGGTATGAAATTAAAATTCCCTCATCCATAATTCTAGCAAGCCTATTCTTGCCAGTGTTACAATTTAGTATTATGATAGGTATACATTAATTAATATACTATGTATAATGAATGCATCCAAATACTCCTACAATATAAATACTTGTGAAAACACTTTTCACTTCTCTAGAAACTTGTCTATGTTTAATTGAAGTTTGGATCTGAAAAGTGACTGTAAAAAGTGGTATTATGAGGTCTAATCTTTATCTTCTCATTTATTCCATATCAAAATTGCTCAGTTTACCAGTCAAAAGGTATTCCTTTTCTAGTTACCAGCTGTGCAATCTGAATCCAGCATCCAAAAGTCATGTTGTGTTTTCTGGATTGTGCACAGTCACCAGTAATAACCATTTTGCAATTGGAGATTTATTAAAAATTCTGAGCCATGTGCATCAGTTTTTAAGCAAAATTCCCTGTTGATTTCACCTTTAACTTGCACCTTTTTTCATCTCATTCTGGCCTCTTTACATGTAAGTTACTTTCACTCTCTTACTGACTGTTAAAACCAGGATGATTTACTAACATTAAATGTATACATTTCACCCTTGAATTTGGCCTGAAAGTGGATCTCTGGCATGTGTTCTATTGCACAAGTATATTATAACGCTAATTCAAAAGTAAGAATAAAAATTATTATAAGATGATGAAATACCGCCCTCAAATATAAATATTTATAAAATTTTGCAACTGTTAATTTTTCTTTTTCTCTGGTCTGTGCATGTACCACATTTTATCACTTTTTATCTATGGCAGTTCCTGCTTTGGCTGTGAATTATGATCAGCTGCCAAAATGTCACTAATAAAGTCACAGGTCTGAAGTCTTCCCTGGTGTAGTTGCACTGAAGTCAGTGGAGTTATTCCAGAGATGGATATGTCCCCTGATGTAATTCCCTGGCTGTGGAACTTGGAGATACAGTTAGTAATTAAATCTGGCCACAACACATGTCTGACTTCACATGATTTCTACCAGCCAAAGCTCATGTTACTTTTAGATTGTCTATGTGTAGTTCTTGCTACTCACACAGATATAATTGCTAAGGAAATAAGAAGACAACACAACGCTCACCTTCTCAGCTTTTGGCATTAGAGCAGAAATTCATGTTAAGTGAAATGAGCTGTTAATCTATAAAAACTGACAGAGCCATTATCTTCACAAACAAAATTTCACATTGGGATCTCAAAGTGATCAATCCTAAATATTTATCAATTTAACATTAAATTTTACAATAGAATATGATATTTATAATTCAGAGGTCACGTGGTATTTTTTCAAACACGTTTTGGATGTGGAAGTTTGCCAAACTGTAGGAAGCTGCTACCAATCTTCCTCTAACCTTCCATTCAGAAGTATACAAATTGATTAAAACCAAGTGCACTTATGAAATATAAATTGCATATGAGCAGATGGCCAACTCTCTCAAGGAAGGTCAAGAAGGACTGCTGCATAGAGAGACAGCTCTATTATTATTATAATACGTGGTCAATGTTGTCTTTATTGAGCAGGTTTTAGAAGACCAAAATGAAGAGAGCCTTATTCCGTATTGCTTGCACACCTAAAACAACCAGTGACTTTGATGAGAGTTTTGGAATGCAAACGGAATGCAAGTTCAGACCTTCAGTGCACAGCAATACATACATAGTTTTAAATTGTATATATTTATTTAAGATATTTAAAAGTGAACCTCAGTAACATCTATATTTATGTTTAGTTCCCTAGATACTTTATTGCATAGGCTAGCCCGTAACAATTACTTGTGTTCTTTTCTCATTGTGGGCCTGATCCTGCAGTCTCTGGAGCATTCCTGTGCAGTGCTGAGTGCCCTCAAATTCCTGCACAGCCAGTGAGAATTGAGGGTGTGAAACACCTCATATAAGCACCTTGAAGGATCAATTATTATTTCTTCTTTGAAGTTGGTATTGTACCTTTTCCAACCACTATTCCTGTGTTTGCCTTTCTAGTCATGTTGAAGCTATGAAATTAATTTTAACAATTGTTCCAATAATATCTAGAGGTGAAACATTACATATATATTTTATGTGAAAGCTTTATAAAGCAGTATTTCCCAAGCATCATATTTAGAAAATTGCTGCCACTTTTTTATTTCAGGATCAATTAGACGAATTTCTAGGAGAGTTACAGCAAAGGTCAGTGAAGTTTGAGGAGTTGGTTAGTGAAATAGAATCCCTGTTTAATTCTGTTGAGGTAAGTCTAATATCTACACTACTGTTTTCGTTCCTCCTTCAATATTGGCAGTCTTTTAAGGATATTTTATACTGTTTTGTAGTTTCATGTTATCATTTTCACAGGAATTGTCTATTTCACTAGTCCTTAAACAAAGTTTCCTTACTATGAGTGATTAACTGAGAATAATATATAGTTGCTTTACTATACAGAGCTGCTGCACAGTGAACACTATGTGGGCTATTGTGATAGCACTTTCAATCTGTTTCGTTTAATTTTTAAACTTTTACATGGATCAACACTTTCAAATGTTGGATACCTAAAGTTAGGCACCTAAATTCATGTTCAGGCATCTAACTGAGTGGTCTGATGCCCAGAGGTGCTTAATACTTGTAGCCTATGTTGATTTCAATAGGAAATTTGGAAGTTCAGCTGCTTTGAAAATAAGGCTTCTTATTTAAGTGCCTAACTACAGAAACCTTAACTTTAGGCACTCAAGTTTGAAAATGTTGGCCATTGTTTTTAAAGTATTTACCTAATAATATTTCTTATACGTGAACTTGCTTAGATAATTACATACATCTTTTTGTAAAGATGCCAAAGGCCGCCAGACTAATAGTTGGTGTTTACATAATTTAGAGAGTTTTAGGTACATTCATTCACTGATGTAGTTTTACTTCTCAGATTTTCATGTTTTATTTTCCAGGAAAATAGTAAAAAAAATGAGCAGGTTTTAGAAGACCAAAATGAAGAGATCGTTAAGACAGTGATAGCCCAGTATGATGAGATGTCCCAGAACTTTGAGGAAGTGAAGAAAATGAAAATGGAATACTTGTATGACCAGATGATTAACTTTCAGCAAAGTATTGTTGAGGCGAAGGAAACCTTAGAGACAACTGTAACGGAAACTGAAGAACTTGATGATGTTGTTTTCCTAAATGTAAGTATGAATTACATTCATAACAGAAACCTTAATGATATTAGTCACATATGGCATTTGATATAATATCCTCAGACCTACTTTGTCTTCTGAGGTAAATTAATTCTGAAACCTCAGATACACCAGTCTGGAACTGCTGGGTCATGTGAAGGTTCAGAAAAGAGGTCAAAGAATGATCTGTCATGTGGAAAAGTGCCTCACAGTGAGACACTAAAGGAACTCAGTCTATTTAGCTTATTGAAGAGCAGGTTAGGAAATGACTCAGTCACAATCTATAAGAAGCAGAGAGAAGATTTCTGTTATGAAAGGATTCTTAATTATATCAAAGGATGGTGTAACAAGAAATTGGAAGGAAATGGTAATTGAAGTCGGAAGAGTCCAAACCGGGAAAAAAAGACCCACATTTTTAACAGTCAGGATAACTAACCATTGGAACAGATTACCGAGATTTGTGGTAAATTCTCCATTACTTACAGTCTCTAAATGGTTTGTGGGTTAGATGCAGGAATCACTGGCCAAAATCTATGCCCATAGGAATGCACAGTTGCTGCAAGAATTGTCAGTGACTCGGTGAGTAGCACTTCCCCCTCTGTGTCAGTACTGACTCAATGCCCATCACAATATCTGGGGGCATGTGCCACTAGATATGCCATGTCTCATGTCAGATGTAAAAATGGGTCCCTAACTATGTGTGGTTGTTAAAGATCCCAGTATTGCCAACTCTCGTGGCTTTTCTGCGACTTACATGATTTTGGCTGGGGCTGGACCCAGTCTCTCAATAATGCAAGAGGCTCCAGCTCTCTAGTGAATTGGCGCTCCCTGATTAGTTGCTGGCCTCACTTGTCTGCCCCCAAGGCAGAATCACCAGTCATCTGCTACAGGCAGAGCCCTCTCCTCCCCTCCCCACAACATCCTGAAGCCATTCTCATAGCAGGCGGGGAGGGAGCTTAAGGGTAAATCTACATGGCAAAGAAAAACCCATAGCCCTGGGGGCTAAGCTGATGGGGTTGGGGGCTGGATGGGGCAGAATTAATTGCTGGGCAGGGGATGGGCAGACATGTAAGTGAGACAAAAAGGCTAAAAAGCCCCCACAAAATAGTCTTTTTTTATTTAAAAAAAGGCACGATTTGGGGGGGCAATCTCCTAATTTTGGGGGTCTTTAACTTCTGATTTTTGATCTTTTGAGGCTGGCAATGCTGAGCTCCTCTGGCCCTTTCTATAAGGAATGGAGGGTTAATCCTGATCAGTTCTGTGTCCTCTTTGTGCTGCTAAAGAGACAGCTGAGGATTCCCATGACATGGGAGTATTCCCAGCTCAACTGGTGTAAAGATCATGGAGCTTCTAAGGGTCAGCAATGTGGAGGCAATTTTGGTCTTGGAATTTGGACCCTAATGTTTTAATGTAGAAATTATATCTCCTCCTGTAAACGTAACTTACAACTTGTTTCAGCAAAGTAATTAAGCCTTCTGCTTCAAGTGAAGCAGGAGTAATGAAAACTGACTAATCATGCTTAAAGCTAGGCAGGTGCTTAGGTACCATGCTGATTCATTCATGGCCTTAAAGAGGGGAAAATACTTGGAGACCTAAATTCTCTGGTGGTGCGTATGGGAAAATTTCCAGTGAAGTTCATGAAGTGGTGCTTATTTACATCAACAGAAAAGAGCAGACTCGGTCTTGAAATTACGTGCTTTAATATTATGTTGACTTCTGTTTTTTATTGTTAATACATTCTTTTCCCCTTTCTCTATTAGTTATATAAAGAAATGAATAAAAGGTATATGAAATGTGGTTTAGGTGCATTGTAGTGAATATTAGGAATAGCATGTTTGGCTATTTAATTTAATACTTTCTAGCTTTATTGAAAGCATGCTTCCAGTATAAATATCTGCTTTTAAAAACACCACAAATAATAGTCTGTGAAGAAATCTTACACTTGTTACTGTAGCTGACAGCTTTTGAAGGGTTTTGCATGTGTTTTATAATTCATAATTTAAATAATAATAAATATAGCTTTTTTTTAAATGTCAGATCACTTGGAATATTCTGCATAGCCATTCTTAAATAGCTGCTGCTTGTAATTATATAAGAGCATTCTGATGATGCTTAGATTTCTGCCTTAAATACCCTGTTTTGAAGTGTTCATATTTTACTGGTGTAATTTCCATATGAGATGAAATCTTAATGAAAATCATCCAACATGTCACTTATATGGGTGGAACTGCTGGGATAAATTCAGAGCTAGTATAAATGGTTGCAACTCTAGTGAAGTTTGAATTTGACTGTTATTTCATCTGTGTTTGTATCCTCCCTCCCTCCCCAAACACACACACCAACAAAACCCCCAAACCCATAATCAAACCCTTATTCCCTATCTGATTTGCCACTGAGCGTTCCGTTTAGTGGGACTCATCCTGATGAGAGAGAATTTAATCTTAAAATCATTTGCCATCTGCTAAAATCTGCACAAGTTATCTCTTATTATTCATAAAGCCTGAACCCGCAGCCCTTTTGTGCACAACAGTGTTATTGAGTGAAATCCTGGCCCCACTGAAGTCAATGGCAAAACTCCTCTTGAAGTGGGGCCAGGATTTCACTTATTGACTTAAATGGGAGTTATGTACCGATATGCGCCCCATATGATTTATCGGTACTGAAGTCAATGGTACTTAGTCATGCGCTTAAAGGTATGCATGTGCTTAAAGTGTTCAGCTGGATTGGGGCCCAGGTAAATTGTATGTGGCCAATTCAGGGACATACTGTAAAATAGTAAGTTTTTTTAATAAGAAATATCAAATTGGAAATTTCTATATGTAAGTAAAGGGTTATTTTTTAAGTGATGCTCAAAACATCCTTTTACATTTCTCATTATTCATGGGATTTGTGCTATGAAATCATGTGGCATAAGAACGGCCATACTGGGTCAGACCAAAGGTCCATCTTTCCCAGTATCCTGTCTTCCGACAGTGGCCAATGCCAGGTGCCCCAGAGGGAATGAACAAGTGTCATCAAGTGATCCATTCCCTGTCATTTATTCCCAGCTTCTGGCAAAAACAGGGTATGGACACCATCCCTGCCCATCCTGGCTGATAGCCATCAATGAACTTATCTAATTCTTTTTTGAACCCTGTTATAGTCTTGGCCTTTGCTTTTTTGACTGCGGCTGCATATTGAGTGGATGTTTTCAGAGAACTATCCACAATGACTCCAAGATCTCTTTCTTGAGTGGTAACAATTAATTTAGATCTCATCATTTTATATATATAGTTGGGATTATGTTTTCCAATGTGCATTACTTTGCATTTATCAACATTGAATTTTATCTGCCATTTTGTTGCCCAGTGACCCAGTTTTGAGAGATCCTTTTGTAGCTCTTCGCAGGCTGCCTAGGACTTAACTGTCTTGAGTAGGTTTGTATCCTCTGCAAATTTTGCCACTTTCCTGTTTACCCCTTTTTCCAGATCATTTATGAATATGTTGAATAGGACTTGTCCCAGTACAGACCCCTGTGGGACACCCACTACATTAAAATTGTATACCAGCATGTGGCAATCTGTCCAATTACTTGTATATTGTAGATTATTGAAAAGTAGGCTATGCAAAAATAATTTTCAAGGATTTTTATTGCATGTTGTTTACTAGCATTAGCTTACGTATTAAAATTAGTTTGTTTTGTGCATGAACTAGATTATTTTACTTGATTGTATCTGATTTACTAAAAAACGCGAAGAAAAGGGTTTATATAATGCTGCACGTCTTTCTCAAGAAAATTTATTTTTTATTACATATATCCTGTTAAAACTGTGAACAACTAACAACTTCAGTGTAAAAACAAATGGGGTTGCTCGACTGCTTTGTAGAAAGAATTATTTCATTTCCTTGGAGCTGCTTTTGCCTCAAAGTTTAAAATATGTTGCTGTTTTTCATAATGAACCAAGCAAATAAGGGCTAATTGAGTCCAATCCATTTTCCTTTTTCTTTTTTTCTCCTCATAACCAGCTGCTTTACATTATGTCTCTGAAGTCAACTTCCTGTAGATAGATGTAATTTTCTGTAGCCTTTAAATATACAAAGGGACAATGTCAATAAGCTTAAACCCCATATTCTTGAGGGCCTTACTGTGAACTTCATATCTAAACTTTCCCACAGTTCATGAGTGTACAGATTTGTGTCGTTAGATTGGGTTCATCTTTACTGCTAAGATATCCTTGAACTAATTTTAAACATTGTACCCCTTAGTTAACGTCCAAGGTTAGGAAGTTTTCTTCTCTTTGCTTGTTGCTCTTAAATCCATGGGAAATATTTTGAGCAGTGCATGTCACATGTTGTTCATCTTTGAGCTTTGGAAGCTATGTAATACTACAGGGATTTATTTGGATATATATTTTCTTCCCAATAGGTTACTTTCGGCAATGGATAAATCTCTCTCATTAGAAAAAATGCCCAGTGCATTTTCACTTTTTGACCATTATGCAGACGCTTCAGTGAGAAGTGACCAGAATACCTTAAAATGTGTTGCTGGTAAGAATCTATGGGTGCATCCTGTGAAAAATAAACATTTTCGCAAAGCCCTGGAATTTATAGAAAAGTAAAATTAGAATGTGCTTTGAAAAAAAAAGTTTAGAGTTGTGAGCCTGTGTAATTAGCAATCAGAGCTGAATTTGAAATGAAGTCTAATTGTGCACAAGTGCTTGGTTTATTGCTGGGCAGGGGAAAAGGTAGCGCAGGAGAAAACACTAAAATGTCTTGTTTATTCTAAATTCTAATCACCCTTTACAATACCTGTTCATTCCAAAGTGAAAATCTCATATTGGCATAAATCCTGTGTAACACTCTCCATGCTAAGTAAGCCCCATGGTGCCCATGTGTGGGGTCACAAATACGGCAGCCATTCAGGGTGTGCTTCTGACCCACCTCCTTGCTGGGGAAGCAGGCCTCTGGAGTGGAGAGAAAAGTTGGGGGTGGACTGAAAAAGGAGGCTACTGGATGTGTATTTATGTGGATCTAGTGGTTGGAAAACTTATCCACATATGGATATGAAGGAGCAGTGGCTACAGTAGCTGGACCCAGCCTACTCTGTAGGCAAGGGCAGTGACTATGGAGGGTAATGGGGTGTATTCCATCTCCCCAGCCCATGCTTAGTTCACAAGCCTGTTCAGTTTAAACTAAAGCCTGTTTAGTTGCGCTTTGTGCCATATGTGTGTGTGAATTTTACCTATGAAGATCATCCAGATCTGACCAGCAGTCATGGAAGTTGAGAGAATAAACAAGCCATGTTTGTCTACTGGCCATGGTGTATCAGCTTCATCCATTACTAGCTTTCTTTTCAGTTTTATGATTTCTGAGAACTAACAGCTCAGAATCAGCATAGTTCTTTGCAGCAAGCCACCTACTCAGCTTCCCTCCTGTCAGCACCCTGCCAACCATTCTCTTCATCTTTTCAAAACATATTTTTAAATGTTGTTTCAAGAAATAAGAAAATTAAATGTATTTAGATGTATCAAGGCAATTCTGTATTCAAGCGATGGTCTGAGTGCTGGCGCCCTAACCCAACCCAACCCCATGCCATTGTAGCTTTAAAAAAAAGTAACTTACTAGGAAATCTCTAGCAGTTTTTATTAAAGATTTAGAGCAAATTTCCTTTGATGCTATTATTCAGTTTATAAACTGACCCTTCCAATCCAGCAGGCAAGTCCCACCTTCCCACTCTGACTGCCAGCTAATGGCAAGGAGGTAACTGATGGAACAGATTTGCTTTGCCTTTGTTTTGTGTTTGCTTTCCACAAACACTTGGATTAAAAACCAGTTAGTTTCCTAAAGTTGCTGAGATCTGCTTTAACCACTGTGTCCAATCAAAACCAAACAGCACATCCAACCAGGGCTGGATTTGCACTGACAAACTAGGGGTGAGGGGCTCTAGCTCCCATTTCCAGTTCCCAATAACCCAGCTAGCCCCCTCCTATATTTCTCTCCTTCCCTTTTTCCTCCATATAGTCTTTTCCCTTGCTCTTCTGCACTGTCTCTCTACATTCCCTTGAAACTAAACCTGTGATATAAACAGAAGATATCATCTCTTCCTCTTTTTTCTTTTCCTCCATACCTTTTAATGCTCTCTCTCCCTTAGCTCCCTATGCAGTCTAGCCTCTTTCTCTTCCTATCTAATCCTCCTTTTTGTGCTGTCTCTTCTGTGACTTTTGCATTGCTCACCTCTGCTGCATCACTCTATTCTATCTATTTAAAGTACTTATATGAAGCCCATTACTATACCATCTGTGACTGTACCTCGCAGTCTTTATCTATTTATCTTTGCAAGTAGAGTGTTTGCCAAAATATACACATTCGGGTCGACTGAAAATTTAGCAAATTTATGCTGAATTTACCAAATTCTTTCAGTTGAAAAGAAACCCAAATATTTTCGAGTTTTTCAAATCACCAGAACATTTTTGTTTCAGGTTAATCCAAAGCTTTTTTTTTTCTCTGATGTTTTTTGAGCCAACTAGCAGAAAAATATATTCATCCAGCTCTAATCTCAACACCTCTGAGAGGTAGGGAAGTGCTATTATACTCCTTTTACAGTTGGGGAACTGAGCCACAGAGAGGCTAAGTGACTTGCCCAATGTCAGACAGGAAGCCTGTGACAGAACAGGGAATTGAACCAGGCTCTTCCCAGTCGCAGGTGCCAGAACAACTGGACCATACTTCTTCCACTTCTTTGTCAGTGCACTGACACGGAAATGAAATTTCCTCAGATCTTGATCTTTGAAGTCCTCTCATCCCCTGCACATGCGTGTGCGTGCACACGCTCACTCTCTCTCTCTCTCTCTCTCTCTCTGTGCTGTATGGTTGATAAAATAGCAAAAATAGATTTTTTTCAGAGTCTTTTCACCCAATCAGAAAATTCTCCCCAAGAGCTTCCCACCCAGTAACTGTCTCCTTCACCCATTTGTCTCTTCACTTAATCCACTCTCTCAATAAAGGCCTGGGACCATAGATAAACCTTGCAGCATACCCAGAATGTAATCAAATCTGTCAGGAAGAAAAGGAGGGAACAAATTCCAAGGTCAAGGACGTGTCACTGATAAAAACCTGCCACCAGCCCCTGCTGTTTAAACCAGGTTACTGTTTGACTCCAGCACTTCCACTGATTGCCACTTTCTGCCAGGGATACTATGAAAGGAGGGGGAAACTGACCATTCTCCCCATTATACTGACCTTGTGAAAACCCCTCTATGGAATGCTATCTGTTTGGGTCGTCTTGGTTTTACTGTGAGCAGAGAGAGTAGAACCAGGGATGAAATGATCTATGCGACAGCTTGTCACTGAAAACTAGAGTTGGTAGAAATTTTTTTGATGGATTATTTTTTCATCAGAAAATGCCATTTCATTAACATAGAAACTTTCCCTGGAAACTTGTCAGTTTTGATTACATTTTATTTCAGGAAAAAAACTTCGACATGAAGCATTTTGATAATGTCAGTATATTCCATTTCAACATTTTCTGAGGGGAATATATCAATATTTTGTTTTGAAATGACTTTTCAATTTGAAATTTAATTCTATATTATAAAAAACAAAGTTGATATTGAATGAAATATTTTGATTTAATACAAACTAAATGTTTTGATAGACTTGAAACAACAATTTTTCAAAAAATTTCATTGTTTGGGAAATTTTGAAATGTTTTGTTTTCATTCTAATTTTGGAACAGAAACAGATTTGAAAATTGCATCATTTCCCATTAAATAGGAATTCTGGTTTCCATACAACTCTACTTAAAACCCACAATCATTTCCCCACTGGACACAATTAGAAGACAGGCTCTTCTAGATGCAATAAAAAAAACCCCAAATCTGGTTTGCTTTTAGCAACTAAAGGGATGATTTTTTCAATGACAGGCAGATGTATTCTTACTGTAGCTCTCGGTATAAATCACAGGAAAACAGCTAGCATCAGCATCTACTTTGTTAATGCCACAGGCGATCATCATCATTAGTCGGAAGATAACTGAAAAGAGCAAAAGCTTTCTGCTTAGATCTTTATAGAATCCATGTAACATGGAAATTTACTGGGTAAATGAAAAAACAGTGCATATTTTTGTTCTGTGCAATCAGACTATTTAATGGTGAGATATGGTTTTGTCTTCCATTGACTCATAATCCTGAAAAATAACCATCTCATGAGGGCTGGTTCCATTTGGATCAGCAGTCAAACTTTTGGGTGCTTATCTGAGGATTGTGAGGACTTTGTGGCATCCCCAATCAGGTGTCAGATGATATAGGGTTCAAAATCAAAGTATGGCAGCCTTGCAGCTCAAGCAGAGTTCTATGTCTGCCCCCTGAAAGGATTATCTCCCCACAAAACATCTGTCATCAGATGCTCCTGGTGTGGTGCTATGTTCTGTTCAATGTTGATATTAATTGGCTGTGTGCGTTTGTTCCCTCTGTGTGCTGCCCCAGCTCTGCAGATCGCTGGCACAGCAGACCCCAAGAGAACCCCCAATGACCACAGACTCTAGTAAGGTACGAAGGCACCTGGGCCAGGTTTATTGTCAAACGAAGCACAGTAATAGTTCCCTCTAGACTCTACTCTACAGGACATACTACAAATATGTGCCCCCTGGCAATGGACTCAGCTCAGTCAGTGGCGGGACTCTCCATTGTTCCCTAGGCTGGACAAAGACACCGTCCCAGGGATGCATTCTTATACACAGGTACAAACAAGTTACACATCACTCCTGACGTATTGAGGTTCAACCCTTCTACGAAGCAAGGTACAACCCCTCTACGTAGTAAGGTGCTGCCTCTCACCTTGTACATGTTGGTTCAAACAAAACAACTCTATCCATCATATTACCCTTTTGGCCCTGTCATTGGGATGGATCAGCTTGTTCCTTGTTATCTGTGTGGAGTGTACAAGTATGCGAATGTTCTGATATCTGGTGTCCAGTACCTTTTAGGTATGTCTCTTTTTGCAGCATCAGCCCTTTCCTTGTCAGCTTCTGTGAGCAGGGCCTGCCTCTGGCTCACAGCTTAACTTTGTGTTATGTTAGCAAAGTCTTGACCATTACTTTAGTTCAGGCCTTAGGCCTCCTACCGGGCCTCTGATAAGGGTTTATGTTTCAGGGCCTCATCTTACTACAACACCCCTGGACATCCAGGGAACAGTTCAACAATAGTGAGACTCCAAAGAGTCTCTCTCTCTCCACGCTGTTAAGTTCTGAGCCCTGGAGGACAGAGCCCACTTAGCATCGTGTCCAAGCAGAGTCTGTTCCTCTCTGGGAGTAATGGCCTCTCCCATAGTTCACATCCTTTCTTTTAAAGACCTATTGCTCAGCTGTCACCTCTCCCTCTAGAATTGACAGACTGTACAATCTCTTCATGGTATGACAGGTACTTTTCCTAGATTCCAAGGAATCTTATCAACTATTTCTGCCCTTGGCTGGCAGTGGCGTACATCCACTCCTGCCTCTGAAACCTGGCTCCCTTCTTCAGTAGGTTTCCACTTCCCACTAACTAGCTCTAGTGTAGTATTTCCTATGAACAAATGTTTCTCTTGTCTTCTTGGTTGGTCTCCTGTTCAGCAGGTGCTGTCCTGTTATAATCTCTCTGTTCAGGGCAAGGCCAGTTCCACACAAATTGCCTCTTCCAAGAGGCAGCCTACTTCCCTCTCTAATACAGTGCAATCCACAATAGTAACCCTCCTGCTGGGCTTTCTGATCTGACAGCTTAAATTATAAGAGGCACTTTGAGGCTTCAGCAGAATTTATGCCTCAGAGTGCACTACAAAGTAGTAGATGCCTGAGCACGTGGACTCACTCTCTTCTATTAAGGTTAATAGACCTCATGGGGAAAGGGCAGGGGAAGGGATGATGCCCATGACATTTTACTACATTGCAGTACATACCTGATAGCTTTAAGTTTTAAAGGTATCACTGGACTCAATGGTGGAACACGGGTTCCCATATCACCGAAGGGCAGACAGAGGCAGCCTGTATCTATTGATATCTAGATTGGGAGAAAGCAAGTTAGTGACCTGGGCACTCCTAAGGCTGACCGGACTCTGGGTTGGTGGGGAAGGTCCCACTTTACCATTCCCTGAAGAGGATGCTTGTAGCTAGTTGAAAGGAAGCTTATTGTCCTTATTCAGTCATTTGAAATAGTCCCCCTATTTTTTATTTTAATGACTCCTTAACTGGCTGTCATCTCAAGTATTCATAGTTAAAGGAAAATAAACCATCTGATTGCCTCATGACATGCATAACTGGAGTTGATGTGGTTCAATATGAGCAGTATAAATAACTACCAAAGTCTATCTTCCAGTTCCACAGACTCCAAAATTGCTACCTCAGGAACCAAACTCTGCTACAAGCACATCAATTGCAATCTATTGGACTGTGAGTGAAGGAGACATCATTGATTGCTTCCAGGTGTATTGCATGGAGGAGCCTCAACCGAACAAAGCTCAAAGTGGTATGTGACTTTTGAACCTGCATCTCACCAACATTAGTTCAGCATCTCAAATAAAATTATATCTAAAATGATCCTTAAAAATGTGGCTATTGCTATATAAAGGGGAAGAGCACAATATGACTGATCCTGAAGAGTTAATATTAACAGTAGTAAGGACAGATAATGCTGCAGATACAGATCTCCACCTCTGAAAATCAGGTGCCTGATTATGGATTTAGGGGTCTGGATTTATGCTCCCAAGTTGGAGAAATGTGTTCGGTGGTAACAAAGCAGGAAAAACTCAGCAAAAATGCAACATTTCAACACACAGGTGCAGATTTTTCAAAATGGCACAAAAATATTTTACTTTTTAAATATGTGAATTTGAGGTGCAATAAAGAAGTTTGTACAGTAAAAAAATAGACTAGTAAGAATTATTTAAAGTATTTGAATGTTGCTTAAACATTTTTTGTAAGATGTGCAGCGAATTAAATTCCTTTCTGAGAGAGTAAGTTACACAAGACAGAAATGAAGCCAAGATTCACAACTGTTTACAGCTGACGTATTACGAAAAATTTGGGGTCCAGTCCCTCAAAGCATTGAGTGCTCTGATATCCATTTGACTTCAATGGGAATTGAGGGCACTCAGCACTAGGGCTGATCTAGGGGTTAATCAGAACTTTTTTTCAGTGGAAAATTGGGTTTCCAATTAAACAAAATCTTCCAAATAAAATGTCTGCTTTCAGGAGCAGTGTTGTAGCCATGTTGGTCCCAGGATATTAGAGAGACAAGATGAGTGAGGTAATATATTTTATTGGCTCAACTTCTGTTGGAGAGAGGCGGGGGCGGGGGGGGGAGAGATAGAGAGAGAGACACACACACACACACAAGCAAGCTTTTCTTCTTCAGAAGAAGAGTTCTGTGTAGCTCGAAAGCTTCTCTCTCTCTCTCCCTCTGTCTCTCCAACAGAAGGTCCAGTAAAAGATATTATCTCAGCCATCTTGTCTTTACTTTCAGGAGAAAATTTCAATATGTAATTGAAAAAACAAATGCCCCCAACGAAAGAGTTTTCAATTTTGGCTGAATGCTAAAAATTTTCTTTTCAAAATAGTGCCACAGTACCTCATGGGAATTTTAATCTGAGTGTTTTATACTTACATTCTCCTTTATAGGCCAGGCTCTCTGGTTGGACTGTATCTCCCAAGATGCACCACAGACAGGGATTCCTATGATGCACTCCTTTACTCAGAGGGGAGAAGGAGATGTTTTCCACCCAGAGAGCAGCCATACTACAACTCCTGTGAAGCACTGCAGCACCATTTTAACTGGAAATATTTTGGTTTGTGATAAATTGCCAAAAAGTCTAAATTTTCTGTGGAAAGCAAAGAGAGTCATTTTTCTCTAAATTTCCTGCAGAAAAACACCCCTCTGTTTCTCAACCATCTCTACTGAACGCCTTGCAAGAAGAACTTAGCACATTTGCCTGTAGTAATCCCTTTGTATCTTAACTTTGCTTTTCTGCCGTTTTATTTGAGAGTGAATGGTAAAGAGTTAAAGCAATTTAAGTGCTAGAAGTCCTCCATGTTAATTAGCCAAGGGGGTGCTGAGCTATCTCCACAAATGCAGTGTGCAATAAAAAGCCAACTGGCAATTAAATTTGATGGTGCCCACCAGTGGCGCTTGAACAATTTGTACAGTGTGGGTGCTGAAAGCCATTGAACAAAACTGCAAGCCCTGTATATGATGGAAACCTCTTCAAGCCAGGGGGTGCCGCTGCACCCCTAGTTCCAGCACCGCTGATGACCACAAGTAAACCGTCCCATTATCTCCTTACTCTGCAGAACTCATTTAGTTCCTTCTTGACCATATTTTTGTGGCAAGTGTTATGCCTATTCTATATAAGCCCCGATATGATCGACTCCTGTTTGGTCAATATAAGAGACCCTAAACCGTACAAATTGTTTCTAACAGGTGTGCATTTCTCTAATGACCTGTATGTGTGTGCTTGTACTAGCCTTGGTGGAAGAATACAGAGTTACAGTGAAGGAGAGTTACTGCATTCTGGAAGACCTGGAGCCAGATCGCTATTATGGTGTGTGGGTCATGGCTGTGAACTATACAGGATGTAGCTTACCGAGTCGCAAATCCACTTTCAGAACTGGTAGGTATATTTTGGCATTTAAAGATTAGATCTCAGTTCCTGAGACAGTATTAACTAGACAATGCTATTAGAAATGTAGAGAAGTGTTTCACTGATTCCATCCACTAGATAATAGGCAAGTCACATAGTTTCCCTACCTGTAAAATGACAGCAATGTATTTACCACATGTGAAATTTGAGAAAACACAGAATTTAAAATGTCCCCAATTGTGACGTGTACTTGAGGCATTGGAATGGAATGATATTAGTTCAATTTCTGACTCTGTCAGAAATTGTGACTTTGGGAAAGTTGCTCAGTCGCTCTGTGCCTCGGTTTCTCATCTATAAAATGGGGATGATATTGATACTTACTTTTCTCCACCTTTTTTCTGTCTTGTCTATTTAAATGGTAACCTCTTTGGGGGGGGGTCTCTTATTATGTGTATGTACAGCACCTAGCACACAGAGGCCCGGAATTTGGCTGGGGATTCTAGGCACTATCGTGATATGAATAATAAATTATAATAACGGCAAGTAATTAGATAAGTATTATGTATTAGCTTCATTTGACAGATTAGGAAACTGAGGCTCAGAGTTTGTGACTTGCTTTCGGGGCACCATGATCTAGCAGATTAGGCATAGGTTTAGGAGTCCTGTGTTCTAATCCATGTTCTGACACTTACTTTGCTGGATGACTTTTGTCAGATCATTTAAACTCTGCAGGATGAGGAGGATTATTCAATTTCCCTATTGGTAAAACACGGATAATGATATTTACATGCTTTATAATGAAATAATGTTTATAAAGCACCAAGTATTATTGAGATCGCTTGGTGGAAGCTGTGGCTTTGAGTCCTGTACTTAATCCACTGAGCCACAAAGTTTTTGGATCCTCCTCTTCTCATCCTGGAGCATGTTAAGTCATAGTGCATATTTTTTACCAAAGATTTTTGCGAAAAATAACTGGAAAGAAAGTTCAGACTTCCCAAATTTTGTGAAAACCCACAGGTTTGGGGGTGCAAAATCCTTTACATTTAAATGGCCAAATAATTCACATGAATTTTCACAAAAAATGTTCTACCAGAGTTTTGTCCTGCCCTGATTTCTAATCTCTCTGAATCTGGCTTCTGGCAGCTAAATGTTATTTTTGGCATCAGGCTAAAGTGCAAACTAGTTGTTCCAGCTGGAAAGTCAACATACTTTTCACAAAATCTAAAGTTTTTTAAAAGACTAACTCTTTGGACTGTTATTTGTTTGATATTGTTTTATTTATGCCTGTCCCTTTTGGAAGCTGGATGATTTTTTTATATGAACTATTCACTCTGCTTCCATCTTTTGGTCACTGCCCATCCACCTGAAGAGAACTCCCTCTGGAGTCCATTGATGCTACATTCTGTAACGGGCTAGTGGTAATGTTGTATAGTGGAAGATACTATATCACCCTGCCCTCTCAAACACCTAGGGACAGCAAAATTATCACAGACAATAGAAACTAGTTCTCCAGCATATCAGTTCAGGGAACGACTGCTAGGTCACAGGTTGGAATATTCAGATCCTTTAAATCAGTGGTTTTCAACCTATGGTCCGTAGACTCTTGGGGGGTCCACAGACTATGTCTAAGATTTCCAAAGGGGTCCATTCACAATTTTGTATGGGTCTGCAAATGATTCCAGTCTATCTTGCCACTTAGACAAGTTTGCATTTACGATAGATGGTCCCTTATACCAAAAATCACAACAACGTTCAGGTTACTCTCAGTCCCAAAGGACCAGTCACTTACCCTAGGACAATTGCACTTTAGATCTTACACCTATAATAAACTAACTAAAGATGTATAAACTAAGAAAAAGCAAAGAGAGTTATTCCCAATATTAAAGCAGATAAACATACACACACAAATGAGTTACAGCCTAGGGCTAACCCAGACTAAGCAGCTGCGGATCCCTTGCTTACGCTTAGAAATCTTTGACCTTCAGAGTTCAAACAGCATAGAGAGTTTCTTTGTGTTAGGGATTTTTATTGCCTTCTCCCCCAAGTTCAAGATGATGGGATGAGTTCACACATTCGCCTCCTCTTCATGGGGGTGAGGGAGGAATACTATTAACAAAGTCTTTGTTCTTTGATGTTTCACAATGTCTCATTTGGTTACAATGGGCCTTCTTGATGGGCAGGCGCAGGACCTAACACCTTCTGTAGGAAGCCAGCATTTTACATTAATTAATGTTTCATTCTTGTTTGATTTATACAATTACAGAGGATTACAATGCAAACCCTTAATATAACCTTATAACGGGGTTCAGATGTTATAAATGAGATGAATACATGCAACTTCCTACAAGCGTTTCACAAAGACTAAACACAAAACACATTTTTATAACCGTAATACCTATTTTAACAATACTAACACACGGGTGAGCCAGACTGATTCCCAGCTATATATTGGTCAGTCTTCAGTTGAGGCCTATGGGCTTAGTATGAGCTGGCACCTGGTCTGCCAGCATCACACTGTTGCACAGTTTAATTCATAAAGTCATGGGAGTAAAAAAGACAAAATGGCCGAGAACTTAAAAATTGGATAGTAACAGACTGCATGATTCAGCCTTATGATATTCAGAATAAAAAGAGCTCTCAACCCTGCTTGTACCTGCTTGCATCACTTCACACTAACTCTACAGACATTTTAGGTTTCAGAGTGACAATTCCTCCTTGAAAGCTGTGGAAAACAGGCTGAGCCTTATAACATCCTGAGGGTCACCAAACCTGGTCTATTGTGGGCCAGTACGTGGAACAGATCATCATCTGGCATAAGGTAGCATGGCTCCATTGACATTAATGGAGCCACACAGAGTAACAACAGCTAAGGATCAGGCCCACTGACTTCTTGTTTTGGCATGACGCTTCCCAGGGTACCACCACCTGCCCTTAGAATGATGCAGTCTTGTCTGTGCCTGCTGTGGATCCACAAGCCTCTGGCATCACAAACACTACTTTTCAGCCCCCCCCCCCCCAGCTCCCTGCCCCCACTTTACAAGTTAGTGATAGGTGCTCTCCAACCCCCCGAGTCCTCTGATAATTCCCTGAAATGTCCAGCCCCTTATCTCATAGACTTTAAGGTCAGAAGGGACCATTATGATCTTCTAGTCTGACCTCCTGCACAACACAGGCCATGCAGTCTCATCCACCCACTCCTGTATCAAACCCCTGACCTATGTCTGAGTTATTGAAGTCCTCAACTTGTGGCTTAAAGACTTCAAGGTGCAGAGAATCCTCCAGCAAGTGACCCATGCCCCACGCTGCAGAGGAAGGCGAAAAACCCCCAGGGCCTCTGTCAATCTGCTCTGGAGGAAAATTCCTTCCTGACCCCAAATATGGTGATCAGCTAAACCCTGAGCATATGGGCAAGACTCACCAGCCAGACACCCAGGAAAGAATTCTCTGTAGTAACTCAGATTCCACCCCATCTAACATCCCATCACAGGCCATTGGCCATATTTACTGCTAATAGTCAAAGATCAATTAATTGCCAAAATTAGGCTATCCCATCATACCATCCCTTCCATAAACTTATCAAGCTTAGTCTTGAAGCCAGATATGTCTTTTGCCTCCACTGCTCCCCTTGGCAGGCTGTTCCAGAACTTCACTCCTCTGATGGTTAGAAATCTTCATCTAATTTCAAGTCTAAACTTCCTGGTGGCCAGTTTATATCCATTTGTGCAATATTACTAGTATTACCTGCTGTTCCCAAAGAAATAGTTCACACCAGCTTGCAAGATTCAGCTCAGGATCACCACATTGCTTAACACCACAGCACTTAGCCTTGTTTTCACTGTAAATATATCTGTTTATTATAATAGAACAGAAATCTCAATGATATTATTTTAGGGACCAATATTAATATTATCCCAGAAGTGTTAAATTCAGATCTTGGTAGGCTCACATGATGCCAGTACTTCACGTAGTGGAGAAAAGTTTGCAGAGAGAAACTGAGTGAGTAAACAAAATCACTTTCAGCCTAGAAAATAAGACCTTGAATCTGATAGGCTAATTCAGTACATTATTTCACACAATATTCCTTTAATCACTTGCAATCCATGTCCTCCTTCATGTACATTTTTCTATATGTGCAATAGGGTTTGTAGTCTTTGAGTTTAGGCCATAGGGAAGAGAAGTGTAGTATTAAATTTTGGTAGCTGCATTGCAACAATACACGGGACACAATTAAAGCAGCAAAGTTAGCCCTTTGCTACTACTCAGTTCTTCTGCATCATATTAATTTTTGTTATACAGTTGATGCAAGGGCTGCTGAAGACAGAGCTGTGGTAATCTAGGTATAACCAGACCCTATGCTGCTTCATGGGTCTATTCCTTAAAGCACCACATAAATGAGTGAAAAAAGTGTTTGAGATCATCTAAATCAGTGGTTCTCAAACTTTTTTACTGGTGACCCCTTTCACATAGCAAGGATCTGTGTGCAAACCACCCCCCCTATGTAAAAAAGTGTTTTTAATTTATATTTAACACCATTATAAATGCTGGAGGCAAAGTGGGGTTTGAGGGTGGAGGCTGACAGCTCGCGACCCCCCCCATGTAATAACCGTGTGACACCCTGAGGGGTCCTGACCCCCAGTTTGAGAACCCCGATCTAAATTAACTTGTTAAGGAAACTCTGAACTGCATGAATTTACGTAATGATTTCTCATGGGTTCTTTCTGGAGGGATTGAACTTGAGACCTTCAGCTCCAAAGCATAGGGCACAGAATAAATTGCACGTAATTCTTACTACTTTTTTTGGGGGGTAATGAGATGGGTAAAGTAAAGTGTTTTTCCTGATTAGCGTGCACCTCCCTTCCCCCCTCCCCCCCAAAAAAAAGATAACAGGGGATGGGAGAACATTATTGTAGTGGTGTTTACAGTTGTTTCCGCGCACATTATTTCCATCTGAGGAAAAATGATCTTTCTACACTAATTTAGTTTGTTTTTTTAGGATTGGTGACATATACATTTTGTAGTTGTCATTTCATTTCAATCTTCCTAGCATATATATTGCAGTTGCTGTAGCATTCTTCATAGTACAGCTAACACATCATTGTGTTCACAGCACCCTCTACCCCCTTACTAAAGGCAGAAGACTGTACTGTGTGTTGGGACACTGCCATCATCCGATGGAGCACAGCCAACTCAGAAGCAACAAAGTCTTTCACACTGGAGTACTGCAGACAGTACTCTCCTGAAGGAGAGGGTCTCAGGTCAGTCCCTAAGGTTTGAAATGTGGATAGATGAGATTAAATAGAAGTTAAGGAGCACTTTCCAGATCATGGATTATTATATAAGAGATTATGTAATTCAGGACAAAGAGAATAAAGAAGAAATCAGCTTCTGGGCCAGATGCTAATCTCTGATCTTAGATCGGGGGAAACTAGAAATATCATCATTTTATTCTGCTAAGCTAATGAACCCATTTACTTCAGACCCAAACCTGAAGTCCTTATGCAGTCTTTACTCAGGAAAAACTTCCATTGAGCTAGTCCTCAATTGGGAAATAAGAGATTAAGGGGCAAATTCTACCTCTTCCTCTTCAGCTATGGAGGGCCCCTTCCCCCTCCTTCCCAGCAGAACCAGTGCACTTGTGTTGCACAGAAAAGGGCAGGGGCTGGGAAGTCTGTATGTTTGCTTAAAAAAAAAAAAGATTTAAGGGACCTGAAAATCTGTTGTGGGGGATTCATCACTAGAGCATAGCAGAAGGATTCATTCATGTGATTTCTTTATTAAACACATCACAAGTATTAGTATGCTATTGGTATGGAGCTTTCCTATGTTAAATTGTAAGATTTACAATTAAATTATAAGCTTTCCTAAGACCTGATCCATCAATGAGTTCTGTGTGGGTGACCGCCTGGTGATTTCAATTGGGCTCTATGCTGGCACAGGGGTCTGTCTGTGCAAATCATCTTGCTATATCAAAAAAACTTGCATTGTAAGATCCTCAGGGCAGGGACCTAGTTTGCTATGTATTTATGCAGCACCCAGAACAATGGGGCCCCAGATCATGAGTGGGTTCAGATTCTAGATATTCTTGCAATGCAAATAATAATCATTAGTAATGCATGTACTCTAAAAATTACAATAACAGGCGTATCCAAATTGTGAGTGCACGCAACTTATAAACCATTTCTCCTAGGAAAATAATAATTAATCATCACTAATAAATAACCTTTCCTACCCCACCCCAAAAAAGGCTCCCCACAGAAAAACAAACCGACTCTTGGATTGGAGCTGGTTTGGAATTTTTTGACAATTTTTTTTTTATCAGAAAATGCCAATTTGTTGAAACCAAAAAGTTTTGTGGCAATGTACTGCTTTTGACTGAACTTTTGGGAAAAGTTTCTCAAGTCCAGAATGGAATTTCAGGAGGTGAGGAGAGGAGGGAGACCCAGCCCAGAAGAGTCCATGATGAGGTCACTCACCTGGGATGTCAGATACCCAGGTTCAAGTCCCTGGTCTGAATCAGGCAGAGCAAGGACTTGAACCTGAGTTGCTGATGTCCAACGTGACTGTTCTAGCCACTGGATGATTGGCTATTCTGGAGTGGAGCTATTTCTCTGTTTTTTCACCAAAACACTTCAAAGGGTCTTTGTTTCATCCTGACATGGAATGGGTCCATTTTCGAAATCTCAAATGTTCGTGGGTCAGCAAAACCATTTCCCACCCACCTCTGCTTACCATCCGTCACTTCAAACACAGTAGTGATGACACTGAGTATATACGTTGTCATCATCCATATCAAGGCACATATTTGTCAGGTGAGGGTAATAGGTTCCAATGACATCAGCACTGTCCCAGACTGCATTGACTTCAGTGTGTGTTCCCCATAACTGATTAGTATATTTTCTGTCCTCTTGTACCTGCCCAAAGGATGGCAACAGAGAGAATGAGAAAAAAAACAGGCCCCTCATGACCTTCCAGCCCCACATGATGCAGGGACAGTAAGGAAGACGGAGGTTTATACAGAAGGAAGAGCCCATTGCCCAAAGGCGTTTGGGGGAATAGTTTAATTGTTCTTAAAAATAACAGAAATGAATTAGGTGACACACAGAGGCAGTTGGTGATAGTCTCTAAGGAAAAGGAAAAACAAACAGGATAAATACATTTTAAAAGAATATTTAAATAGCCTGCAAGAAAAGTCAGTACCTATGTGCCAAATGTAACCCCCAGAGCTCTACAATGTAGACCATGGCTCCTTCTGACCTTTAAATGGGGCGTTGAGGCCTGCATAGACTAAATGTGCCAGCACATGATGCTTTGTCTTAATCCAAGCAGGAGGAGGAACAGGAGTTCTGCATGGCTGTTCCTGGTATGCAGGCAGCTGCAGCGTGCTCAGTTTCATACAAATTTTATGAGGCCCTTGAATTCCTGCCAATGTTGTCTTCAGTTAGGCAAAATGTGGTTGCTTCTGACCATACAGTACATGTTTACTCCAAGTTTACAAGTTTACTTGCAATTAATTGGAATAGCCTCTATTCTGCTCAACAGCAAAGCTGAAAATGTTCAGTTTTCTGTCATTGGTGAGCAAAATAAGTTCAGTGTGGAGCAGTTTGCTTGTGTGAAGATAACTGTGCCTACAAAATGACAGAATTGACTGACCCTCATTGTCAAGTATGCCTGTGCAAAATCTGAAATGTTCATGAGTCTATATATTACTGAATCAAATTGATATTTTGGCCTTTCTGTGACCAGAGTGAAATTTCAGAAAGGACAAAAAATAAAAGCAAATAGGGAATACATTTGACAGACACCACAGATCTTGGGGATAAGCCAGGCGCAGGCCATTTACACAGTGAACCTGTATCTCTAGTCCCATCCTGTTTTGCTCCAGCTCCATGAAGCCCAGAAGCTGCAGAACCCCCTTTCAAGGGAAATCCAAGAGGCCTGCCTCTTGGATTTCCCTTGAAAGGGGGTTCTGCAGCACCAATGGAAAGCCAATGGAAAGTTAATACAACTGCTAGGGTGTCCTGGGCATGGTGGAGGGAGCAGAGAATGAGGGAGGAGACATGGGGAAGTAGTGAGCAAGTTGGGGGTACAGGATGTGAATTGCACACTCCTGCTGGTATATGGAACTTACCAGGAAAAGGTAATACAGTCCTAGGCTACATTAACTTCTCTGCATATATCCTTCTGGGGATCCACCACAGACAAGGGGGGGGGTGTCTCCAATACACCATAGGGGGCTGGATCAGGTGCAAGTATACAGGGCCTACACGCAAATGCTTGTGGCCTTCTGCAGGTTCCAGGAGATCTACCAGGTATGTGGACAGGACCACACCCTTTCCTGTGGAGACAATCCTCACTCCCCAATGGGAGAGTGTGGGGGAATCTCTGCAAAGAAATCGGCACAGAGATTTTTCTCCCCAAATATTCCCACCCCCTTCAACTTTTCACCCGCATGCGGGATGATCTAGTGCAGAACCTTTTTAGTTCTCTGACAACAATCACTCCCTAACCTTGCTATTGTGGTGGCTGAAGATTTCCTACTGGCTGTGTGTAAACTCATGGAACTCCTCCTCAGACATCCTTGCTTTTCTTTAATCCTTTTCCAGGCTAAGTGGGCTTGAAATATTTCTTTTGATTTCTATACCACTGCTGTTTTCTCACAGTTCTGCTTTTTCTGAGTGGAGAAGTCAATGGAGCTATGGGTGGAAGATGGAAAATTTAGAGAAATATAGTCCTGGGATTAGCTGTGTGGGCTGTTCAGATAGAAACCGTGAGAAACCTGAGAGACAGAAATTAGTATGTTGTGAATTCATAAGAAGTGGAAATAATTGTGTTTGTGTTTTCCTGAGTGAATTTAATCCTTGTGATCAGTGTGAGATAGATACCCCTAGAGACAGAAATCTTCCATCTATGTGTAGAATAGCAGGACAAGCATCCCTGCCCATTGCCTTGCCAATATGTTTGAATCCTAAACTGGAGGGGACCACCTCTTGCAGCAAAAGAATAATACTGAGTCTCCAATGCCCATTCAGTCTTATTGAGACTGTCATGAACAGTGACGAGGGCCAGTTATGGTGACGATTTGGTGACATGGACACCTGTCCAGTCGGAAGTGGATTGAGACCACCAACTCCTTTCCCATAGGTCACTTACTGGCAAGACTTTCCCTCAGCACCATTGATCTGTGCTGGATTTCAGCTAGCACCCTGATGCCAAGTGGAACCTTCAGATGTCTATGCAATACTATACCTATCTACTGGCAGGAACACTAGCCTGGTAGAGAATGGACTACTTTGCTTGAGGCCACTCTCAGAAGTACAGTCTCCATAGAGAAGATGGGTCTGGGAATGATATAACAATGTTGTCCAGTGTTGAACAGTGCTGTGGAGATGTGAAAACTTGTGCATGCTGAGCAGTTGCATCTGCCTCTGCCACTGAAGTGAATGGCAGCTGTAGGTGCTCAGAACCTCTGACAATCATCCCTAGGTGGCTCAAGATGAGCATCCCAAAACAGTCATTCAAGATTAAGCAATGCTTGTAAAAAAAAATTGGGCCTAAATGATTTGCACGCATCACTGAAGAAGAGCCTGGTACTGTGTTCAGTTATATTAGCGCAATTCAAACTCCTTTAAGAAAGGTGTAGATGGGCAGATAAGCAGGCCTGAAGCACGTGGCACAGCTGGAAATGGAACTCCAATTGCCACAAGACCATCCAGCCCTCTTAGTGGGCCCAATCCTGTGAGGTGCTATACTTGCAAAACGTTGTGTGCATTCAGCTCTCACCACAGATATCAATGATGTCAGCACAGCTCTAGATATTGGGTTCCACTGGTGGATTGTTTGGAAGGGAAAATAGCTATTTAAAATACAGAGGGGATTCTGAACACTTTAACATATGTAAGTCACCCATTGGCTTACACTGTATTTGAAAGTACTCCTTTAGAATTTTTATTGCAATAGATGGGAATAAATGGGATATATTTGTTGTGTGGATGAAAACAAAAAAACAACTTCTATAAATCAGATTTCTCATGACTCAGGAAAATCTCCAGTGTTTTAGGCAATTTCTGAGCATTGAGCCACATCAATCAGGTGATACAATCTTGTTCACCAATTTAAATGTGAAGAAAAATGTAACTGCTTCCTGCTATAAGTGAAAAAATGTTCCTGTTAAATATAATACACCTCTACCCCGATATAATGCTGTCCTCGGGAGCTAAAGAATCTTACTGCATTATGGGTGAAACTGCATTATATCAAACTTTCTTTGATCTGCCAGAGTGCACAGTCCCGCCCCCCCCAGAGCGCTGCTTTACCGTGTTATATCCGAATTTGTGTTATATCAGGTCACGTTATATCAGGGTAGAGGTGTACCTGAAATTTGGAGACTGTCTTTGAGACTTAGATTTCTCATTCTAAACAGGAGCAAGAGAGAAAATTTAAAAAATCAAGTGTCTTGTGTTCCTTTACTTTTAATGCCCTGTATCAAAGGGGTGGCCGTGTTAGTCTGGATTTGTAAAAAGCACCAGAGAGTCCTGTGGCATCTTGTAGACTAACAGAAGTATTGGAGCATGAGCTTTCGTGGGTGAATTTCCACTTCATCAGACGTGTCTGATGAAGTGGGTATTCACCCACGAAAGCTCATGCTCCAATACTTCTGTTAGTCTACAAGGTGCCACAGGACTCTTTGTTGCTTTTTAATGCCCTGTATTTTTTGTCAAAGGTTTTGTAGCAATAGTATGAAACCTAAAGAAAACCTGGCCCTTTTCCAAGAGGTTATGTCATGCTCTGACAATACAATTATCTTTCTACATTTCCAATTGTCTGTAAAATGTGATGCATATTTTAAACAGCAAGTATATAACCAAACACACAGCATATTTTGTTAGATTGATTTCCCTTCCTTCTATGACAGAAATTACAGGGTTCAATGGTTTATGCTAGATTAAGGGAGATCTAGCATCACAGTTTATCACAGGGACTTGGAAACGGAGCAGGCTTTTCCCATAGCACCATCAGGATGTTAACAATGCCGATTCCCTTCCCACATACTTGCCTTATACTCACATAAACCAGGCAGTAATCACGCCTTTTTCCCTCTGAAGGTTAAATTACTGACTAGAGGGCTGACCTAAAGCATAACCAACAAAAGTGATTGCCTATGGCTCAGGGAGGTAGGGGGGGCCTCATTGGCTCAGTTTTCCACCTCATCCCTTTCCCCAGCAGCCAGACCAAAAGGCAAGGCATTCAAAGACATTTCTTGTTTGGGACTCAGCTTGTTGTGAGTCTGGAGCTGGCTGAAATTAACTGAGTGTTCCAAATGAATGTTCAATCTTGTTGGCTTATCCTCTTTCATTAGTTGGCACCAGCAGGGATAGTTTTTAAGACTTAATCTCAGATAAAATTGATGGGCTCGTATTCTTAGGAAGCTAAAAGCTAGCTAAAATAGGTTACTAGGCACAGTACCTTACTGGCAAACCTGATCACTGTTTTACTGATAGGTCCGTTCTGCGTCCAGACAACTTTGTGCTGCTATTAAATCTGAGCTGTAGGTGAAATATTGCGCTCTCATATTGAGATGGGCCCAAAGCCGGAATTCAAATATCCTCAGACTTGGAGGACATCCCAGTCTGAACTTGATGGCTGATCCTACTCTGAACACAAACTGCAGATCTGAACGCCCCTGCGCTATGAGAAAGTTTGGCTCTGACTCAGGATGTGAATGTTGCAGCTTGCTGCCCTCTCTACTCAGATGGACATGTTGTATAGCCTTTGGTTAGTCTAAGAAGCCATCTCAAATGTTATGATATAATTATTCTGCAATGGGGGGCGGGGAGGGAAAGGACAGCTCCTGTTTTCATGGTAGAGCAGTGACTTTTGTGGCATCTTATGGGGAAAACAGGAAGGCATTGTGCAGAGGAAATCACTGTGCTTGAGAGATTTTTGTCCATTCATTAGGACAAGCAGTTTTCTATACGTCTCCTTGTAGCTCGATTTTTCGCACGCTTTTAACTATTTGAGCAAAATGACTCCTTTTCAGTGTGTTCTGCTTCTGTGTCAGAGCTTTCAATGGAGAACTACGAAAAATGATTTCACCTGCAAAAACTGTTGGAGTATCAGGACATTCTAGAGTGTCCCAGGCTATCTTCTTAGTTTAAATAAGTGTGGATAACTTATTTCAAAGCTTTGCAAAACTCCATTCCTGCCTGAGTCTTGGCTGTCTCTCCTTCCTTGCTCCTTTTATTCTACTTTAGCCTGCCTCCAAAGTGCTTCTTTTGTATTCTTCTTGTACTCTCATCATGCCTTTTTCCATGTTGCTCCTATACTCAGACCAGTCTTTCTCCTCTATGAGACCACCTTCTCTTTAGTCATCCCTCCTCTAGTCACACTTCTCCCACAAAGCCTTTCTGGGATAATCCACCAATATGATTATTCACCTGCTTAAAGACAGGCACATGCTTAAGTACCTTGTTGAATCAGGGTCTTTATCACTTACTTGATAGTGATACAATCTGTCAATCTTCATCAACTTTGGGTTACCTGATTCTGCACTTACTGCATCTCTTTTGGGATTTGCATGCTTATTTCTATAACAAGGTTTGTCTTAGTCCTGATGAGCTTAGTGCCCCCCCTCCTTTGAAGTTCACTCAGATTGGAAACATCTTTGAAGGACATAATGATTTTTCTTCTCAATTTTTTCATGACAAAAGGCACTGTAAAACGCATACAATGGAGAAGTGAAATAAATTGCACATAGAGTGCAATCCTGTAATCTTTATGGACACAAAACTCCCTTTGAAGTTAAAGGGAGTTTTGCCTTCATGAAAAAAGTGTAATGACTGTGAGATTTTGCTCATACTGATAAACAAGGCTCAGATGTGCATGTGAAAATCCTAGTGGAAGAGCACTGATCATTCTTCAGTTTGTGCTGCTCTCTAGTGGGACATCTGCAGAAAAACAGTTTAGATAAATTAATAATAATGGACCTACGTAGCAAACTGCATTTGCCTGTCTGACATACTGTGGGATCATAGAAATTAGAGATGGTAAAGACTCATTGGCTAATCTAGTTCCATCCCCCTGTCAGCGCAGGAGCAGTAATTGTAGTAGTGAGACCATTCTGGTCTCATTTTCAGTGTCCCAAGTGAGGGAGTTTTCATCATTTCCCCTGGAGGAACCATGTTAATCTGTCCAATATTCAGACACCTAGCAGTTGGTCTAAATAGTCAGACTGGGAGCTGGGGAGATGCACAGTGGGAGCCAGGATGGGAGGAATCCTCTTCCCCATGTTTCAGAAAAGTTGCAGAGCCTTTTTTTATCTAGACGTGACACAGCAAGTAGAGAGAAGGAGGGTCCGTGCTGTGGTTGATCCCCAACTCTCTCTCCTCCCACCTTCCATAAGCTGGCACATGGGTCTTGTTCAGAGGTAGGGTTCTCCACACCCAGCTCCTCCTTGTACAACAGAACCGTGTGGTTCCATTGTGAAAGAACAGACATGCAGAAGGGGGCAGAATTTGCCCCCAAATATGCACATGTGCATGCACAATGTAGACAATAACCTATACTTACACTTGAAAACTGGGTAACTGTATGGTATGTATAGGCTGGTATTTGTGGACAAAGTTACCTAATCTGTGCAGATAACTGCTACCTGGGCACTCAGATACAGGTTTTGTGCATGCAATGGTGTATGTGCATTCTATGGGACTCTGAAAATATGGACCCAGAAAGTGAGAAAACGTTAAATTCAGCCCGTATGTTTCCATCAGAATAAAAAGTAAAGTTCATATTTTTCTAGACAACCCAGCTGTCTTCAAGGTGAAGTAGATCGAGTGAGTGCTGATTCTCTCAGTTTTCCTGAAGTGTGTAATGGCACCGACTGTCAAGGATGTGAAGGCAGGAGCTTTTGAGGAATCATAAAGGGCAGGATTAATCAAAGTAGGACACTGTGCCAAAACAGTTCTTCTACTGCTGTATCTTGCAAAGCTAGCCAGTTAAAGTGCACTGCAAAGTTAGGGAGGGGACGTCAGGTCTTTTTTGTTGAATGATGTGTGAGATAAGAGCCCACAATAAGATATGTGTGGTTCCCATGTATATTCAGAAAGTGGTATCTTCCACACACAGTTGAAATCTGTATTTAAGTAGCCTGGTCATACCAGCCATGTGTTCTCATATGCAGCTGTATTTATTGCAGGTTCTATTTGTTAAACTCGTTCATCTGGCAACATGTATGTTTTACTGGGAAGATCAATGAAAATTAGGGGTCCTGATTCTCCACTGCCTTGCACTTTGTTTACTCACTTCCATCTGTGCAATCTGAGCACAAAGTGTGTGTAAAATGCTACTAAATCAGATTAGTTGAATTTTATACCTGGTTTACATAGGTATAAATAATTATATAAAGTGCAAGGCAGTAGAGACTCAAGTCATTTTAAAGCCAGTAAAGCAAGGGAAAATGTCATAGGTAAAACAGCAAAATCCATCTGTAATCTGAAGAAAAGATCTGTCTGTCTACGCTTCCATACAACCTCAGGTTTTCCTACAGTGTCCATCACTGTAATATCCAAGTACAGTATCACGTAGCTAAAATGGCTTAGCTGTTTGTATAAGAGATCATTTTAATTTGTTCATGAAAGTTTTAGTATGCATTTTCAATTGTAAAAATTGTTGATTTTTTTCTAGATCTTTTGCTGGAATAAAAAAGCCTGAACTGCAAGTTAATCTGCAGCCCAATGTGAATTATTTCTTCTATGTGAGAGCTGCCAACTCATCTGGGACAAGTGAACAGAGTGAAGCCGCCCTCATCTCAACGAAAGGTAGATCTGCATTTTCTGACATCAAAACAATGGAGTAGAGTGGCAGGACACTAAAGGAGGCATAATTGCCCCAGAATTTAATGTTGAAATTTAGTCTCCAAAAGTAACCAGTTCATTGTGACATACTGGGCCTGCTTCTGATTTGACTGCTCTTTAGTGTAAATTGGGAATAACTCAGCTGAATTTAATAGAGTTATGCCAGTGTAAAGCTGGTGTAAGTGGAATCAGGACTATTGGAAACTGTCCAGTGTTCTTCAGGTACTGGAATTTTGTACATCTCCTTGTGAATGTAAAACTCCTAAAACAATACCAAGTTCTGCCCTCATTAGACCTATGCAACCCTAGTAAATTCAACAGTTGACAGAAACTCATCTTTGCATTTCAGCCCCTTGTGGGCCTTACCTGGATATGTCTGGGGATTTTTTTTTTTTTACCTTGGCAAGACATTTCCTAATCAAAGGTTCTATTCAAAATTATACAGAATGATCTGAAACACAACTAAAAGTTTGTAAGTGGATTTAAAACAAAACAAAAACAACTTAGTCCAGTATTTTAGGAGAAGATACATTACGGCAGGCTCAAACTTCAAGAACTGTGTTTTGAAAAATAATTGATTGACTTCAAAACTTTTTTTAATACCAGGGATCTCTGTGTTGCCCAAAGAGTTTTTGAACTACCGTAAGCACTTGGGAGTCTTTGCCTTCTTTGGCATAACATTACCCATTACTAATAAAAAAGATTTTGATGGACGCAGAACAGACTGTGACAATAAAATTAGTAAAGAAATGCGGAGAACAATGACAGCAGCAAACCCTACGTAAAGAAGTCCTACAATTTTCCAGGATATCTGTAGTTGTCTTATTTTTATTGTTGAGTGTGAGATTGCCTATGGCAGATTCACCTGGAGGTCTATGTAGTGAGGCTGTATTTATGATTGTGCTAGTCTAGTGGGGAACTGGATCACGATAGATTAGTGAAGAAAGTTATTAAAGTTCAAAGCTACTGGGTTCCCTTTTGTGAAACTTTCATAGTTATGCTAGAAAATGCTACATAAATAAAATTGGCTGTCAATGCTGGTAGCCACTGCTGCTCTTGCTGTATAATTATTTTATGTGTGGGAGGGTGAAGCAGGGAAAACACTGCTGATACAGGTGTCGCCCTGATTTAAGGCTTACCACTTGCATACACCGCCTCCTCCTTTTGTGAAAATAAGATGGATCCAAGCTGCCACGTTCAGATCCAGATCTGAATTTCAAGAGAAGAGTAGTTGCACTTAAGAGTGCACTGTTCGGGCTCTGCTCTTCTCTAAGAGAAACTCATCCTTGCTGCTGTGTTTTGTTTAGAAAACAGTAAATGTTGTTGTATTGTTTGGTATTTTATGATTCATTTCAAATTAGTACTGTAGTCATCCCTGAATTGGTGTGTGTTTTTTTGTCATGAATAATAACAGGAACTAGATTTCATGTGATGAGTGACACAGCTCATCCTGCTTTGCAAGTGTCGTCCGATGGAACTGTGATATGCCTTCCTGAGAGAACTAAATTCACTGGGTAAGTATCAGAATCCTGAGCATTGAAGTTCTGATGTCTCGATATGGGGCCTGACTCTTCAGGCTTATCTACACCCAGTTATTGCACCAATGTAACTCAAATGGTAGAAAAAACATTTAGTGAAATTGGTGCAACACCCTGTTATGGTATAACTGAGTTTACACTGGGAGGCTGCACCAGTTTAACTAAGTTATTTTTCTACTGATTTATTTAAATCGGTGCAAAACCTATGTTTGGTCAAGCTTCATTGCCTTGTACCTTGTGTAATCTACCCCTGCACCAGGTGGATGCAAAATGCTTAATCAAATGGCAACATTTTACACCCACTTTACACAGCTGTAGATGATTATATAGGGTGGAGGAGAAAAAAAATTGAACTGCTTTAGGAGGGAAAAGAACACCTCTTCAATGAAAGCAAGAATCTGCCTCATCCTGCATAAGAGAGTGAGGCCTTGTCTACACTAAGGGAGAGATCAATCTAAGTTACAAAACTTCAGCTATGTGAATAACGTAGCTGAAGTCGGCATACTTAGATCTACTTACCCTGGGGTCCACACTACGCTATGTCGACGGGAGATGCTCTCCCGTTGACTCCCCTTGTGCTTCTCGTGGAGTACAGGAGTCGACAGGAGAGTGATCTGCGGTCAATTTAGCGGCTCTATTGGCCTTCACTAGACCGACTAAATTGACCGCTGATGCATCAATCGCCATGCGTTGATCCCCCGGTAAGTGTAGACAAGTCCTGCTTTTCTAGAAACTGAATGAGATAGGGCTTCAATTTTAGCACTGCTGTGAAGTGAAAACAATCACAGCCACAAACCTAAAATGATACTTGTTTTGTGGTCTCACCAATTTATTTCATTATTTGGATTTATAAAACGGCACCTATCTCAGTGTTTCTCAAACTGGGGTCGCCGCTTGTGTAGGGAAAGCCCTTGGTAGGCCGGGCCGGTTTGTTTACCTGCCCCGTCTGCAGGTCCGGCCGATCGCGGCTCCCACTGGCCGCAGTTTTCTGCTCCGGGCCAATGGGAGCTGCTGGAAGCGGCACGGGCCGAGGGACTTACTGGCCGCCGCTTCCAGCAGCTCCCATTGGCCCGGAGCAGAAAACTGCAGCCAGTGGGAGCCGCGATCGGCCGGACCTGCAGACGGGGCAGGTAAACAAACCGGCCCGGCCCACCAAGGGCTTTCCCTACACAAGCAGCGACCCTAGTTTGAGAAACACTGACCTATCTCATACCATATTTGCTTATGACAGTTGATTTAAAAAAAAACAACCCTATAATAAATTATTATGGAACTTTAGAAAACACCTTGGTTTTTTTAAAACAGAGGTATCAAGGGAATGTTTCAGAAAAAATAGCACTGATGTTGTAATTTGTTATTGTATTATTAATTAAATTATTTGCATTCTGGTAGCAAAAACAATATGCTAGGCACTGTCAATACAGATGATGAAATGGGCCAGATTATGTGGTTCAACTGGCATAAACAACCACATTTATGCTCTCATATCCCAGTGTGGTCTCTGGTGTAAGCTAAGGCATCCTGAAAGCTGTTCTAATTTATGCGTGACAGTCTGTGGTCCTGGAGCTGTGCAACGTAGCTGGCTCACATCAGTAAATTAGATGTGTGTAGTGCTTGTCCATTACAGCTCAAAATATTAGAACACTCCCCTCCAATATTGGAAGGTTGGGAGAGTGGGATACAAAATACTATCAAAATAGACACTTTAAAAATATTATATTCTAACTTTTAATATTAAGAGAGGAAGAGAAGGGTAACAAAACATTGCATCCTCAAATGAAGACACCATCAAACTGGCTTATCCAATTACCTTAATAAAACTGAGGCCAGATGGAAGAGAAAATACAACATAATAATGTCTGTTAGTCTGATACCTTTTTTATTGTTGTAAAGAGCTTAAAGCTGCACTGAGAAACGTCCACTGAAAATTAAACTGATAAAAACATAAAAATGGCCATACTGGCTCAGACCAGTGCCCTGCCTTCTGACAGTGGCCAGTGCCAGATGCTTCAGAGGGAATGAACAGAACAGGGCAATTAGTGAGTGATCCAGTCCCAGCTTCTGGCAGTCAGAAGCTTAGGGGTACACCCAGTGCATGGGGTTGCATCCCTGACCATCTTGGCTAATAGCCATTGATGGACCTATCCTCCATGAACTTATCTAGTTCTTTTTTGAACCTAGTTATACTTTTGGCCTTCAAAAGTGTGTTGTGTGAAGAAGTATTCCCTTATGTTAGCTTTAAACTTGCAGCCTATTAATTTCATTGGACGGCCCCTGGTTCTTGTCTTATGTGAAGGGGTAAATAACACCTTCATATTCATTTTTTCTACACTGTTCATGATTTTATAGACCTCTATTGTATCCCTCTTTAATTGTTTCTTTTCTAAACTGACCTGTCCCAGTCTTTTCAATTTCTTCTTGTATGGAAGCTGTTCCATATTCCTAATAATTTTTGTTGCCCTTCTCTGTACTTTTTTCCAATTCTAATATATCTATTTTGAGATGGGAAGTGCAGACCTGCCAGCAGTATTCCAGATGTGGCTGTACCATGGCATTCTGATATTTTCTGTCTTATAGTCTATCCCTTTCCTAATTGTTTCTAACTTTTAGTTTTTTGACTGCTGCTGCACATTGAGTGGATGTTTTCAGAGAACTATCCACAATGACTCCCAGATCTTTTTCTGGAGTGGTAACAGCTAATTTAGATCCCATCATTTTATATGATAATTGGGATTATGCTTTCCAATGTGCATTGCTTTGCACTTATCAGCACTGAATTTTGTTATATTGCCCAGTCACCATGTTTTTGTGAGATAAGAATTCAGAGAATAAGCTACGTACTGGAGTGACTGGCTCTGCCCTTGTCTTGGCTCATGCTCAGTTCTCTGGCTCTTGAAAATTGCCCCAAGAAGAACTGATTTGTGATTTTATTGCCATATTGACCGTGGTTAAAAATGGCTGGTCATCTTACTTTCCTTTCCTAAGGAGTATTCACTATTCTCTCTTTATAGCTCTCTCCTGTCGACTTACAGCATTTCCGTTAAAGTGCTACAGCGACACCGCTGCACCGATTCAGTGTTTTAAGTGTAAACTTCCCCTAAGTCACTTAAGAGCCTAAATCTCATTTTCAAAAGGGACTTCTGAGGGCTGGTCTGCATTAGAAAAGTTAAACCAGCCTAACTATGTCAGTTAGAGATGTGATCTGTTTGTTATACTGGTATAAACCCTAGTGTGGATGCAGTTATACCTGCATAGAAGAAGTTCATACAGATATAGCTTGTTTGGCTTCCTGAACCTTCAGTAATCTACATTGGTACAAGCACTTTTATACCAACATAAACATATACATACTAGGGTTTTTTTTCAATCTAACTGTACTCATATAATAAAGTGGCAAGACTTTTTTAGTGTAGACCAGCCCATAATGCCTAAATCTCTTTTGAGCATGAGACTTCTAAATCAGCCAGGCACTTTTGAAAATGTTATTCTACGTCCTTGTGTGTCTTTTACTGGACATTATATGGCTTTCTATAATGTTTAATAGTTTTAAATTCTCACGGCACGTTTACCATAATGTGCAGGTTGAATCAGAGAGGTTTTTTGCTAAAAGTAACTAAGCTTTTTATATTGGAAAGCTTCAGTTAGGAGGATGAAGTTACTATCTATGCAATATAAGATGCAGCCACATGATGTGACTATAAGCGATGGAAAGAACATTATGTAGTCGCTATGCTGAAATACTGGCTTTGCTGTATTCTCTTCTTTCGTAGAATTCCATCTGTCCTGGGTGAGCTGCTGCCAGCTCGTGGTCTGCATTACTGGGAAACCACTGTCACTGGCTGCAAAGGCTATCGGATTGGAATCTGCTATAACTCTACACCAGAAGGCAGCATCCTGGGGCAGGATGATACTTCTTGGTGCATATGTTATTGTTCTACACAAACAAGGTAAAGCTGAGTGAGTCTAGGTACTTGCAAAGTTACATTTTTACACATGGTGGAAGACATCTTTGTTTATTTTTATTTCTTCAGATTTAAGTCATAATTTAAAATATACCTATAAAAGATAAAAATATATCTATAAAAATATACCTATAAAAGTACTTGACCCTTAGTCTGACAGCAGCTTAGCACATCTGGCAGCATTAAAAAACAAACATTTATCAGGCACAAATGAACTGAATTCAGTTCAACCAGCCAGTGGATCACGTACAGGGTTCTGGGGACATACCCTCAACCCGCTTGCAAAACCCTATCAAAAAGGGCTTTTGGAGCATGTGCAGAAGGTCACTTCTGGAGCACGGAGCAAGTTCCAGAGTCCTGGAGATCACACAAAGCACACCTGCCAGTCCTTCTGCTCTTTCATAATGCGGGGGATCCAGCTTGAGTGCCCCTGTCAGCTGCAGCTGTGGCATGGGGAAAGGGACAGTCCCAGGTCACTTAGGGCTGTGTAGGTAGGGCTATGATTTGTCATGGAGGTCACTGTGGTTACGGAAATCCTGAACATGAATGGAGTCAGTGCAATCTTGGAAATGGCTATATAAAGACATTTGATTAGGCCCGAGTGGTGGTGTGGCTTGGCTCACAGGGTTCAGCATCACTCAGGCTTGGCCCAGATGCCCCTCTGCCTCTATCTGCAAAGCCGTGGATGGGCCAAACCCAAGTGGTGGTACGACCTCATGTGCCAGGTTGCAACGCCCAACAAGGGGAGCTGGGCCCAGCCCTGTGGGACAGAACTGCTGCTGTGGGGTGAGAGCGGGGTAAGCTCATTCTCCTTTCTGTGACTTATCTATTTTCCCCCTGCACTTTTGGCATGAAATTTACTAAAAAATTTCCAAGCCAAAATCGTAGCCCTATTTATAGGACATGAGTATACTACAGGTTCAAGTAAAGTGCCAACCTTTGGGGAGTACATTTTTTATTTAATCCTAAATCTGAGCATATTAGCAACAATCAACTAAATGCAGCATTTGAGATAAGTAGGGCCTGATCTTGTGAGACTCTGAGCATCCTCAAAGCCCTCTGACGCCATAACTGGGCCCAAAGGCCAGAAAAGAACGAAGGTGGCATTGATGAAGAAGATCAAAATGGGTGTCTTTCTCCTGAAAGAGAGTTCTTTGAAATGCTGAGGGGCTAGTGTAAGAGTTCAGAGTGTAGAAGGTAGTATTACGAAATAACGTCTGCTTAGACATGTAGTAAGTTTCATACTTCTCGGAGATCTCCTTCAGTGTGTGAACTGCATTGTGCAAAGTGTACGAGAGGCAGCAATTTTGTTAATGGCTGGGAAATAAATGGTGGTAGTTTATTTCTGATTAATGGCATCATGGATTCTCATTTTGTTTCTATTTCCCATTCTCCACAGTTTCATTTATAAATTCTTCCACCATGGTGTAATGAGTGATGTTTACATGACGGAGCAGCCAGCCAGGGTCGGCATTCTGCTGGATTATAATGCTGGGAGACTTTCATTCTTCAATGCAGAGAGAGGACTAGCTCTGTTCACCATCAGGCACAGATTTACTAATGCTGCTCACCCTGCCTTTGTTCTGGAGAAAGCTGGCATACTTAACCTGCACACAGGAATGGAGCTGCCAGAGTTTGTGAAACACAGCTAATCTCTTGCTTTCAAACTATCCGGAAGACAAACCGTTATAATGTTTTGGGGGGTGGGGAGAAGGTATCTATTTTTCTCTTAGCAAATGTTACCCACACCATTCTCCCACACATCAACACTAATTGTAATTATACACATAGCACTCTGTGCATGGAGAGGATAATAGACTCCCTCCCACTTAGTATGTATCTTGTGGTATATATTGAGTTATTCTCTAAAGGGAAAAGGTGTATATTAGAACCGAGCATTGGGACGGGGAAAGATAAATTCATGAACAGGAACTGCAGTCTTCACTACGATAGAAAACAATTACAATATTAGCTGAATTTTTTTACGTTTGATGATGATCTTGTATATGAGATGAGTGCTTCTCTCTTTGAGCTTTAGAAATCTGCATTTCTACAAAAATAAATGGGCAGAGAAAATAAGATCAAAGGGGCAACATTTTCAAGCCAGCCCCAAACTAGCCTCCAACATTGCTCACACACATTTTGAATCCATAGACTCAACATTTCCCATCCGCATTGTTCAGACAGTCACAGTTATCTGATTTGTGTGCACAAATGCCACTTGTAATGTGAATAGATGTTCAGCAAAAATATGCATGTGCAATTTTGGAGTCCAAAGTGTTGCCTGCGTTTCTGGTCCTAAAATTACTGCCTGGACGGCTTAAAGGATAGATAGGGTCCTATAGCCTCAGCCTTCCTGTGGATTGTCCCTTTTTCATCTGTGACATAATTGCTGTTGCCTTTGATCTTACCTTACCCAGTTTCACATTTATAGAACTCCCCGTAGATGATCTCCTTGCCTCTGCTCTACTCTGTCTTTTTGTCCCATTTGAGCTTTGTCTACACTAGCATTGGACCCTAGTTAGAAAGCTGCAATGCTTGGAGGCTATTGTGATGGGCTCGCTAGAAATTGCTAGATAAGAAGACAAAGATGGTATCGGAATGTGATTAAACATTTGCCGGCAGAGCTATATTCTGGTATGAACCCTGGCCAGTGTTAGTTAGAACTGTATTTCAAAGCACTTTACAAATCAGCGCTATGGGCCCTTCTTCTCCTGGCCAGATTCATTGGTCGTGTTGCCAATGAAGCCCTGTGAACCCCTGGTGTGTATTGACCTTAAGAGATGGCAGGCAATGTGATGCATGCTGCCCATCCTTGTGGTTCCCCACTGGGCTCACTTCTCATCTCAGTTAATCCCCGGTACCCTCTGAAGTAAGTGGGGTTTCACATGTCTGAGAGGAGTTGCTGTTGAAAATAGTTTTTTAATTAATTACAATTTAGATTTCTGCTTGTCAAGATCACAGTTGGTGTCCAATCTGCAGTCTATTTTATTTATGTTTTATTTTAGCAGCACCTAAAAGTGTACTAGAGGCATCACAAAGCAATAGTAAGACATGCTCCATGTCCCATACGGTTTATGCTCTGATTTTGGTGCAGTGACAGGTGTTACAGATACCCAGGGACGGACAAGGTGTGAATGACAAGATCACACAGTCATTTAGTTTAAGCCTGTGCACATCTTGATGAGTCAATTAAAAGTGCTTTTTTGCTTTTAAAATTATTCCTGGCTCACTGGGAGCATCCTGGAAGGAGTGCATGCTAAGGAGTCCTTTGAATCGAGAGAGGGATTCAGCTGGCTTGTTGGCTTGGGAGAGGGGAGAGTGTTCCATGTGTGTGCAGGGGATGGTGTGGAAAAGTAACACAAAGGGGGCACTGAAGGTGGTGATATTATCAGAGCTGAAGGGGCCGGGGGAGGTGGAAAGCAGAAAAATAGAATAGAAGGGGAGAGGGTGAGAGGCTAGGTCAGAGGTGTAGGCTGTGTGCATTCCTAGAGTGCCCAGAAAACCAATGATTTCGCTGGAGATTTGAGTGTAGAAATAATACAGGGTTGAGCTTTTAATAGCTAAATTCAGAAAATATTTATGAAAATGAAACTAAATCTGCAAATCCCAGTTTTCCAGTTATTTTATCTGCAATGTCCTCTACTACTTGTCATCGCTGCATCCTTGCAGGGCAGCTGTGTCCCGCGAGCCAAGGTTAGCTTCACTAATCAGCAATTCCATGATGTATTGCAGGGTAGACAAATCAGGGTTAAGGAGAGCAAGAATGGCAAAGAAAACCAAAAACACTTTTTGTGACAAACTAGAATCTTTCAGGCAATATTTACAAATGACAAAACAAAGTCTTGTTTATAACCATTCATTGTTGTGCAGGTAGCATTATAATAGTCCTTCTAGATCAAAGGCTTTTTCAAAATGGTTCCAATTATACAAATACAGGATCTCTGTCTGTTTTGAAGGACTACCTGATAGGCTTCCCAGATGGACTGTACAATTCCAGTTATCCATATTCCCTTTATCCAAAAATCCTAGTTATCCAAATCCAGTGTGTCCCCCCATGTAGTCCTGTATTCAAAATAGCACTTCCATTTAGCTGAACACTTGGTTATCCAAAATGTTCAGATGTCCCCCAGGCCATTTAGCTAAATGGGAGGGAACAGTATTTTTATATTTACATTTTTAAGCTTCAGTTTTGACCTTGGATGCATAGCACCAAAAATGGAATGTGTTTACAGGACTTACAAGTAAGCTGTGTCCAAAATTTAGATTTGACGAGGATTTTGCCATTTGCCTACTGCAAAAGCTAGACCTGTCAAACGTAAGAAGCGATGGTTATGGGTTGATCCTAAGCAGTATATCGGTATATCTCTACGCTTTTGTTATTTGCATACTTCTGTCTGAAAACAGAAGATCTGGAGCATTTTTCATTAGTAATATATTCCAAATAACTCTGGAAATATCTAAAACAGATGAACTGGTCGGATACAAAATAAATATAGAGCTGTCTGCCCACCTGTGACTTTACACCTCTTCAAAGCAAATTAGCGAAACAAATGCAAAATCCAGCATGCAACACATCATATGAAGCTGTGATTCTCCCTGGTAGATTTTGGGCCAGAGTCTGTTTCAGTTAAATCCATGTGCATGATAGCAGAATTTAGCCCTCTGGATTTATAAATTTAAGTAAGGGTTCTACTCATCCACATACATGATGAAATCTCAATTTAATTGTCATGAATGGCAAAATTCCCATAGGCTTCAGTGTGGCCAGGATTTCTCAAACAGTCTATATGTTTTCTGTGAAGTATGTGGATAATCTTAATTTAACCAATAATTCAAGAATAATGCAGTACAGATTACTAAAATATGTGGACAATGTCTATTTAATTGACCTTTTTCAAAATACCATGTGTGAGAGAATGCAATAGAACATTGAATGCTGGTAGGAAAAGGGTAAATATATTTAAATGGTGAAAAGCATGTTGATTAAAAACAATTAGTTCTTGGGTTATATACATTTTTGTTTGCAGCTGTCAGGAACTGTCTATAAGAAATGGGGAGCAAGTTATATATATTTGATGTCCCCTCTGATGTTGGATACTTTTGTTTTTTGAGCTGTCAGTGTTTATTTCTTGCATAATGCTAGTCTCAATTACTAATCTAGTCCACATTAATTAATATTGAATGAACAAAGCTTGGAAGCTCATCCTAACTTGGACAGCCAGAACAAAGCACATGGTAAATAAAATGCATTACCCAAGACTTGTAAGCATACATATTGGTTAGAGTTTTACCAAATTTACAAGAAGTACAGATGTTGAAATCCACAATATGATCTGCCAAAACACAGCAGTACGCAGTGTAAACTCTGCTGCCCTTAAGAACCTAGAGATGCAGTTACGGTGCTTTTTGTATTTGCTTTTATGACTACAGGGCAGAGATGAGCTCCTAGAATTTATTTACCAGAATGTGCTTCTGGTGTAAGTTCGAATATAAAATATAGTCACTCTTGCTTTTCGCTATGCAGTGTATTGAATCAAGATGTCGGGGCTTGTTACACCCATTTTTCTGGCTACTGTGATTAATAGCTACCTATACAAAAACAAGATCCAAGTAAATATATTGCTAATGTTCTTGAGGATGTTTTTGTTTAATGATGCATTATAGCTGTGTGAATTATTTTTTTATGCATAGGCTGCTAGCTCAGCTGGTAGTGGCTGAGACATTTTTCCAAATGCTAATGAGTTTATGCAATATGTGTACACAGTCTGTTCATCATTCCATGCTTATCATTGCACAGGTGCACTTCAGAGTCAAGACAATGCAACAGTAAGAAACTAAGGATGCTCGAAATACCCTGACGTGTGTTTTTATCTTGAGGCATGGGGATTTGCACTTGCAGCTGTTATTAGCATTAATTAATATTTAGCCTGAGCCAAAGCCCACTGAATGCACTGGAAAGAGTCCCCTTAGCTTCACTGGGCTTGGATTAGGTCCAAAAATCCTTGTGCTTGGAGGTAAGAATATATGCCTGACTATAAGAGATGATCATTAATTTCTATTGTCAAAAACAAGTGCTGAATGGGACTCTCACTAGTATAGATAGTATTGATCCGCAAATCTCACTTAGGCCTTTCTATTCCAGAAAAAAACCTAAATGCTTCATTTCAATGTCAGCTTGTAATAGTATATATCAAATAGAACTTGCTTTTATGAGTGCACTGCAGAGCATATGGGGGCGGGGGTGTCTATGAGTAATAATTTCCTCTTCTGTTGCAGTCAGTACTTTTTTTTGAAGGGAAACATCACTTACGTTTAAATTTCTTTGTACTAAAGATGGTCTAGAGAGACTTTATTTTCGAAATAAGTAATGGAAGAAAGAAAAAAAATTCACTATGGATTATGTATCAGAGGGGTAGCCGTGTTAGTCTGGATCTGTAAAACGTGACAAAGGGTCCTGTGGGATCTTATAGACTAACAGACGTACTGGAGCATAAGCTTTCGTGGGTGAATACCCACTTCGTCAGATGCAGTTATGGATTATGGAATTTGATTATGGTATCAATCACCAAGCCTAATTTATGACATGTAGGTGCTAAATCCCCACTATTGTGATGTTTTCTTTGGTTTATGAGTGAGCTACACATTCTTATTGCCACTGTAGGGTTGGGTTGTTTTTTTTAATAGCATATAAAGACTAAAGTGAAGTTAGATTCATTTGGAATTTCCCTCTTCCAAAATCATTCACAAACTGGGACTTCAGATAGGTTGAGGGTTAATTTGGATTTTGAAAATAGCAATACATGTTATAGAATCACTAATCTGCATAAAGTCGTTCACATTTAACAAGCAAGGAATTCATAATTAACTATCAAGAAGCTAGATCCTATCAGATTATTTACCTGACCTGCCAGGAAAAGTAAAGGCCCTATTCTGCCTTCAACAGTGTGTTGTGCAAATGAGTTTCAAAGTTCATTGTAACAGAGATATTTTTGCTTATGTTCTGCATACCAGAGGGTAGCGTTCTCTGGTCACTGACCACATCTCATTGCAGTTCCTCATGAGGCACAACATGTGGGGAATGGAGCAGAGATTCCCCCCAAACGGAAGAATTGTCCCTATTATAGTTAAGTCATCAGGTGAAACATGTATAGTTTAAAGTATTGTTCTACTCTGAAAAATGACTGTGTATAAATGGCACCTTCTTAAACAGCATGTATGTTGCCTGAGTGTATTCAGAGATGCATCTGCTCATTTTACTGACAAAAATACATGTTCACTTATTTTTGGTTTATTGTGGCTAACCCTGCAGAATCAATGCTGTTAATGATGAGTGATGTTAATAACTGGAGTCTATTATGTATTATGCATCAACAGATGTGGTAGCTAAATTCCAATCAGCTATACCTTTACACATCCACAAGACCAGGGGATTGCACAGATGTAACTAGGGGCATAATATGCCTTGCAGAATCTTTATTTCAGGTGATAAGGCACAAGGAGGAGTGAACCCAATATGACTTTCAGAGCCTAATCTGAGGCCTGGTCTACACTAGGGGTAGGGTTCGATCTAAGTACGCAACTTCAGCTACGCGAATAGCGTAGCTGAAGTCGAAGTACCTTAGTTTGAATTACTTACCCGTCCTCACGGCGTGGGATCGACGTCCGCGGCTCCCCCGTCAACTCTGCCACCGCCGTTTGCGGTGGTGGAGTTCCGGAGTCGACGGGAGAGCGTTCAGAGTTCGATATATCGCGTCTAGATGAGACGCGATATATCGAACTCCGAGAAATCGATTGCTACCCGCCGATATGGCGGGTAGTGAAGACGTATCCTGAGTTTGCAGGGCTGACTATGAGAAGAATCATCTTTCTGCTTGTAAGTCAAGTACATATTACATATTCCAGTCCTGTGAGGTGCTAAAATCCTCCTGAGAGGTGCTTAGCAGACTTGGATCATGGGACATGATAAATATGTCATCCCACACACCCATTTTCACAGAGAAACTTTTCAGAGCAGAACTGCATCTTCAGGTAAAATTAACTAAGGTTATCTATAACCATGTACTAGTTATCTGCCTGTTTTCCTTATGTTTCCTCAACTAGACCTATCAAAATTCACACTCATAAAGCCAAGAAGCCCCACTGAAATTATACAAATATTATTATGTAGACTAAAACCAGAGGAAAAAATAGTTTACATGCAACTCCCATAACACACACAGTTGTCTGTTATGTGCTGATTACATAATATTAAGGAATCATCATGCAGTTATTTCTTATACATGTATATTTTCTTATCTCTACTATTAATTAAATGCCATATATAAAGTTACTATTTACATGGATACTTTCTAGATTTATCATACTGCCAGTGCTTAATAAATAAATGTTGATTATTTTATCTTTAAAAAGGTGAGATTTTCTTTCCATTCACATTTCCATCTCTTGCTTTAAAAACAGTCAGTCAAAGATTTTTCCTTGATTCAGCTAATAGCACATTTTATGTAGGTGCACAAGATGTTACACAGATGTTTGTATAGCTCCCCTCACCATAGTATCAGAGCACCTTTGAGGCGTAAATCAGGGGCATCTCTGGGGAAAAGGAAGTGTCCGTCATAGCCAGGGCCGGCTCCAGACCCCAGCGCGCCAAGCGCGTGCTTGGGGTGGCATGCCGTGGGGGGCGCTCTGCATGTCGCCGGGAGGGCGGCAGGTGGCTCTGGTGGACCTCCTGCAGGTGTGCCTGCGGATGCTCCACCGGAGCCGCGGGACCAGCGGACCCTCCGCAGGCACGTCTTCAGGAGGTCCACTGGAGCCGCGGGACCGGCGACCGCCAGTGCTTGGGGCGGCGAAATTACTAGAGCCGCCCCTGGTCATAGCTGTGGGTCTGTGCCTGCAGAACGTATTTTTATAAAACTCCCATTGACGTTTCAGGACTGCAAGACTGGGCCCCATATGTTTATTTACAAATGACTGCATGAGAGTCTAAGCTGCGCTTCCTGGAGATGAGAGTGCACAAGTACATCACCAAAAAGAAGAAAAGGGCCAAACCCCTCTTGTCTTACTCCAGGAGGTAATTTCATTACAGTGTATGAGAGGATTTGGCCCATTTAGTGTCACACTTTTGCTTCCCTTGTGCATGCGTAACAAGCTGGACGGTGACTCTTCATTGCTAGTTTATGGCATTTTTGCTGCTTTTTTAAAAGATCTCCATTAATGGCCAAATAAGGAAGATGCTAAAACCCTGCGTGGTTATAAGCACTTCTCTTTAAAGTCAGCTGTTTTTCAAAGAAAGCAAGAATTAATTAGTGCAACTCTCTGTTAACAAATACAATATTGATATTGAGTTAAGCAGGTTGGTTTGATCTTCTGGAGTTTAAAATAGTAGTGAGCTCATCTCTTAGCAACTGAGCTAAGGGCTGGCAGTTAAGCTTCTTTTAAAATATAGAGATATTAAAGTGATTGAATTATCTGCATTTCAGATTTTTAAAACTAACACATCTAGAATTTTCATTTTGTGTAGACAGTACTGTGGAATCTGTGACACTACATACCTTGTGGATAGTAATGAACCTTTTAGAATGAAGTCTATCTGTCACGACTCTGGAGTAGAAATACCATAGATCTCTATGTTTTAAAGCTGATGCATATTGTGTGGCCAAAATTCCCCCTCTCTAAACTGCATTGATGTTCTCTTATCTGCAGTGCAGAGGTAATAGAGAGAATTAATGGTTTTAGTGTAGTGGGATAATGTAAAGCCACAGATGTGTGCTTTAATGAGATGCTGATAAGGAGGCAGGTTAAAAAACATAAGGACCACTAAAGATTTGGAAGGGGAAGTTAGCTAGGAGGACAAAAGCATATGGACATTGGAGAGTTGTAAACCAAATGAAGGCATTTTAAAAATTGTACTGCAATCTTTATTGAATATTACAAGTGCATAATATGTCATATGGAACTGTATGGTGGATCAGAGAGCAAGCGTGCAGATCAAGGGGGAGAATTTTACGTGTAACAGCCTATTTAAATTGGCTGTAACCTACTTTCTAATGTTGTAAACCCAGGTTCTGGGAAACAAGAGAGATGGAAGCAGCGATTTTACCAACACTTCAGCTAGGTGTTTGACATTGCAAGAGAGAAATATAGGAGAAAGCCTGAGACGCATGCTGTATTTAAATTCTTCTTTGTAGAAATAAAGATTATTTTTGTAAAGTGTGCTAACTTTTTTAAGCAAAGCATTAAATATGAAAAATCATATGCTTTCTATTGTAATATGCTGTATTTTACCCAGGTTGCTGTTGAAGAAATGTTGTTGGAAGTGGTTATTTCATTAAACATATTCAGAGAAAACGTCTTTCGTTTTTCCTTGTTCAAAAATCTCTATTAACTGATCATTGAGAAGACACTGTAGGTTAGGGGAAATGAGCTGTATTATTTTAACTTGACTCTTGGTGTCTTTTTAAAAACAAACAAACATGTACGGTGATCTTAGACATAATCTGAACTAACTAGATCACATACATATTCATTTGAAAAGGAAATGTTACAAATCTTAGGAATCTGTAACACTGCAAAACAAAATGAGTCTAGAGCCATGCTTTTCTTTGAGTAGTATCCCACGGGTGCTCCACTTCAGGTGCACCTTTGCTCTGCCCCATTGATCAGAGATTTTTGGCAGCAGTGCCCCCACTCATGGGGCTGCACAGGCAAACCGCCTAAATTCCTTCACAACTGCCTTTGGCCCCAAACAGAGTCTACTGTGTGCCTGTTCTCTAATATTTAGCTTTTTCTCAGATAGCTACCTTATAGTTACTTACCTTACAGTGTTATAGTTGTTGAAACAATTGTTCCCTTTGTTTGTTTTCTTTTTTTCTTAAAAAACAAAACACCCTCTCCCCATTTATTCATAGAGCTAGTTAAATACGAGATTTCCCTTCCCAAGGGTTAAATTTTCATCAGTTTTGCTTGGGAATGCCGGGTGTCCCAGGAATCGAGAGGTGCCTCTCCTGTTGTCAGGCTATTCTGATAAGTGGTGGATGCTCCCACCACCTCCACTGCCTGGGTGATACTCATATCCCCAGTAAGTGCAAGATGTGCCCTTCCTTCAAGGGTAGATCCCAAAAGAATAGAGAAAATAAGTTTAAACTCCTAATGATGGCGCAAGCTTCATGTCCAGCTTCAGCCCCAAGAGTGGAGGACCCCCCTGTACATAGAGCTCCCAGGACAACAAATGCCGCATCCACATGGATGTCTTGGTCACTGGAGAGCAGTAGACAGGTAGGCAGTACTGCAGAACAGACTACATCTATGATACTCATGTATATCTGCCTCTAAGCAGTAGGAGGTAAAAAATCAATCTCCAAGAAGTGCTCAGTCACTGTCTCACAAGAGCTCAGCTCCTAAGGGGAGTTCTACACAGGCTCTGAGTGAGGCCGGTACCACAAAGATGAAGAGGAATCAGTCATCTAAGGCAGACTCAGTACCAAGTTTGGATACCCATACCCAGAGTGGCAGAGACAGGGCTGAAAAGACCAAGCCCATCCCTGAACAACAATTCAGACTGATAAGAAAATCATCAATACCAAAGACTGCTCACCTACCTACTACTGAGGGAATCCCATATCACATGCTCAGTACCAGCTGCATCGGTACTGAAGCCACCCTCCACAGGTACCCACTCAGCCTCATCTTTGATACTGTTGGTACCATAAGAGTTTAGGTGCCCTAAGGATATGATAATATCTCCTGAGCTGGAGTTTCCTCTGTTAACAAGTGCTGTGGGTTTGTCAGTGTCAAGCCTCTCTGTTACTGACTCCTCTAGCACCTAGAGCATCACATGCACCCTCATCTACTCTGCAAGCTGAACAGCTTTCTCCCCACTTAGACAATGTGGAAGAGGACTCCTCAGACTCAAATTTCAGTGCAGGGTTCCCCTACCTATTCTAGGACACAGCACTCTACTTCCTATGCTGATGTATTACAGGCCTCAAATGGCATCCACATGGCAGAAACACAGATGGCTTCCTCCACCAATGCCATTTGGGCCCCCTCAGTGGCCTTGCTGGGATCCGTGGGCATGCTATCACAAACAATTTACATCAAGGTTCTTACAACACTGAAGGGAGAAGAGAAGAGCCCATGTGCTTCAACCTCCTTTACCATCACCTATGCCTGAGAAGACCTTTGAGGGGCAAGAGGCAAGGGCCTATAAGGAGGTGACACCTCTTACTAATATTTCCTCATCATCACTTGACGAAGCTGTAATGCCTCCGCCACCTTCTATGGCAGATGAATTCAGGCACTTTCAGAAACTGAAGTGAATTGCTGACGCGCTGCAGATTTCCTTAGTGAAATTGCAGGAGTCCCATCAGAAACTCCTAGCTATTTTACACACTTCAATGTGTATGAAGATTTGTAAGCTGCTCTTATGGGACCTGCTATGATGGTTTCTCAAACATCATCTACCACACCACCTACCTGCAAGAGAGCAAATAAAAAGTAATATGTTCCAGCTAGGGAATCAGAGTTTCTATTTTCTCACCCAGTTCCCAATTCCCTAGCAGTGGAGGCCATTAATGAATGAGACAGTCAAAATAACTCAGTCCACCCCTTACATTAAGGACCACAACTGGCTCAGTATTTTTGGTTAAATCTTATGCTTCAGCCACACTTCAGTTCAGGATAGCAAACCACCAGGCATTCATGGTCAAATACAACTATTTAAATGATAATAAAGTCAATTATTTTATTGAGCATCTACTAGAAGAACATCAGGACCAGTTTAAGTCCATTATACAAGGTCAGCTCCTGGCAAAGACATTGCTCCAGGCCTCCTTGGATGCAGCAGATGCTGCAGCATGGTCTATCTCCACAGCAGGTCATGGGAAGAGTATCTTGGTTCAGCTTTTGGGCTTTCCAAGAGGTTCAGAGTGTGCCAAAGACCTCTCCTTTGACAGTTGCAAGCTCTGTGTGCACTTAGTGGATACAACTCTCCACATTTTAAAGGACTTGAGAGCCTAAGGATTTATTCTCCTGTAAATAAAAGGAGCTTTAATAGGTCTCAGATGGCAGAAAGAGCATGCCCAGTTCTATATTCAACGTTTCGTAGAATCTCTGAACCCCTAGCCAAGAGACCGACACACTCAAAAAAGAAACCTCTTTCAGCTACATTGTGTCAGCCATTCCTGTCCTCCAAGTGACAGTTTTGATGGCTTAGTTGAGAGTCTCAAGCATCCAATTGACAAATTATTGTGACTGCAAAATCTTACTCCCTCTTCCATCCTTTTAGATTCTACCTCTCCCACAGGATGCATGGGAGCATATAACATTGGACAAATGGGTTTTGGAAGCCATAGCACCTGGTTACACTATCCATTTCAAATCTCTCCCACCTACCCATTCCTCTTTCCTATCCTTCTTCAGAAACACCTCTCACAATCAATTGCAAGAAGTGACCTCTGTTCTGTGTATAGGAGCAATAGAACCAGTTCCTGTGCAACACAGGGAAAGCAGATTCTGTTCAGACTAGTTCCTGATACCCAAAAAGACTGGAGGGTGGAGGCCAATTTTAGACCTCAGGTCTCTAAACAAATATGTAAAGCAACAACAATTCAAGATAGTGACCCTTGCAGCAATATTTCCTTCGTTAGAAGTAGGAGATTGGTTTGCATGTTGTCACATTGTTATTCGCCCTTCACACAAGAAGTTTCTTTGTTTTCTAATAAACAATGAGGAGTACCAATACAGGGTACTCCCTTCAGCCTATCTTCAGCACAAAGGGTATTTTCAAAGATACTGGCAGTAGTTGTCACTCACTTATGTCGTTGGAAGACAATAATTTCTCCATATCTAGAGGATAGTTTGATCAGGGAAGATCATATCAGGAATTGTTCATGTCAACAAAAATTTAGGTATTCCCTGTTTCACAGCCTGGGCCTTCAAATAAACCTCCAAAAGTTCATTTTTACTCCACTATAGTGTCTAGATTTCACAGACACTTTCCTGGATGCAGACACAGGCAAAGCATACCTATCGTCCAGCAGATTTCTCACACTAGTGAATTTCATCTCAGAGATTCAGAGAAGGCCTCAAGTAACAGTAAGAGATTGTCTTCAACTGCTGGGACGTGTGTCAGCTTGCATCTTTGTAGTGCAGAATGCCAGATTACACCTCCAAGGTCTACAAGGATGGCTTCAAATGGTTTACAAACCAAGCAAATGCAGATGAGGCAGGTTATTGTCTGTTCCCCAATGGGTTCTACACTCATTCAACTGGTGGAAGGACCTGACCAAAACCTGCACAGGTGTTCCATTCTTGCAGATTCCCCCTACTATAATGATAAGATCAAATGCTTCACTTTTGGGTTGGGGACCACATCTGGGACCTCACAAAGTGCAGGGCAAATAGTCACTACAAGAAGATTTTCTCCACATCAATTTTTTGGAACTGAGAGCCGTCAAAAATGCTTTCTACCACTAATCACATTGAAGTCAGTAATGATGATAACTGACAACATGGCATGCATATATTATATCAACTTTCAGAAAGGTGGACATTCCCCATCTTTCTGTGCCAAAGTGATAAAACTCCGGAATTAGTGCATAGTCAACACATAGTCATCTCAGCTTCTTACCTCCCAGGTATTCAGAACACCATGGAAGATGACTTCAGAAGACATGTCTTTCTAAATTATGAATGGGAACTGAACTCCAGGGTCCCCACAAGATCTTTTTAGTCTGGGGGCTCCCTGCTTGCCATGGCAGCCAATACAAAATGCATCAAGTATTGCTCCAAAGGGGGAGCAATAGGAAATGTGTTCCTCAGCTCATGGATGAAAGCATTTCTTTATGCGTATCCACTGATACCATTACTATTCAAGGTTCTCAATAAGATCAAACAAGATCAAGCCAGAGTCATATTGATTGCACCTATGTGGCCAAGACATGTCTGGAGGTATCCCTATTTGGTCAGACTGGCCTCTTGCCCTTTGTGGAAGTTTCACCTCGGTCCTTGCCTATAGACCCAGGATGCTGGTCCAACGCTTCACTCCAACCTGCAGATTCTAAGGCTCCAAGCATGGTGGGACCTCAATAGCTCTTGTGAATATCCTGTTCGTCAGAGGTACAACACGTTTGATTAAATAGTAGAAAAGAATTTACAAGAAATACTTACCTCCAGAAATGGAAACAATATTATCTTTTGGTGTAATAGTCATCAGATTTCTCCGACTCGTTCTTCTCTTTCCAGGGTATTGGATTACCTATTGGAACTGAAAACATAGGATCTTTCTATGAATTCCATTAGGGTTCACTTAGCAGCAATAACAGCTTTTCACACACCAATAGGAAATTTTTCACTTGTTGCTCACCCAACTACAGCAAGATTCCTAAGAGGGTTACCCAATATCTGCCCACAAATCAGAGATCATACTCCAAGCTGGGACTTTAACCCAGAACTTAATTGTCTTACGAAACAGTCTTTTGAATCACTAGCTATGTATTTTTTATTGAAGACAGCCTTCACTTATGCCCAAAGGGTTGGAGAATTGGGGGACTTAATGGCAGACCCTGCCCCACATTTACAGTATTCATCAGAGAGAAAGTGTCACAATGGGAACATCCAAGATTTTTACCTAAGGTGTCCTCAGGATTTCATATTAATCAAAGTCACTCAAGCTGTATTCCATACTCTAGATGTACAAAAGGCAATAACCTACTACCTAGGTAGGACCAAACTGTTTAGAAGATCTCCTGGGCTATTTGTATCCATTGCAGATAGAAATAGGGTTCAGTAATTTCAAAACAGAGGTTATCAAAACGGATCTCTGGTTATATAAAGATTTGTTATGACCGACCTCATGTTCAACCCTCTTTGAGAGCGATAGTACATTGCACAAGAACACTAACTATGTCTATAGCCTTACTTAAGGATATACCAATTGCAGACAGCCATATTGGTCATCTGGTTCTTTTTCTAATCATTATACTTTGATGCCTGATCGGAATCTCCCACCTACTTAATGGGGCTTAAACATCCTGAAGGATAAATGACTCAAATTCAACCCTTAAAGACATATAGGGAGATAATGTTTGTTTTTGTGTATTTTCATATATATGGGTAGTGGTCAACAATGTAATCAATGGTCCCTGTCTATGCTGTATTCTGTTAATTCAAAGATGAAAAGAACATCCTAGCATTTAAATGAACTGTAAACACAGGATATTGCTGTATTCATCTCTCTTTGAAATGTATAGCTGATTATCTGCGAATGGCAAAAAATAGGCAATTGCCTTATGTTAATTTGTGTAGCTAAGTAGCAGTGATGGACCTACTTCAAAGTTGCCCTGATTAACTATTGTAAGCCAAGGGACTCCGACTTGTCAAAGAAGGCTTGAAATTCTATAAAAGATTCTTGGGTCCTGATCCTGTCATTTCAGATCTGCTTAAGCTTCATCAGGGGAATTTGACATTATCTCTCTATATGTCTTTAAGGGTTGAATTTGAGTCATTTATCCTTCAGGATGTTTAAGCCCCATTAAGTAGGTGGGAGATTCCGATCAGGTATCAAAGCATAAGATAAGATCTCAGTTAAGCTGGTACACCCTGAATATGATATTGGACATTGGACTATAACCTATGGACTAAATTCTAAAAGAACTCTTTGCAACTACAAAGCTCACCATCTCTGCTATGAATCTAAACCTCAAGAATTGAACTTATGTCAGTATGTATATTGATCTTTTAACCATACTCTCTCTCTTTTCTTTTTTAATAAATTTTAGTTTAGTTAATAAGAATTGGCTGTAAGAGTGTATTTGGTTAAGATCTGGAATATTAACCTTGGAGGTAATGTGTCTGATCCTTTGGGATTGGTAGAACCTTTTCTTTTATATGATGAAGAAGATTTTCACTTATCTTCATTATTCTTGACTTCAGTATCTGGGTGGAGGCCTGAGGCTGGCTTACTTAAAGGGAACTGTGTTTTGGACTTCTGAGTAACTAGTAAGGTATAACAGAAGCTGTTTAGTGCTGGCTTGGTAAATCTAAGTATTCCCACGAACCCCCTCAGCCCAATCTCCCCCCTTCCCCTTCCTTCCCCTGAATCCTGAATCCCAAAGCTCCACAGCCCCTGGATCAGCTGACAGCCTTCCACTCTCAACTCAAAGAACCAAAAGGCATGCCATAACCTATCATACCAGGCAACTAATTGATCCCTATTCCTATCATACCATCATCCATTACCTATCTAATCTTACTCTTATAATCCCTCTTCGCCCCACTGTTTCCCTATCTAGACCTCTCCTAGACTGTTCTCCTGATCCCACTTTTTGATGGTTACTCTGCAGAAACCTTCCTCTCTTCTTCAAGCCTGAATTTATCTAATTTTCAATCCTGTTTTTCTCCACTGACCTTTTATATCCTGATTCTTCTTCCCTTTTATCACCTTCCTAATCCTTCTATTTATTTCTAGTTTAATATCATATCTCCTCTCCTTCTTATCCTTCTCTGGTAGCTCCTCAAGTCCTTCAAAAACCTCCTTTCTCTCCGAAGGCCTTCCATTCCTCGGATCTTTCTAGTACCTGTTCTTCCTTGAATTCATCCTTCTTTCTCCTTCTTCTTTAAAAAACAATTCTCCAAACATGGGAGACCAATAAAAAACCTGATACTACTCAATTATAATATATAATATCTAACTCTAGAAATACTAGCCTAATGCAACATCCTACCTCGCCTAATGCAAACTAATGCAACCCTTGCCCCGCATTAGCCATCAGCTTGCCTCATACCTCATGCCCTATCACACTCTCTCTCCTACCTCCTTCCGACTCTCCCTTCTCCTCTCTCCCCTAGTAACTAAAGTTTAGACCCCCTATCTTATAACTAGTTTCTTATCACACATCCCTAACACCATTTACTACTAATACACATCTAACTTTCACTCCTGTTACTAATACTCCATCTTATCCTCTCATCAAAGAATAAATCCCCTCCCCTATCCTATCTGACATCAACAAAGCCCACACACTTACTTCATCCTTCAGCCCTATCAGCCCACTCCTAAAAAACTCAATAAAAAAAAACCCAAAAATGACGCTTACCCAAACTCCACTGGTAACCCTCCTCACTCCACTTCTAACCCCTCCTCCTCAACCCCTCCCCCTCCCTCTCCCTCCTTCCCCTCTTCCCTTTTTTCCACTCCTTATCCACCTCTCATCTTCATTGATAATTCTTTTTTTAATTCCATCTTCAACGCTTCACCAGCGGTAACCGTATCCTGTATATGAAAATCCATAAAAGATCCATCCATTTAAAAATCTGTTACTCTCTCTTTGGTCAAAATCAAGTTGCTTTGGCACGATTTCATGATCTCCCCCATCCATCATATATCCATTCCATACCTCTCTTGCCTAAGATTTTTCCACGACTTTTTTCTTTTTTTTACATTTTTTAACAGACTTTTAATTCTTACAGTACAACTTTTCTTAAATCCATCCTTTAATTTTTCTATTTCCTTTTTTCTCATATAATATCCGAACTACATTATCTAATCTCCATTCAAGATGTGAAATATTGATTTTAATTCCTTATTATTAATTAAGCAATATCCTCTAGCAATATAATATATTCTAGGATGAATTATATCCTCCCGATTTCCAGTTTTCCTTTAATTTTCCAGCGTTAAGCTTCACCCCTTCATATTCCTACCTCAGCTCTCCTATTATCACTCCCATTCCTCCCCCTATTACTATTCCTCGACTTTCATAAGTATTATTTATAAATTATGCCATATAAAGATTTTCCCTCCATTCCAATCCATAAAGATAAGTTTTAAAGCCACTTTTTCTTCTTTCTGGTTTTCTTCACTTATTCTTATGGTTTTCTTTTTTTTAAAAAACCGTTTGCTATTAGTTTAGATCCATCTTCCACTCGTCGCTTTGCCTTTCTGCTTCTCTTCGCTGCCCCTCTCCCCTCACCCTCTGAAGGTAGGTTTCCTTTTCCCTCCTTTTCCTCCCATCCTTTTCCTTTTCTTTTTTTCTTTATGACCCTCTAAGACGCTTGCTCTGCCAGCTCGCCGGTCTAAAGCTGCTCACGAGCCGCTACCTTCTCTTCACTCTCCCCCTCTCTACATGCACAACTTCAACTTCAACTCAACCCACACCCCCACCTGCCCCCCGCCTAATCCCCCCTTAGATCTTCCCTTCCCTTCTAAGCTAGTTCCCTAGTTTTAGCCTTAATTTAGTAAAATTAGCCCTTTTGAGTCTCTAGTTGATTATACTCTCTCTGATTATCCTCCTGAATATATGGAATCGAAACGACTTCCAGGTTGTCCCCTGAGCAAGGTTGTCCCACACAACAAGGTCTCAACAAGGTCCTCAAAAACAAAAAAAAAAAAAAAAAAAATCCCCTCCTCGTCACCCACTTGACCACTGAATTCATCAGCTATCACGTCTAGGAAAAGCTGGAAAGAATTATTATATTATTATTTATTTTTTTTTCTATATATATCATCCGGGAAAAGTCCCCCATGATCAAGCAGTTCCTATTAGTGTTTACCTCCTTAAAAACATTAAAGAGCTCTCTATCCATCTCTAAGCTAGATCCCGGCGGTCTATAGCACACCCCATATTGAAATATCCACCATCTTTGGGGATTGTCTGACCCATTATTTGCAGATAACCCTAATTAAGTGACCTCAGCTGGCTCCCCCTGGGCTTCTGGTCACTGGGGTATTGCTTGGTAGTCACCTGAAGTGGAGCACTCACATAGATACTACTCAAAGAAGGAGAGGTTACTGACCTTGTGCAGTAACTGGAGTTCTTCAAGATGTGTGTCCCAATGCATGCGCCACTACCTGTCGTTCTGCTCCTCTGCTTTAGAGTCTCCCTTGTGGGTCTTTGCGATGGAGAAGGAACTGAGCACAGTTCACCTGTGCAGCCCCATATAGCCTTGGTGTGGAGCATTAGGATGCATAGGTCAAATGGGCATGGCTACCAAAAAATTTTGATCAAAGGCATAGGGAACAGGCACAGCTGAAGCAGAACACCCACAGGAGTACACATCTTGCAGAACTCCATTTACTGCACAAGGAGAATAGCCTCTCCTTCTCAAACACTTGTGTGCTGTGGTTCTTTTGTAAGCCTTGTGGCCTGAAACTTTAGAGGGTAAGAAGCTCTCTGCTCCCATCACTTGGTGAACAGGTTGAAGTATGGCTACAGAGGGCCTTATTTGCACAAAATTTCTACCCAGAATTCCTCCAATGGCACTTTGGGACTCACCACAACCGCATACAATGTCCGGAGTTAGTTGAAAAGTGGACCTGACTTGAGAAGAGAGAGGAGGAAATGTTCCTATATTGTGGCAAGGAGTGCACCCCTGGGGCATGGACTCTGCTCTGGGGTCCTATTTGTTAGTGATTCCTTTCTAATGGGGGCACTGTGCTGTTAGGAGGATTCTCTGATGAAGTGCAATGCAGAGAGGTCTCTTCTGAAGCCTCTGAGAACAGAAGTAGAGCTGAGTGAACTCTAGTGAGGGCCCTCCTATTTAGTGACATTCTGGGTGGCTGTGTCAAGCTGGTGGTTGTAGTTAGTTTCAGAGGGAACTCTAGCTGTTTGAACCTGGCCCGTTTTGCTGGTAACAACATCTGGCAGAACAGAAGGGTTACACTTAGAGAGGCCCCAATCCAGCAAAGCATTTAAAAATTTCACAAGTCTTAGTGCCTGGGGCGTGACAGAAACATACATGCATTAGCCAGCTGGAGGGGGAGATGAAACCAGGCTTAAATGTGTAGCCTTTTTCTGCAAATGGGTGACCTTATTGAAAGAGCCTGCACAGGAGCTCTGTATGTCTTCCTGCTGGGCTTGTAGCTCTGCATGGCAGCTGACTTCCCTTTCTGAACTCCACTCCTGCACAACAAAGAAAATGCAGGAGCAGAAGGTTGCTCCCATGCCCCGACCCAGAGTTGTGCGAAAAGGAGAGCTCTGTTCCTTTGCAGGGTAAAGAGCTGCACAGGAGGGAAAAGCATGTTACATGTGTAGCTCCTAAGTGGCTCAGGACCAGAACTCCTTCATGAGAATCATAGGAGTTCGGCCTGACAGCTACGTCCTTCTCCAGCAACTCCCCTGGTTAGAGCTCCAGTTGCTTAGGAGCTTAGAGAGCAGCCTCCCACCCCCACAGTAGAATACCAGGCATGCCAGGGTATGGCAGAGAATATTCTTCTGCTACTCCCAGTTTTCCAGTTTAACAAGTGTTTCTGCCCCTTCTCTCCCAGCCCACTTACCCAACAGACTCTCAAAAGCTCAGAATGTGCCAGGGTATGTCCCTCTGTTCTACAGTGCAAATAAATAATATTAACAGGATTATTTTCATTTGCTGGTGCATTTTAGAATTCCTGCAGTAAAATCAAAGGGCACTGAAGAAGTCTGCAATCAATTAGTGTTGCCGCATAGAGGCTGTTTTGCTGCAGAATTTGTTGTGGTCAGGGGCGGCTCTAGGCATTTTGCCGCCCCAAGCACGGCAGGCAGGCTGCCCTCGGTGGCTTGCCTGCGGAGGGTCCGCTGGTCCTGCGGCTTCGGACCTCCTGCAGGCGTCCACCAAAGCCGCGGGACCAGTGGACCCTCCACAGGCAACCCGCCGAAGGCAGCCTGCCTGCAGCTCTCACGCAACCCGCAGAGCGCCCCCAGTGGCTTGCCGTCCCAAGGACGCGCTTGGCATGCTGGGGCCTGGAGCCGCCCGTGGTTGTGGTTCTCCTCGCATAACTTTTGAGATCAGGCACATAATTGAGCCTTGATGCACTGTACAATACAAAGGCCTTGTCTGAGATGTTATAGGGCAATTCTGCTTTCTTTGGTTTGCAGAAATGCAGTGGGTTAGATGAAAACAACAAGGAGTCTGGTGGCACCTTAAAGACTAACAAAAGTGGGTTAGATAGTAGAAACAGCCTATGGCTTTCATCCTCAGAGGAATAGCGTTGGGAGAACAAAATAACAAGTACACTAGAAGTTGTAGCATGTACTGCACCTTCTCTTCCATCTTTCATGCAGCCAGTAGTTAGAGCACTGAATCCTATTTAGACAAGTGGGCTCCTTGAGGGAATACACCAGCATGAGATGGTCTCTCTCTTTCTCCTACCTATTCTACAATATATTCAGCAGCAGTACTGTGTATATATAGAATAGCTTATCAAGGAGTGTCACCAAATACTCCACATACCCACAGGTATGATGATATCACAGTTTTCTGTGATACCACTCCTGGAACTATCACACTAGGAAAGAGATTTCTGGTAGTTGCCGTTTCTAGCATGGACTTCTTTGTGTTAACTCATCACTCTGTCCGAGGTGGTGATTTGACCCTAACTGCTACCCATGTGCAATACTGGTGGGTCACATGGTTCCTGTATCCTACTTCCCCCATACTGCCCAAGGTTCTCAAAGTCAGATGAATGAGGTGGGGCCATCACCATCTTTGAAGCTGTTTGCTTTGGGAAATAGTGCTGCTTGTCTCCTTTTTGGCTGCTGTGTTACCAAGCTCTCAAAAGCCTGAAAGCTCATTCACCTCCACCTGACCTCCCAAGCTCTTAGCAAAACTAATAGCAAATCCTCTTGTTTTTAAAAATGTATTTCAAGCCACCACAGCAAACTAATCACTGGAAATCTTGAGTGTAATCACATCTCAGTGGAATCGTTCTGCTTCCCTGTGACATTTTTGTGAAACAGATCCCAGAAATTTTGCAGAGGCCTAATGCCCACATAGTAACCCAAAGAGTCTGCTTAGCAACTGCTTCAGGCAAAAAAAATCCTTCACAGTTTGGGAGCTGGTTCTTGTGACTGTCATCATAAGGAAGAGGAGAGCTGCAGTCGTATTAGGTCAGTGGCATACAGCAATCCTATCACAACGACCTTCAGTATCTAAATGTGGGTTTATTCTTTACCCTAAGAACTCTGCTAATATCTGAACTTAGCCAGATATGTCTCAGAGACAAGCCACAGCATTGCTCTTGGATCGGTCATAGCTTCCCAGTGCTCCCAACACCCAAAGCCTGCTGAATTCTTCCCTCCAGAAGGCTGAGTTCATGAGCAAGAGTCCTGAGGTTGCTTCAGAGTGTGAATGACTGTTCATTGCTCTATCAGCTGGACTACAGAACTTTTATATGCTTCAGCAAATTAGTTTCAATCCTGAGTCCCAGTAGTGCTATCAGCACTTGTCTGAACCCAGCAATCACAATCCCAGCACCATCATCCACCGAGACCACCCACAAGCACCCAGGACCAGCATTTAATGTTTACATGCACCTGCTGAGAGGACAAGTCAGAACTGGGGGTTATGGAGAATGGTTATTTGTGCATATTAGGGACGAAGCACATCAGCAGAAGCCTGTGACCAACCCAGTCCACCTGTGAGTATGTTCCAGCAGAAGAGCCACCACCCATGGGCATTGGAGATGGGGGGGTGGCAAAGGGCCATGCCCCCTTATTAAATGGGGGGCCATGAACAACCTTTTGAGAACCTGAACTTGGAAAGGGTGCAACAAAGGGGGTGGGGGCTGAGGACCCAGCCTCCCCCCATCCCCCTGTTTGGCCCCTCACCAAAGCGAGTTGGTGTAATAGCAGAATTTCTTCCCTACTGACATAGTGGAAGGGTGGCCAGGCCAAATTTGAGTGGGTGGCATTGTAAGTTGGTGCATGAGAACACAATGCCACTCAAATTTGGCTTATTTTGGTTGCTTGGTCCCCAGTCCTTCCAGCACCATGCCACCAGCAAAGAGGTGAATGACTTGAGTTACTGGCTGAGGTTGTCCTCATATGTTATATAATAATATATTGCCCCTCTCCTTAAGAATAAAGGATCTCTTGCACATACACATACCCTATGACGAGACAACAAGAGACTATATGTGGAAAGGAGAAAAAAGCAAAATATGTTTCTCAGCTATTCTCCACATTTGCTTTATTTAAAAGTTAATCATTCACTTATTTGTAGTTGAGAAAAAAAGCCATAAAACCCCTCCCCACCCCCTTTTAAACTATCTATTCCCTGGTTCTAAATATGCAGTGTTTTCCTACCTAGGGAACGTGTTTTTCTCCTGTTTTTCTGTGGTTTGCATGGTCATTTGGGAAATATAGTCTGACGTGCTTTACGTCACTTAGCATCTTAACATTATGTCATTGTGACAATATTGCTGGACTATTTTTATAACTGTAATTTTGAAATGTTGATCTTTTTGGTATTGAGAGTTGCCCTTGCCTAGTGTGGTATAAAATAGTACTGTCAAATAGTAATGTGGTGCAATTTAATGCAAAGAGAGGACTGGAAAGGCTCTCTTACACAAGGTCTCTTGTACAAAGCCATCACAGAATGTCCCACATGGTTTCATCTGGTTATAGATGTGTATTTTTCAAAGTGAGAAACTTGTATTGCCCAGTAAATAGTCTGAAAATAAAACTGTTTTAATAAATGTGCTTGCTGTTGTTGTTTATAACTATTCATTGTCCATAAGGGGGCAATATATGTCAAGAAGAACAGAATTGCTGGGTCTCACCGAAAGTGCTAGCAAGAGGCAAGATTAAGTGTACATTGGCTTCTCTAATTGAACAGCTTATCTCCTTTTGTATGAGAAGGAAAAACAAGAAATCCCCACTCCTCATATCGAATATGGTGTTTCTAAAATCAATATTGTGCCTGACTGGCAGTTGAGTAGAGCTTTCATTTTCCTATATGCACCAAGATGCTTTGGAATTATGAATGGAAGTTTTCTTTGTTTGGGTTTTATTTTTCATGCAGAGGGTGAGATAAAATTGTGTCGAAATAAAGAGTAGAAAGAGTCCTTTTTGATGCATGCCATTGACTTTTTGGATCTGTCAGGAAGTTAACAAACAGCGATCTGAAGAGGCTTGTATAGATTGTGCATTATATGGTTCAGGGTTAGGAATAGGAAAAAAACAAGCAGACAGATAACAAGGTTCTTAATGAGAATACAGGAGGAATATCTTATCACATGAATCAAAAGGGAAACAGACTAGAATACAGGAACGTCATGCATCCATACGTCATCACCTGAATTTTGGGTCCAGGCAAGCTGTGCTCATCACAGGACTTCAGCAGGTGGGAATAGGAGCTGTTTGACTCCTAAGCAAGTTCTCAATTCTGGGGCTGGTTTGGCTTTGTGGCCAGATGCCCTTAGTACCAAGGATCTGTTCTAGCAATCAGGATTAGCCAGAAGGCAGCCATACTCTAGCTACACACTATTTCTCCTGACTGTACCAGGGGCTGTGTGAATGGGAGCATGGAGCTATACTGGCTCTGTGTCACCCAAGGGTTCCACCTTGTCATAAACATACAGCGAAGGGTAGCATAAAATCCCTCCTTTACCTGTAAAGGGTTAAGAAGCTCAAATAACCTGGTTGGCACCTAACAAAAAGGACCAATAAGGAGAGAAGATACTTTCAAATCTGTGGGGGGAGGTTTTTTTCTTGTGCTTCTTTGCTTTTATCACACTGTGAAAGAGTATAACCATTGTTCTGTAAAATGTATCTTTCTAAATATTTATCTCGTTTCAAATTACAGGAAAGAGGCCAGTGAACGTGAGGACAGGAGGTGGCGGGATGCAACTCTGGGGCTGTGTTCATCAACAAACACAGCAGTCACACTGTACTTCCACCACCATTCTGCACTTGCTCAGCCTGTAATTGAACAGATCCTGACCACTGTCTAGGCTGGGTCCCCAGGATAACGACAGGCATTTCAACATCCCCAACTGTTATTTTCTGGTCTGGGAAGTAAGTCCCTTGCTGCAGATCCACCAGTGCTTGCGATTTTCCAACTCCAAATTGATTCCTATTATGGCGTTCCCACCAGTCAGTGCTTGTTAAGGTCCTGGTTCAGCATATATGGAGCTGAGCAGGGTCCATGCTTGCTGAGTGATTTTTGCCCCATCAGGCACTGGGATCTATTTAATGTGTTTAGTGTCACCTTTGTGTTCTCTCGGGGACAGAGAGGGACCGGGGCAGAAAAAATACATCTCCTAAAGCCATATCTGAAATAAGCATCTAAGATTACAAATTGTAAATAATAGGAAGGAAATGCATTAGGTTATCTTTTGTTTTAGCTTGTGAATTTTCCCTATGCTAAGAGGGAGGTTTATTCCTGTTTTTTGTAACTTTAAAGTATTGCCTAGAGGGGAATCCTCTGTATTTTAACTCTTACTACCCTGTAAAATTATCTTCAATCCTGATTTTACAGAGGTGCTTCTTTTACTTTTTTCTTTATAATAAAGTTCTGTTTTTAAGAACCTGATTGGTTTTTAGTGTCCTAAAAACCCAAGGGTCTGGTCTGTGTTCACCTTGTTTACCTACTTGGTTGGTATATTATTCTCCAGCCTCTCCAGGAAAGGGGTTGAAGGGGCTTGGGGGGATATTTTGGGGAAGCAGGAACTCCAAGTCATCCTTTTCCTGACTCTAACTCACTTGGTGGTGGCAGCGATACCGTCCAAGCACAAGTAAGAATTTGTGCCTTGGGGAAGTTTTTAACCTAAGCTGTTAGAAATAAGCTTAGGGGGTCTTTCATGCGGGTCCCCACATCTGCACCCTAGAGTTCAGAGTGGGGAAGGAACCCTGACACATCTATACCAGATTGTGGGCTTCATAGCCGTTTTGGTGCAAAAATACAAGAGCATGATAAGAATTGGGCCTTGTATATGTTATAATAATATATATGACACCAGAAATTTACCCTGTGCTTTCCAAGCATATAGTAATGCTTGTTCCCTGCTCTGAAGAGATGCCAATCTAAGATAGACAAGGCAAGACTTGCTAGTTCAAGTAAGAATGCTAGTTCAAGTAAGAGAAAATTACTTCAAGAGGGCTTCTTCCTGCACTGTCCCCATTTGTGCATGCTGTGTTGATGGCAAGGTGATAACAGCATAGAAGAGAATGGAATCCTACTATCCTGCCCCACCAGTCCTCTGTTCTGATAGTTACCCACAGTAAAAGTGGAATGAGTGCACAGGTATGAAACATAAGTAAATATCTGGAGAGGTTTCTTAAGCTAAAGATAGTAATGTGGTGCAACAAGCCAAAAAAAAATAGTAAAGAGAGATGTCTAATACAGTTAGCTTGATTCCAACAAATGACACCTGAAAGTCAAAGCTCTGATCTAATTGTTTATATGAGTCCCTTGCTTATACTTGTAATGTCTATAAATCCATGTCTATGAATAAATGCCAGGGAGAGTAGCAAAAAATGTCTTCACATGTGTCATTGAATTTTACAGAGGCCAATATTCACATATCTAAATACCATGCAGTGTGAGTCAGTCCTGATCCATCTCTTCAGAAAATCATTTATTTTTTCCAAAAATAGCATTACAGAATAGTGGACCAGTATTCTTTGAAACTTGCTGTATACTGGGTGAAGTTGCCTTTATACCAGTTCTGCACCACAACATGCTTCCCAGGTGCTGAGTAGATCCTTCCTACAGTGGATCATACTAGGTGTCGGTATAGGGCCACCATGCACCAGTGGAACAATGTAAAGTGGTCAGAACCCAGCAGAGGATTAGGGCCTGAATTTGAAATTTGTATTCTTTAGTTCTAATCTAAAAGCATAAATTCTTTCTAAGTGGCCAAAAAGGGGGGGAAAAACTGAAGCAAACAAGCAAAACAAAACTGTGGTAGCTCCACAGGAGGGAGGGATAGCTCAGTGGTTTGAGCATTGGCCTACTAAACCCAGGGTTGTGAGTTCAATCCTTGAGGAGGCCACTTAGGGATCTGGGGCAAAAATTGGTCCTGCTAGTGAAGGCAGGGGGCTGGACTTGATGACCTTTCAAGGTCCCTTCTAGTTCTAGGAGATTGGTATACCTCCAATTATTACCTAGCTCAGTGCAAAGGGACTTCCTCACATCTCTTGAGTTACCTGGTACTGAAAGTACTTTTAAAATAAGAGTTAAAGAGAACACCAAATAAACAAGGGGGAGGGAGACAATAATTCAAATTGAAAGGAATTTTCCTCTTAAGAATTTTATATGCTCAAAATTTTTTTTTTAAAAACCCATGTTCAAACAGAAGAGCCTAAAATGAGTCTAGGTGTGGTCAGGGCAGCTCTAGGGATTTTGCCACCCCAAGCACGGCAGGCAGGCTGCCTCCGGGGGTTTGCCTGCGGAGGGTCGGGACCAGCGGACCCTCCACAGGCACGTCTGCGAGAGGTCCACCAAAGCCACAGAACCAGTGGACCCTCCGCAGGCAAGCCGCCAGAGGCAGCCTGCCTGCCACCCTCACAGCGACCAGCAGAGCGCCCCCCGCGGCTTGCCGCCCCAAGCACACGCTTGGCGTGCTGGGGCCTGGAGCCGCCCCTGGGTGTGGTTGCTGCTATATAACAGTTAATTGAACTCATTTTGATCATTGTCACATGAAAATATCCCTCTTATTGAGTTTGTCTGCAGAGAAAATCTCAGCTTTAATTCAGATTTTGTTTTCTCTATAACAGCACTGATAAAATTTATGATCATTCCCTATACTGCCCATGGAATGATGAATATAAAAAGTTATGACCTGCAAAACCAACTTGGAGTTTCTTAGGGTGCTTTTTCACTGAAAAAGTATTTGTCCATGTAGCGGGGTGGTTACCTGCTCCTGCCCTTTGGGGCTTAAAACAGCCCAGGAGAGGGCTGTGGCTGGGGCAAGAAGGGCTTAAAAGCTGGGCTGATTGGGGAAGCGGCTGCAGCTCGGCCACACCCTAATCAGGCCACAGCTGGCTTGTATAAAAGGGCCAGGGAAGCCAGGAGCAAACAGTCTCTCTCTGCCTTTAGAGGGAGAAGGGTCTGGCTGCTAGGGAGTGTACCTGGGTGCCCAAGGGGGAGCAGGGCTAGGGGAAGGCAAGAGGAGCTGGGGAGCTCTGGCCTGGAACTCCCCCCACCCCCACAGGCTGTAAGGCCAGCTGGGTACTGGGGTTGCAAAGAGGCAGCCCATGGGTAGGCAGAGGCAGCAGGTCCAAACCCCTTTGCCTATGATGAGTGGCTGATACTGCAGTCTGCCCCAGTGAACAGGGGCTAGATGGAGACTGGGCAGTGGCCAAAACTGAGGCAAAGTGGGGATAGTGGGTTGGGGGGGTTCCTCAGGGAGGGGAGACCCAGATTGGTGGGGGACTGCTGGGGGCAGTACCCCAGTTAAAAGGGCACTGGGGTCCAGGGAGGGACACGGGGGCCAAGAGAGCAGGAGGATCACTGGCCTGCAGAGGGGTCTCCTGGCTGGAAATGAGCTAATTCCCAAGCACAACCAGCAGGAGGCACCGCAGGGGTGAGTCTGCACGTCTACAGTCCAATATCTAGAAAATGTGTCTTTTTAAATATTGGTAACTGGATAGTTCTTCAAGAAAAGGAATAATTCTCTGTTTGATGCTTCTTTATATGATACAGATTAACTTTCTGGGTGGGTGCTGGTAAGGTTTAATGTACATGGCTTTTTTTATTGCAGTGTTAAATCTGGGAACACCCCAAAATGTCCTACCTTCCAGGTTTACTTATTTATAGCCGTATTAGGAACTCCCTTTAGGCTATTATCTAATTACCTGGGGGTCATTTGAAAGTAGAAGTTAAACAAGTACTCTTCTTGTGGCAATTTTTATTTCAAGTTTAGTAACAGCGTATGGTATTTTATCTCATGTCATTCTTTTGTGACTGGCCTATAATACTGAATTTACAAGAAGGGTTGCTTCCAAGAGTTTTATATTAAAAGTCAACTTCCAGTTGGACTGGTTAAAAGTTTAATATTTACCAGATATCATGCCCAAATTGGAAGGGGAGTGAGGTAATGCACCTCCAAAATGAAACTTTGCCCCACTCACTCCTAAAATGAAAAGATACTGTCAAAAAAGAGATGCTGTGTTCCAACTTTTCCCTCAACTTTTTATTCATTTTTCCATACTTTTCTTTTATTTGTCTCACTCAATAGCATTCAGCTCTGGGGATTATAACACAGCCACATACATTCCCTTAGTTGGAAGAATGAGCTGATAGTGCATTACAAAAGTCTCACTTTACTTTTCAGTAAGAAGTCCCATAGAACATATTCCTGATTCTTAAAACTCAGGAAAAAGAAAACACAGTGGTAGGCAAATAAATAAAAGACACACATAATTTGGTTGAACAATATTTATTCAACAGAAGCACTAAGGAACAGATTCAGGTGGATGGCTCACTAGATAGAGGATTGGTTTGAAGTTGATACATCAGTTTAAAGCTCACCAGTCTTGGAAGAAATAGATATGATGTGCTTGTCACATGTTCCTTTAAAGGGATATTATCAGAGTTTTTCAGCCCCCTTCCCTCCCCAAATGATTGTGTCCATGACACCTGTGCTGCTTCAAACCCTTTGCGAACCAATTAGACTGGTCACCATTATTCTGGGGGAAAGTAAAAGAAACATGTTCATTTCAGTTCTATTCCAAACCAGGGGAAAAAAACTATTTACCAAAATAGGAAAGGACAAAGACTGCACAATTCCACACATGCACATGGGTCGATCTGCACAGATACAATTGATGAGTGGAGCTGAAATAAGTAGGAAAATCTCTCCCTAGAGCAGCTCTTCTGCACAACCCTTCTCCCCTCACTTACACCAGTTTAACACCACTGTGACTCCATTGATGTCAGGGGAGTTATTCTGGATTTACATCAGTGTAAATGACAGGAAATTCAGGTGCCTTATGTCAAGCTTTCAAGAGGGCATTGGAAAGAATGGGTAGTAAAATAACATTTAAAACAATAAAAAAGAATTAGCCAGTGTCCTATTAATGTGAACATTTCCCCAGAGCCAGCACACATTAGTGTGTTCAGGAGACTCAGGAGGGAACCACCAGTGAGATTCCCAGGAGACAGAGGTACTTTTACAACCTTTTAAAAAATCTGGTTCCATTTAAAAATCATCTCTGTGTGTTCCATGACTTTAAGCATTTACCAGTTTTAATTACAGGAATGAAAGGGGCCTTTGTGCTGGAAAGAAAACAAATGCTCCAAAACTGTATTTTAAGATATCACAAAATATTTCCATATACTATAAAAGTTTCTAGACCATGCACTAATTTGGTCCTGCAATATGTTACATTAGCTTGCTGAAAGACAATTTCTGCATTTTACAGTTAAATAAAAAAATAACACTTGAATGTGAATTATACTGTAGGTTTATTAGAACATTTTGATTTATGGAAAGAGGCCACCTGCTGTTTAAGATCCTTCATTCACTTAGCTAATAATCTCTTCTCCACTAGGACTAATGTTAGCTGTTGCTACTTGTAACTTTTCAATTTTTCAGCCTCTTCCATCTTTAGAGTAACTCTTCCAGCCTCTCTGAAGTGTATTCCATATTCATATGTCTAAGGATTATATATAGCTTCATCTGAAAAATGGTCACTAGAGAAGAAGTTAGATATACAGGTAGGAACTGCGAATAAATAGATTATTAATGCCCCTCTGAGCACCAAGTCACTGATTCACTCACAATCACTTCCCACGCAGCTCTGGCTGAGTCAACCACGGAGGACTGAGAGGGCGTTGTAGTCAAGGGAGAAGAAGAATCAAAGAGGATAATGATGCTGCAAAGCCCAAAACAGAAGAATGATTCAGAGGGGAAACTAAAGAAGAGAAACAAACACAGGAAATAAAAAATCAAAAGGGAAATAAAAATTGAGACGCAAAACTGGGGGGGGAGAACCCCAAACACCCAACAGTGGAAAAACAAGGTGTTCAAGGAGCACAGAGAAGAAAGAGAGGCAAATGAAAGGAGATGAGTGCCTAAATGAAGATAAAAGACATTAAAAACTAGAAATAGTGGCAGACAAGAGAAAATGAGATCATCGGAGCAGTGCCACAAAGGAAAGAAGAAAAAGCTATACATGTAGGAGAGACACAATTTGGATAAAATTTCCAGGTAACCTCAGCCTTGGCTTCTGACTTTCCGCCCATATAAACATGCACACAGGTAGAAGCATCCATAAAAAATGCTAGCATCTATATTTGTTCAGGAGAAAAAATCAGACGTCAGAGTGTAAAGCATGACATTTTACATCTATGATAGAGTTTAGATTATGAGATGGAGAAATAGGTTCTGAAGGTTTGTATGAGAACCAGAAACTCTTTAGACATTTGCAAGTACAGTACAGTACATTGGTGATGAGTCATTTGTTAGCTGAACTCATTTACCAAACAAGTCTTGGGAGTTGGTAAACCTGTTTTTCAAAGACCAAGGACAAGGAGACACCTAGCCAGGTGTCATCAAACCTGATCAAATGTCCATTCTTTGGCAAGGAAGGAACAAACAAAGCAGCATCTTAGCAAACAGCATAAAATCTCTCCCCTCAGCAGACTTCATGTTGCCTTGCTCTCAGCTTGAAAGCATTTAATCTAAGAGTCACTCTCAGGAACCTGCGTTTCTAAGGGTGACTGAACTATAAAAGTGATGGGCAAAAGCACCCCAAGTTATCTCTCCCTATCCATCTCTCTTTTCCATGTAAGAAGACAAAAGAAACAGCCTATAGACTTTGGGATCAGATCCTGGCCTGAGAGCTTGCTCAGCTATGTACTGAAAACACTTTGAACGTCACCTTGAACCAAGTCTAGTTTAAGTTTAGAAAGAGTTTGTTTAGTTTTCTTGTAATCATTTCTGACTTTAATGCCTCATTACTTGCACTCACTTAAAATCTCTCTCTTTATAGTTAAATAAACTTGTTTTCTTCCTTAATTAAAACTAATCTGGTATTGTGAATTATTTGGGTAACTTCATTTCAGGAAGCAGATTGTTGTATGTTGATACCTTTAGAGGGGCAATGGACTAATATACCTGACTGTCCAGGAGAGGGTTGAATAATGGAAAAACACACATTGAGGGGGGGAGTTCAGAACTGGGAGCCTCTTAGGGTCACCATGCAAATAGTAACCAGTGCTGCTGGAAGCCACAGTGCGTCTGGTGTTTGCTGCCCGGTTGCTGGGGTCAGAGCAGCTGGACCAGGGCTGTGGCTATACCCGGACAATCAGGGTGTGGCTTGCATGCTGTTTATAAGGAGCCCAGGTTCGGAGCTACAGCAACAAAGAATTGTGAGGCACCCCAGGTTGCAGGGCAAGTAGTGACACAGCCCCTCACTGGTCTGGCTTGCACTCTGGAACATCATAAACCACAAACCAAAAGGCTACTTTTATGGTTCTGGTGGAAGACTTGCAAAACTCAGCAGCTCCATCTGGTTTTGAGTCTCATAGGCCAGGTCTATATTACAGACCTATATCGATATAACTACATCACTCAGGGGTCTGAAATATCCACACACCTGAGCAATGTAGTTACACTGACCTAACCTGTCATGTAGACAGTGCTATGTCAATGGTAGAGCTTCTCCCATTGATGTAACCCATCTCTCTGAGAGGTGGTAGCTAACTACACTGACAGGAGAAGCTCTCCCATCTGTGTAGGAGCACCTTCACTTAAGAGTAATACAGCTCAGCTGCAATGGGACAGCTGTACTGATGCAGCATTTTAAATGTAGACCTGCCCATACCTCCAAATCAGATGAAACGCTGTTTCAGCTGCATTTTGCTGTATATTTTGTTTGTTCAACTGAATCCACCCAAACTAAAACTGTAAAAATGGTTCATATGAACCCACTAACAGATACTGTAATATGCAGTCCAAGGGATCAAATATAGGAAGAGGATTTATTTTATTCAAAATCCTTCGCAAAAGATTTTAGACACACCAAATTCTGGTCTGATTTTCACCCCTGAAGTTATTGGGTCTGCATGAAAGAGTAAATCAAGCAGAATAGGGCTCCAAATATTTTACACTAGTACTGTATACCAGTAATTGAGTGAGATTGTTTACTCCCACTGGTGAGGAGTAATTTGCATGAATAATCTCACTGATTTCATGATCCAGCAAGAGTAAGGGGCTTGCAATCTGTCCCTATGTAACTTGTGATAAATTCGTCACTCCTGTAAGTCATTCTTTTCTCAGAAAAAATAAGACTTTTCACAACTTTAAAGGGGCTTCTTTCTCCTTCTCCCTCTTTCATCAATGAGTGAGACAATAGAGATGTCAACCTAGGCCAACTGCCTTCAGCAGCAAAACAGACAGAGGAAGTAACTTTTTATACCATTTTTCCTTGTTTGTAAGAATGTGAGCTAGGTCACAAATTCTCCAGCTGCAGCATAACTGAGGCAAAGAGTGGTTAAAATCAAATGAAGCTGTCCAGAGGCAATGCAGCCGAGGAATGGAGAGAACATTCAAACAGTTTTGTGTGTAATAGAATTTCTTGCTATCGGGGTGAAATAGTTTCTAACCAAATTATTTGGTTTAAAAATTGGTTACTGTGCTCCTCTGAGAGGTGTTTTTCAGCAAATTATTTGTTAAGGTTTTTAAATATAGTACATCAAAGTTCACTTGGTCACTGCTCTATAGAATAAAAGAGAACTCCAAGAACTGGCAGTCCAGAGAAGGTAAACAATAAAAGGCTCCAATGCAGTAAATATTATCTGTCCTTCAAAGGAGGCAAAATCTTATTGATGCTCTTCCCTTGGTGGTGGTGATACTGTTACCCGGGGTTCTTTCAACCCAAAGCCCTTGGAACTCTTACTCTGTGAGAGGTGGTGTCAGGAAAGAAATCAGGGGAGACACGGCCGTCCGACCCATAGATGACTGGCACAAACAGGATAACACAAAAGTGCCTTCACTTAAAGCTAAACTTTACTTAGTCTCAAGCACTTACACACGTCCACAACAGGTTAGTAAAACACCCCCAACCCTCGATAATTTCCGAAGCTGAGTGTGGCTTCGAGTGGCACAGCGGCAGCCTGTCTGCCTGTGGAGAATCCAAGATGCATCCAGAGGGAGAGTCCAGTCCCAAAGAGTCCCACTACCTCATACTTCCCCCCTTTATTTATACAAAGTAATACAATGATCTGTCCCTCAAAGAAAACTTGTTAAGCAAGCAGTTTCAACGGTCAAGCAAGAGGCTTCCTTTTGATTATTGATTAACCAGGTCTGGGTTTTTCCCAGAGCTGGCAGCCTTGAGACCCTGTTAGCAGGGGCGGCTCTACCTTTTTGGCCGCCCCAAGCAGTCATGCGCGGGAGGCGCCCCGGAGCCGCGGGAGCAGCGGACCTCCCGCGGGCATGACTGCAGAGGGACCGCTGGTCCCGCGTGGCTCGGCTGGACCTCCCGCGGCTGCCAAGCCGCGGGACGAGCGCCCCCTCCGCAGTCATGCCTGCGGCAGGTCCAGTCGTCCCAGGGCTCCGGTGGACCTCCCGCAGGCATGACGGTGGCAGGTCCACCGGCCCAGCCTGCCGCTCCCCCCTCCCCCCCGGCTGCAGGGGACGGGCCGCTCCTCGGCTCACAGCGGCAGGATGAGCTAGGGCCCCAGCCTTTTGCCGCCCCCTAGATTTTGCTGCCCTAGGCACCAGCTTGTTTTGCTGGTGCCTAGAGCCGCCCCTGCTGTTAGACACATTTCTGAGGGCACATACATGCATTTTAGAAGAGCAGGATCAGCAACTTCAACACAATTCTTATCAGGAAGGACACGGGGTCAAGCTGCCCTTTCTGTGGCACCCCAACCCCCCTCCCCTCCTGCCTTGGTCAAGCTGAAGAAAGACATTGTACAAGTGCAAGGTGGTATTATCGTTGGGTAAAACGTTGAGTAAAGAGTTTGTGTCATAAACAGTTAGTTAAGGGTTAAGGTTTTTTTTCGACCTGTAAAGGGTTAACAAGCAGTACCTGTGGACACCTGACCAGAGGACCAATCAGAGACAAGATAATTTCAAATCCCTGTGGAGGGAAGTTTTTTTTTCTGTTCTTTTGTTTTTTTAGAGAGTCTCTCTTGGGAGTTGAGGGAGTCCAGACATCTTAATCAAGTCCTCCCAGGTTTCTGCAATAAATTCTTCTATTCAAGCTAGTGAGTATTAGCAAGGAACTAGTATTCTTATACTTTTATTTCTGTATTTGCAATTCTGTGTTTTGCTATAGAATTTCTTTAATTCTGTACTGTTATTGCTTTTACTGAGAAAGAAAGGAGGGGGAATTCTCTCCAGAGATTGATAAGTTTAGACCCTGTGTAATGTTCCATCTTGGTTACAGAGACAGTTACTTTCTTTTTATTCTTTAATAAATCTTTTCTGTAAAGGACTTGGTTGATCTTTCCTTGGGTGGATTCTCAGGAAAAGGGGAGGAGGGAGGTATCCCTCTGTAGTTGGATTCCGGTATCTCTCCTAGGAAAAGGGAGGGGGGAGGAAGCAGGGGGGAATGGTTTATTTCTCCTAGGTGTAAGAACTCCATGGATTTGGGGCTCTTGGGATCCCCAAGGATTTTGGGGAAGGACTGTGTCCCAATACACGTACATTATTGGGTGGTGGCAGCTTTTACCAGATCTAAACTAGGATTTTAGTTTAGGGGAACCACAGCAGGTCCCCATTTTGGAACCCAACAGCTCTAAGTGGGGGTGAGACCTATGACCGTTTGTTTTGCACCCAGCATAAGGGCTGGCCAGAATGGCAGTCCTCGCAACTCCTGCTGAGTTGCTCCCCTATCTTGGGAGCAAATTGCCTAATCTGGAGTAGGCAGAGCCATAGCTTCCCCCATGCACTAGCCAGCCCAATTATCTGGTTCACGAGGGGGAGTTTGCTGCACTCCTGCATGGGATGTTGCAGATTGCTTTCTTCCTAGTGCAGATGGAGATCTCCAGGAGCTGCCCTATAGGGTGCCCCACTAAACATCCCACCTTACTACAAGCTCACTGCAGTCCTTACTCAGACAAAGCTCACACTGATGCTCAAATGACTTATTAATGAATACAACTTAGTAATAGCAGCAGAAAGTGAAGTGTTTGTGGGTTGGTTGTTCTTTTTTTATTTAAACAATTACAGCTGAAAGATAGAATGTTGGCCTGAATTTTTATTCTTGCCTCAGAATGTCTTTGGTTCTGTAGCATTTGAGTCCAACACAATGTGGCTTTTATAATTTAAAGTCCCAATTTGGCAAAGCACCTAAGCACATGCCTAACTTTAAGTTGACTTGAGTGTTAAGCATGTGTTTAAGCATGTTTCCCTGAATCAATGACACAGTAGAATTGCTTAATTACATGATGAGAACTAGCTACACCTTTGCACAACAATAAAGTGCTAATTGGTTAATACCTAGCTGCAGTGATAGAGTTTAAACCCAGGTCCTTGCAGAACAATTAATGATCTATATTAAGCAGAAATGAGTGCACTTGATTCATTGTATTTGACTGGAAAATAGGTGTGTGTGTGTGTGTGTGTGTGTGTGTGTGTGTGTGTGTGTGTGTGTGTGTAACTGATTGTCCAATTAAGTGTGTCTGTGTTAAGTGGAGCACACTTTATATCAACTACTGCCTTACTGCACTGAGAAAATATTAAAAGTATGTTACTTCAGTAGCACAATGTTTGGTGATACAAATCTTCTCTGTAGATCTGTTTCACAGATGTGGAACTGGAATCTTAGTGTGTTTTTCTATTGGGAAAAGAATTAAGTATGCCTAACAATAAACAGATTTTTGTTGTACATCCTCCCCAGAAGGCAAAAATATTTAGTTTTCATCTTCTGTCTGAGAAGGCCATCTCAGCATGGAAGGAGTGAAAGGTGTTCTTGGTAAGTTAAAAGACAACCTAGAACAAGGCAAATGGAGGTCTTAAAAAGATTTAGAGGAATTGTGTCAATAATAAGTAGCAGTGTTTTAGGAAACTAAAGCACAGTCACACAGACAATAATAAAACACTAAGACCAAAGCTTAGCAGATCCCTTACCCATTAGCAGCCTTCTTCTGGAAGAGGCCTAAGGACCAGTAACCCACACCAAGAGCATCTGGATCTGAATGTTGTAACTTAGGTGTGTTCCTCTTAGGATGTTGTCTTTCTCCATAGGGCATGTCTTGAGAGACTTGTGACTTAAGGTAACACCATGTACCCATCTAGAAAATGAATGATTGTTTATCCAAAGTCTGAAGCCACTGTGTTGGTGTAGTGTGATCATATAGGAACTAAACAAAAAGAAAGAAGGATACTGCATCAGCATGCTGGGTAGCTGAAATCCATACCAAAGTTAGAAAGCTAGCTACAATATTATGACCAGGAAACTTTCTTTGGAAATTATATTTGAAGGGGAAAAATAACTGTTTTTCCACTTTCCTCGTGGATTAAAGTTTGTAGGAGATCTTGAAGATATAAAATGGAATGTAAATGCTTACTAACAGAGAGAGAACTGAGCTATCCCTCCAAATTGGAGCATGCTGAACTTTGACAAAGTTTGGATCCAGATTGGAGCTTAGAGGCACTTCCTGTCCTTGATTCTGTAATGGACTCAGTCAAAACACCACATCTGAATACCCTCAAACAATGGTTACATTCTCCTCTGGAGTCAGGTAAGCAGTAGCATTTGTATAAGTTTCCTTTTCTCTGAGCTAGAGGCTGATTGAACTCCAGCGCACCCAGTAGATTGCTAATGTATACCTCCTCTTTAGTGCTCCAGGATTCAGGCTGCAGGCCTGGGAAGGAGCACTCATATGCCCCTTTGAACTGGTACAATATATAGCTACCCTTTTAGGAAACTCTAGACCTGCCTTTAAAAACCTGGTTCTCCCGTGGACATGGCAGAAAAGGAGTTAACATAAATGCTAATCATATTTATAGTTTATTTTACTGCAGCCTAGTTCAAACTGTGCATATTCTACCAATTTCATTTTTTGTTCCGAATGATGCCCACATACTGGACATTTTTCAATACAATACATTCCACACTTAATTGGGGAAGCTTCTTAATTGGGCTGCCTCCCAAGGGTTGACATACAAGTCCAAAGCTATTTATAGCAATGACAACTGCTTAAGGGGACACTCATTTCTCTAAATGGAGACACCTACTGCTTATGTATTTTGTTTGTCTCCTTCTCCTTCTGGTTCTGCATGTTTGCTCCTCAAACAACAGCTTTCAGTCCAACCTCGGCTATGATGCGTACAAAAAGTGGACAAATTGCTAGATGTCTGGCTGGCTGTAGTTGTTAGTATGTTCTTTCTGCAACAGCTACACATGCTGGGCCACCGTACTGGGAATCTTGCAACTGTTCCTGCTGCTAGCATTAGTCAGGCAGCAAGCTCAGTCCCTGTCCCAATTCACACAGGCAACTCATTGAATTGAACAGTAATATGATGGACTTTGGAGCACCCCAGAAAGCCCCATTGTTAAAATGGTGTCCTCTGTAAATTGGGAATGGCAGACAATGGAGGCAAAAGGCCACATGCCAGGATGCTCCAATTACGAGGACTCTGTTATATTCATACACAAATTAGGAGCAGAGCCCTGTTTTGACATCTGTCTTTTTCTGGTGGGAGTGGGATTGTTATGAGTGGAAAGCACAGAGAAGAATTTGTTGCAAGTTTGGAAAGGTTTTGTCTTAAAGTACTGCTGTCACTAAATAATCATGTATTCGGTTGCTGCTCTCCCACCAATATAAGGCAATTAAATCTACAGTAGTATGGATCAGATTCTAATTCTGCCACATCATCAGACTAATGGGGAGAAACCAAAGTTTATTGGATTTCCTACGGTTGGCTAGACTTCCAACTAAGAAGGATGGAATGCTAAAACAGTAGAACACCTAAGCAGCAAAATATGAGGACAGCATAAAAATATTTTAGAAACTAAATTTGAGTGTGCCCGTAACCAACCCCAAGAATGTAATATGTCATCTCTACCAGGAGAGAGAAATAAGCAGTTAGGAAAGGAAACCATATTATTACAGTGACAAAGGAACTGCTAGAGTGATTGGTTGCAGAGTAAAACTGAAACATCAAAAGGAACCTAAATCATTTATTTTCCTAGAACTGGGAAAGAGCTGTTTCCTTTGTATGAATAATGTATTTACCAAGTGTTTTCCTGTGCACCTAATGAAGATAATAAAGAAAAGAACTCAGAATAACACATGGGCCTCCCATGAGCTATCAGTCTGAATACTTGTGCATTAGTGAAGAAAGCTGATGTTCATAGTCTGCCAATATTCCTGGGTCTCTCAAACTTTACAAATCATTTCCTCCTCACATATGTTCCCACATGACTGACCTTTATGAGATCTATTATAGTTGGCTATGCCCTAAGAGTTATTACTGAGAAGGATAGTTACATCTTGAGGAACTTGCAGAGAGTGGTGAGAGAGCACGTCATACAGACTTCTCTTTATGGCTGCTGGCTAAGGGTACGTCTACACTACGGGACTATTCCGAATTTGCATAAACCGGTTTTGTAAAACAGATTGTATAAAATCGAGTGCGCGCGGCCACACTAAACACATTAAATCGGTGGTGTGCGTCCACGGTCCGAGGCTAGCATCGACTTCTGGAGCGTTGCACTGTGGGTAGCTATTCCGTAGCTATCCCATAGTTCCCGCAGCCTCCCCCGCCCCTTGGAATTTCCGGGTTGAGATCCCAGTGCCTGATGGGGCAAAAATCATTGTCGCGGGTGGTCCTGGGTAAATGTTGTCAGTCACTCCTTCCTCTGGGAAAGCAACGTCAGACAAGCATTTCGCGCCTTTTTTCCCTGGATTGCCCTGGCAGATGCCATAGCATGGCAATCATGGAGCCTGTTTTGCCTTTTGTGACTGTCACCGTATGTGTACTAGATGCCGCTGACAGAGGCGATTCAGCAGTGCTACACAGCAGCATGCTTTTGCTTTTGCATGACAGCAGAGATGGTTACCAGCCATACTGCACCATCTACCAATCCATAAATTGGTAAAAAGATGAGCATGGCTACCAGTCGTTTTGCACCATTTGCTGCTGTCATAAGAGTTTGGCTAGTACTGTATGTTAATAATTTGCATATTTGTCACATCCCTAAAATGCACTTAAAAACTAGAGGAATAGCTTAATAGTTTACTCTATTGCCTTGGACACTATCCATCCATTTCATTTGTGTTGCAACCAAGTGCTGCTGGCCCCACATTGCAACACAAGACAAACTAATTTCTTTGCCCCAATAGTCCACGTGAGGAGGCCTCTGCATGTGGATCTGTCCCTGCTCATGTAGAAAGAGATCTGCCGTCTCTGTGGCACTGTTTCTCCTCCCTAGCTCTGCACAGATAACCATCCAGCTGAGCACTGCTGGATTCTGAAGGCAGAGCTAAAGGCTGTAGAGGGCAACAGTGCAGGGAATTTATAATCTTTGTGGTATCCTCCTCTGTAGAACTCAGAGATTTCCGTGTGAAAGCCCAATTGGAAGGTGAAACAATGAGGAGCTATAGTGAATTATTCTGATTTTCTTCTGTGGCTTCTACTGAGCAGTCCCAGGAGACCCAGGATGGAGGAGGTGCCTGCCAGCAGAACAATGGGTATTCCTGCAAGATAGCTCATGTCTCTCTGTCGATGGGGATTGGCCGCCTCCCTGGGGCCTATAGTTCCTCTAAAATTCATGTGCTCCCAGACCCTTCTACCAGTTGTGACATTCGGGAACAGCAACCTTCTCCTCTGGATTTTTAGATGGGGATTGGGGAAGAGTCACTTGCCCTTTCTAATTTAGTGGATGTATTGGGCTTACATTGCCACAGAGTGATGAGGCACTACTTGGACCTTAGTACATATGGTATCATCACCAACTTACGTTTTCTCTTCCCTAGTTCAGGTAGTCAGGGGAGGGGTTATAAGAAGGACTGGTGGAGAGACAGAAAGGGGAGAATATCAGGGCTCTCTATTCATGCTCTGCAAGCTGGAGGATCCCTCGACTAGAGAAGTTGTTTGCTACTCTTTGTTCCCTTGTTCTGATTTGTGATTATAAAGATCGTCTCCTGCTGCAAACACCTTACTGCCTGCTGCTGTGATTTGATTCTGCTCAGTCATCCCACCAGCTTACATAGCTATTCTGACCAAAGATAAAAGCAGGTCTTGCCTGACTGGAAAGTTATTTGTTGAGTTTTTATTGTGAGGAAAGACTTAATTCCTTCAGCAGTTACATATGCTCTTGTGCTAAGCTTCATGATAGCTGCAAGGTTCATGATATTGAATTGTTCTAACAACAGCATGTGTATTACTGAGAATGCCAGTAAGAAGAAAATCGAATTTAACCCCCTCTTCCAACACTAGCCGGTGAGCTCCACTCTGGAGAGTGACAGTGCCTGTGACACCAACACCAAGCAGCGCCGCCGCCGTGTCAGAGAGCATGCCCCACTTTCCATACGGCCTTGCTGCTCGTTTAATGATCATTGTGTCTAATTTTTACATGCGGAAGACAGTGTTTTGCTGTTAAACCATTCAAAAGCAAAATGGGAAGATGGTTTGCAGTCGCTTACATTTGGCTCCCTTACAGCTGCTGTGGAGCCAGCCAAGAGTCAAGCCGCTAAAGCTCAAGTCTGCACACACCAGCGCTAGCAGGTGAGTTGCATGGAAGCCTCCCATGGATCATGCTGATAGGGCCTGTGCCTTTTTCAGGTAATCTAGCAAGCAATTCCCAGAAGAGTCCTAAAGCGCTTGGGAAATGAATAATTCTGCACCAGGGAAGAGCTAAAAGAAGCCTGGAAAAAATGTACAAGTGCAAACTAGGAATAACGGAGTCCTGTTCCTACTGTATTCTTAGGCCCCACGCAGCGGCTCAGCTGGGAGGCTATCTGCTGGTGCAGCAGCCACATAAAGGTATCCAAATAAGACCCATATTTGCCATGGAAATGGCCTCCATGACAGACCTGCATAGTCTAGTGAAGAAGGCCACAAAGGGGTTGGGTGAGGGAAGGGTGCAGGTCCATCTTGAGGTGGATCCAATGACCCTAGTACACCACTCAATTGGTGTCTAGCCAAGCCCAGATAATGAAAAAGCAGTGAGTGGGTAAGTGGGGCTATGCAGCAGCTCTCTCCTGGTCTGGAGTGGAGGGGGTGGATTAAAGCTCCACACTTCACCCAGTACTCAGGTTTTAATGAGTGAAGTCACTGACTACTCACATGCTTAAATGCTTTGCTGAATTGAAGCTGGATCTTTACATTAGCAAACTTAGTCTCAGAAATCAGGATTGGCATGTGAATGATTCATCAACAGAAAGAGAGCACTAAATGCACTGGATAATTTATTTTCCATGAATAATTCAACGGCAAGAACTAAGGACCCAAATCTACTACCCTTTCTCCTGCTGAGTTGCACCTCACTCTATGAGTTTTCCCATAAATCCTCTAAGTACTTCAGGATTCAGATCACTTGGTACTAATAAATTTACCCCTATTTTGCTAACCACTCCACCAGTTATACCCCCAGACATCCTTTACCAGTCCTGTTGCCTTTTCTAATACTTTATCATTCTGGCAATAAGGTGCTCCAAACTTGTCGGGGTGCTCTGCACAGTCTTGCTAGTCCTGTCTAGCTTGCCATAGCAGTCTGCTCTGATCTTTGCTTGAATCCTCTTATTTCTATATCCCTGGCTTCTATCTGATATTTTAATCTTTACCAAACCAGGAACTCATGTGGCCACTATACCCTACAAATTATTTTCCTGGTCTTTGTTATAGTTATATTTTTAAGCACCCAAGAAGCCTTTGGAAATAAACATTCATTATTATTATTTTATTATTATTGTGTATAATAATAATTCCGAATGTTATTCTGTTCAATGTGTTGCATGTGGTGGCCATCTAGGATATAATCCATTTAATTTAAGATATATAACTTCTCCCTGGCTTCCATTGTTCCAGGTCCCTTTGGACCATGCCTTTCTCTAGAGGGGAGGAGGTAGGGGACTTCAGGACAGAAGACTAGGTCAGATTAAAAAAATGAAGGGTAGGAGGGAGTTGTATATGGCCTTGAAAATGAGGACATGGAGTGAAATCCTTGCTTCATTGAACTCAATGGGAGTTTTGCCATTGACCTCAATAGGGCCAGGATTTCACCCAAGAAGTTTAAACTTGATGCAGTGGAGAAGTTGGAGCCAGTGGGGCGATTTAAAGGTGGAGTCAGATTGACAGACTGAGGGTACGTCTACACTACCCACTGGATCGACAGGTAGTATCGATCTATTGGGGATTGGTTTATCGTGTCTAGTGTAGACGCGATAAAATCGATCCCTGATTGCTCTGCAGTCGACTCCGGAACTCCACCGTGGCGAGAGGCAGAAGCGTATTTGACAGCAGAGCGGCAGCGGTCGACTCACCGCTGTCCTCATGGCCAGGTAAATCAACCTAAGATATGCCGACTTCAGCTATGCTATTCGCGTAGCTGAATTTGCGTATCTTAGGTTGCGCCCCCGCCCCCCCCCCCCCCAGTGTAGACCTAACCTAAGATCAAGGAATTGGGTCTTAGCAGCTGAGTTTTGTAAGGACTCGAGGGCATGTTGGGTTAGGAAGGAGGAGTTTATTGCACTCAATGTGTCCTAATAATCATCTTTTTATACTAGGCATGGAAAAAGAGGCAAAACTGATTAAAATAACCTTTAGATTTGCAATATGCAGAAATTCCCCTGTGTGTTGGGTTCTGCCTTCCTATTGGTACTAGATTTATGGGAAGAAGGTGAGATTTTATTGTTTGCATCTCAGATTTAATCATGGCTGGGTGACAGCAAATAAAGCATGTCCCACAAAAAGTTGTGCTAGAAACATTGCCAATGAGAATTCCAGCTACTCTCAGATGTTAGAAAAATATATATCGCCTTTCAGGTTTAAATCACTGGAAGCTGCAGTTTTAGTCTGGATTTCCTCTCAGATCCCTTGGTTTTATTGATAGACACCCAATGGAAAAATTCTGAGATTACCAAGACTGTGGTCTGGAGCTTTGCTGAAGAGTTTAGCCACAATTCGTCCCACTTCTTGGTAACAACAACAGACGTCTGACTGTTGCAATGTGCTTTTATTGTAAGTCATGGCTGAATTTAGCTCTGCCTTATTTGTTCTAGTTGCCATGAGACATTACGATGTGGATGATAAAGTAATTTGCTATTTTTAAAATCTGCAATAAAGATGAGATTCCCCCCCTCCCCCTGCCAACCTCAAAGTGTTGCTGCTTTTAAACAATCTAAGTAAAGTATTGTTCTGGGTTACAAAGATGAGAGCTGACACTGATGAGGTAGGAAGTCTAATCACTTGTCATTTAACTCACAGCACCCCGTCCCCCACCAGGGCCAGAGTGTTTTATGGTTTGGACCTACTTTATCTATACAGTCACATGAAGGACCCTATGTGTGCTGTGTTAGGAAACTGTAAGATAATGCCTGGTAAGGTCGTGTGATCCTTATTATGCCAAATCTTTTAAAGCAAGGCTTCTACACAATCAGGGGTGCGATTGTTTTGGATGGACCTGAATGGCTTATGGCAGTGTCTTTAGAGATCTAGAAGCTGTGTGGTTCTGGCTGAAGAAGAAAGGACCCAAGGGGATTATTGTATGACAAGAGACTTAACAAAAATGGGGACTACAGAGATGACAGGCAGTTATTGTTATTAATTGTCATGTCCAAGGACCAATGAAGAGCAGAGACCCTTTGTGGTAGGCATTGTACAAACCCTGAGTAGCAGACAGGAGGTTACAATCTAAAGACAGATGGTGTGTGGGGAGGGAAGGGGAGGAGCGCACAAGCAGCATGAACAGTGCGATGGCAGCACACGGTATGTTGGTTCCACAGGTTTTTTGGGTGGGATTAGTTAGGAGGGAATAAGCTCAATGGAAAGAAAAGGGAAGGGAGGGGGCATTGACGGGAAGGAGTGAGGGGGACAGGGCAGGTGAGAGGAGGATAAGAGGGGTAGGTATGGAGTGAGACTGTGAGGGAGAAGGAGGATGGGGAGGGAGAGGGTTGGAGGAAACAGCCAATTGGCACAGGGTAGAGAAAGTCCAGTCAGAACAGTAGCAAAGTCCCTGAATGTCTGAAGGGCCTTGCATTGCTGCTTCTGCAACTGTTCCTACCAGCTGGAGTGTCTGCCTCCCTCCTCTCAGCGATTTTCCCCCCAAGACTGCATGGAGGGAGGGGTGCGGAGGAAAGGCACCACCCTAGAATGGGTTGGGTCTATCCAGCACAGTTCTGGGTCAGGGAGAGAGGGAGTCTTGAGGGCAGGGGAGGGGTGAGAAGTGGTAAATAATAAAGAGGACAGGTCACTGATTCAGAGCAATCTGGATCACTTGATAAACTGGGCACAAGCAAACAATATGTGCTTTAATCCAGCTAACTGTAAATGTATACATTTAGGAACAAAGAATGTAGGCCATACATACAAGATGGTGGGCTCTGTCCTGGGATGCAATGACTCAGAAAAAGATTTGGGGGCTGTGGTGGATAATCAGCTGAAAAAATGAGCTCCCAGTGAGACGCTGGGTCCAAAAGAGCTAATGTGATCCTTGAGTGTATAAAGAGGGAAATATCCAGTAGGAGTAGGGAAGTTATATTAAGTCTGTATTTGGCACTGGTGAGACTGCTGTTGGAATACTGTACTGCATCCAGTTCTGGAGTCCACAATTTAAGAAGGCTGTTGATAAATTGGAGAGGATTCAGAGAAGAGCTGTGAGAATGATTAATAGTGATACACTCAAAGAGCTCAATCTATTTATCTTAACAAAGAGAAGGTTAAGGGGTCTAAAGTATCTACATGGGAAACAAATATTTAATAATGGGCTCTTCAATCTAGCAGAGAAAGATATAACAATCCAATAGCTAGAAGCTGAAGCAAACAAATTCAGACTGGAAATAAGGCATTGATTTTTAACAGTGCAGGTAATTAACCATTGGAACAATTTAACAGGGATCATGGTGGATTCTCCATTACTGACCATTTTTAAATCAAGGTTGAATGTTTTTCTAAAAGATCTGCTCTAGGAATTATTCTGGGGCAGCTCTCTGGCCTGTGTTATACAGGAGGTCAGACTAGATGATCACAATGGTCCCTTCTGGCCTTGGAATCTATGAATCTATAAAGTCCCTTTGGAAGATTTCTGAAGCGCTTGTGATATTGAGTGGGAGGGGGGAAAAAGCAATCTCTTCTGTCTGGTGTTATAAAATAGTCAGCTTGTTACTTTGAGGGTGAAGCAGAATTCACCAGTATCCATTATCTGCTTCTAGTGAAACTAATATGGTTGCACCAAAGGTTATATTCTTCTTCTTTTTTGGGGGGGGGGGGGAGGAATAACATCACTCTAATCTGCCTCTTTGACCATTGAGGAAGATTCCCCCATTCATCCATAGTGGTGGCAGCCACATTGCAGAATAATAATTTCCATTAATTGTTGAAACAGAGCACCTTACTGTAGACTCTTTATTCTGCTATTGCAATGCTACATCTACATGCAGCGACAATCGTTTTCCAATAATCATTTGTGTGAGCTTCTGAGGGGATGGCATCAGTAAGGAGCCCCAACATTCTTTCCTGGCAGAAACTGTAGGGGAGTTTGTCTTGATTGCGTCTGATAATTTTATAGAAGGTAAAGAGAAAGGAGTGTGCGCTTTGAGCTCCAGAATGGACAGTGATTTACATGCTTGAAATTATTGGTTTAGACAGGTATTTGATGGATAATATTTGGAAAGGGATTCCCTCTATTCATAGGTGATGGAGCAAGGAGTGCTGGGGGTGCTGCTGCACCTCCTGGCTTGAAGTGGTTTCCATCATATACAGGATTTACAGTTTGGATCAGTGACTCTCAGCACTCCCACTATACAAATTGTTCCAGCACCCCTGCATATATATTTAACCTACCCTCAGTCAATCCTTCCAAAAGCAGCAAAGAGTCCTGTGGCACCTTATAGACTAACAGACGTTTTGGAGCATGAGCTTTCGTGGGTGAATACCCACTTCATCGGATGCATGACATGCATCTGACGAAGTGGGTATTCACCCATGAAAGCTCATGCTCCAAAACGTCTGTTAGTCTATAAGGTGCCACAGGACTCTTTGCTGCTTTTACAGATCCAGAGTAACACAGTAACCCCTCTGATACTTGAATCCTTCCAAAGGAATTGGTGATCAAAACATATTTACAGGTGAGATTGGCTCACATTCTCTCTCGATATAAGAAGTTGTCAATTATTTTTTGATATCCACTATTGAAAAGTTGAGGCGTGGGGGAGGGAGACAGCTCCTAATATAACTGTCTGAATGGGCTGCTTCTGCGAAAGGCATCAGCTGTAAATTTAGCAATTGTTTACAGATTGTTGGCAGGCATCAGGATACATATCAGCTCGGAGTAAGTGAGTTGCAGGGATGACATATAGTGGGTTCTCGTACTAACTAAAGGGCAGATGGTAACCTCAGCTGCATGATACATGCCAACACCTATCTCAGAATGTAAAAAACCTCCTATTCTGTTTCTATGTATTTAGTCTGGATTTGCTTGTGCCAGAGAATGAGTAGCAGACATTTTATATTCTGCAAGAAACTGTAAGTCAATTTTAGTACCCGTGGCAGGATGGTAGCATTGGAGATTGACATTTTCTGCTAGGCCAAAAAGTAAGTACAAAATGGGCAATGGCAGTAAAAGCTTCCTCATGCCGCTGCCCCAATCTGCCTCCACTCTGACTTCCTGGGACCCCTCCTCCCCCATAGAAAGATAGACCAGTCTCTAAACGCATTCAGTACTTGGTTTCTCTGCTGGGCTTTCCAACAAAGGTGCGAATCACTGTCAGCTGTCATGGTGGTTTTTTATTATTTGATCTGTGTGCTAGCAACTAGACTAAGACGAGAAAAACTTGATTCGTATAGACCACCGAATAATCCCTGGAGTAATAGACATGCTAGTGTCCTGCCAAAGTGAACTGGTTCAACAAGGAGAATGCTGTGATTTTTGGCAAGTAGACATGACTGGAACAGGTATTGTACAGAGTTGTAATACACTTAACCTGTCCTGAAATTAAGCTTTCCCCTCTTCATTCTCCAGGAATTTGCAGATATACTTTATGCTGAATACTTGCCTTAGGGGTTTTTTTGTTTTGTTTTGTTTTGTTTTTGAATTGGGACTGGACCTGCCTTTATCCAGAAACTGCTGCTGCTTTTGTTGGTATATGCGAAAATGTGTATTTCGTGAACAGGGACCCAAGGGATCCAACCACTACTTAACAGTGTCAATAAAATGCTTCAAATGTGCTCCCAAAATGTTACAAAACAGAAATATCTGTTTTCCTTCATTACATATTGAATGTATGGAAGATGTATTCTGGACAATGAGAATAATATAAATAAACTAATTACAGACAGAACACTTTAATGGGGTGGTTATTTAATGATTTTTATAAACAACCAAAAAACTTTATTAGCTGGAAAAACAAAATTAGAATCATCTGCAGGCTTCCACAGTAATTCATTTAATTTCCTGTTTTCTATGTTGTTTGACTTCTGTAGCATGATGGTTAAAAGGGGCGGGAAAAGCATCAACTGCTTCTCTTTGAAGATGGTACAGGAAACTCAGGAAACTTAAATTTCAAAGATTTGCGAGTTTATAGGAGGAATGTATTTTACAAAGTCTATGTACATTCCAAATAATGAACTGACTTTCGATAGAACTGTGCAGACCAGCAACATCCATCTGTTTTAGAAAAGAAAGCATAATGTTCTTTCCATATGTTAAAGGCCAGAACAAAGGATATGTAATATGGTTGTGTAATAGTGTCAGAAAATAAGCTTCTGCCATCCCTAATATACCAAAAATATAGTATCCCTGTCCCTCATTTTATGCCACTGTAGGCATCAGATCACTGCAGCCTAATTCTTCCCTGTGATGGTACCGCATCTCTTTTAAAAAAAAATCTGAGGCCTAGACCTATTCTCATTCTTGGAAAAACAAGTATAGCTGGCAGGAAACAGTGGGATCATTCTGTAAAATATCCAGCCTTGCCCCCTCTAGAACGGGTAAGGAGTTTAACTTGGAACCCTCAGATCTGCCACACATCTCTGCTGTCTGTTTGGAAACTCTGTGCCTCCATACTGTTTCTTGGGCCTCAGAGGCTTCTCCCTTGTTAACGTGGCACTGATGGAGTTGCACTCCCAAACCTTCTCTTCTTGATGACAGCTGCCTCCAGATTCCCCCAAAGTAAGGGTCAACAGCACAACGTGACTCTGTATAAAAGCCAATACAGATTGATGCTGTGTTTATAAAAGTAGATTCCACACTAATGTTGGGAAGTGTGGAGTGAGATGATGGTGTACTTAATACACTTAGCATCATGCACTCTCCTCTCCCACTCACTGTCTCCCTTAACACATACAGATTCCTGACCCTATGGAGGCACTCCACAGAATCCAAGGACATGAGTATGGTGTTATGGAGGTAACACACGATCCTTCTCTTCATGGACAGCAGGTGATCCACATCCAAAGGTTTCCCTGTGTACATACCTCCCTGGGGGACTTCTAGATAGGAAATAAGGCATGCATATGGTTCAAATGTCACAGGAATGCCTTAGCTTTGCTGAACAATGTTAAAAATGTGCACCCTACTTCTAGCCTGAATTCATCTAGCTTCAACTTCCAGCCACTGGATCTTGTCTTGCCATATCTTTGTCTACTAGATTGAAGAGCATATTTTCCAATCCTTTAATCATTCTCAGGCCTCTTCTCTGAATCCTCTCCACTTTATCACCATCCTTCTTGAATTGTAGTCACCAGACCAGGACACAGTATTCTAGTAGTGGTCACAACACTGCCAAATACAGAGGTAATATAATCTCCCTCCTCCTACTTGATATTCCCCTCTTTACACACCCAAGGTATTAGTTCTTTTGGCCACAGCATCACTCTGGAAGAACCTGAGGGGAGACCTGATAACAGTAATCAAATATGTTAAGTGCTGTAACAAAGAGGATGCTGATCAGTTGTTCTCCACGATCACTGAAGGTACAACAAGCAATGATGGGCTTAATCTGCAGCAAGGGAGATTTAGAGTAGATATTAGGAAAAGCTTTCTACCTATAATGCTAGTTAAGCTCTGGAATAGGCTTCCAAGAGAGGTTGTGGAATCCCCATCTCTGGAAGTTTAAAAGACTATGTTAGACAAATTCCTGTCAGGGATGGTCCACTAGGCTTAGGGTCCTGCCTTGGCACATGGGGCTGGACTAAATAACTTCTTAAGGTCCCTTCCAGCCCTACATTTCTCTGATTCTATGTTCTCTCCAATTTGTTCTGGGGACTCAGGGTTTATTAGGTGCTCATCATCCGTGAACCATCATCATAGTTGGTTTATTTCTTTCAGAAAGCTGATAGCCCTTTTTGTGTCTCAAATGATTCCACGAGTATATTGCACAATATAAGCCAATCAAAGCTGAAATAACATATATATTTTTTGCTTGTTTTTAATCAATAAGTGTTGGTGATACTATTCATAATGTATGCAAAATTCTGAAATAATGTTATATTATAGCATTGGGTTTTTAGTAAAAGGGTTAAAACTGTGTTGGTGTTTATTATAAACCTGGTTTTCAGATTTTTTTTTTTTTAAAAATAAACTAGCCATTTTAATTTAGCTTGTGCGGGACGGGATGTCAAATTTTGGCAGTAAGTTCTCAGCTTTGAAGTTAATTTCCATCTTAAATAATAGCTTATATTGATTAACCTGACATTTTCATTATATAGACTTTCAAACCATTTATTGGCTATCTTTTGGTAATACGGGTCTCGTTTTTAAAAGTTCTTAGGGGAACGTTTGCAATATATCGCACAGGGATTTTACCTTTAAGATCATCAGGGGCTATGTAGCTAAATTCTATACAAGGCTTTGAAAATGCCCTCCTTATTCTTTATTGTGAGCTATTAAAAAGCAGCTAAAGCAGCTGAGAAATTTGACTTTAGAAAGCTTCACAGCAGGCACTATTCATAACATTTTTATTGTTGTCACTAACAACCTCGGTTATGTAGTGTGATAAAATGGTAATGATTTGAATGGAAGTACCACAGACTATTCTTAATAGCAAAATCTACAGGCACATTTCCAATGAGATTAAAGGGAACTATTAATTTCTCAGTGGGAAGATGGGAAATGTTCTTCAAGCACTTTTGTGTTTAAATATTGAACCATATACGATACTCTTGTTGCTATTCTCTGTTTGTATTGTTGTAGCACCTAAAGACCCCATTTGGTATAGGCCTAAGAAAAGCAAAGGGTATTATTAAACACCATATTTGGTTGAAGTCTGTGATTTCTTTGAGTCCATTTTTCTTGTATTTTGTACAGAAATGATGGAATATCTGCTTAAGAGTATGATGTACAAATACCAACGAATTAGGCATATAGACAAATGGATAAGAAAGGCAAAAAGATGACTTCTATAGAAATGTGTCTCCTCCATTCCCAGCAGACATAAGTTCAATCAGTAATAACACGGTGTTAAGTGACCTGGATTTTAAATGATATATTAGGGTACAGCTACGGTGTGTTGAGAGATGTGGGTGGAGAATGAGGACAAGCTCATCCAAAACAAGCAAATGGAACAGATTTCTCAATGAAAACCTCAGATAGCCTGAAGTCTTTGGCAACATTACATGGATAACCTTTGCTGCTTAAGAACAAGCTGTACTTCTACAGTTTTTCCAGGGTATCATATAACCATACACTGGACAGGTTATGAGCAGACAGATTTGCTGAGATTTGCTGAGGCCAATGCATAGAAAATCCTGCTCCCCCTACCATTCAGATTACTATTAAGTGCTATTACTGGAAAAGCCTTCCTCTCCCACACTAGCAGGGTCACAGGAGTGTGGTTAGAGTGGAGCGGGGGAAATAGCAAGTGAAACAAAGTGTTCTTTTGAGGGATGGGGTTGCAATACAAGAACTAGGGGTCACCAAATGAAATTAATAGGCAGCAGGTTTAAAACAAATAAAAGGAAGTTCTTCTTCACACAGCGCACAGTCAACTTGTGGAACTCCTTACCTGAGGAGGTTGTGAAGGCTAGGACTATAACAATGTTTAAAAGGGGACTGGATAAATTCATGGTGGCTAAGTCCATAAATGGCTATTAGCCAGGATGGGTAAGAATGGTGTCCCTAGCCTCTGTTCGTCAGAGGACGGAGATGGATGGCAGGAGAGAGATCACTTGATCATTGCCTGTTAGGTTCACTCCCTCAGGGGCACCTGGCATTGGCTACTGTCGGTAGACAGATACTGGGCTAGATGGACCTTTGGTCTGACCCGGTACGGCCTTTCTTATGTTCTTATGTTTTGTCACCAACTCCAGGAGGGAGAGGTACTGTCATGTAAGGACGCTGGCTGCCTTCTGATTTTTGGTGGAGAATTTACAATGTGCAATCTGCATTGCAATCAGAGTTGTGATTGCAGCACATGTAGATGAAACCAAGCTAGCTAACTTGAATACTGATAGCAGTGAAGCTGTGTCAGCCCAGGCTTCAGCATAGGCTGTTCCAGCCCTCTGGGGACCCTGGTTTATTATTTGGGTTGCTAGTCTGCGCTCAAGTCCATACTGCTGAGACTTCACTGCTATTAATACGTGAGCTGGCTGTATCGAAAGCTCACTCAGGTATGTCTACACATGCTGCAATTACACCTCCTGATTACACTATAGACATCATCATCATCGGCGATCGCTCAATTTGATCTACCACAGATTTACATATGGGTCCTGAGATGACTCAGGAGTCCGATCCTGGAACCACAGATCTGCCTGCAGTAGGTACCTACCTACCTACCGTAGACATACCTTAGTCAGAACACCTGAGGCTACATTATTATTATTTATTGCAGTTATGCCTAGGTTGGGGGTCCATTGTGCAGGGCACTGTACAAAAACAGTCCCTGGGAGCTTAGCTCCTGACCCTGTTCCATTGACGTCAGTGGGAATTTTGCCTTTGATGTCAGTGGTAGGTGGTAGGTCAGACACTAACACTATAAATTCTTGTATATCCTTCCTAACACACCGCTAGAGCAACGCTGCACTGCATGGTCTTGATCTCGGTTAGGTGGAGAAGGATCTGTGATCAGAAGAGCCAGTAGCTGGTGCAAGGCAAAACAACCAGGTAGGGGACAAGACAGACAGTGGATCTAAGGGCACGTCTACACTGGCAGAGTTACATCCCTGGCAGTTACAGCGCCACTCAGAGAGCACTGAAGGGAAACCACTGTTGTGTGTTCACACCGTCAGCTGCCTGCGCACTAGCATGTTCACACTTGCGGCACTTGCAGCAGTATTTGGAGTGGTGGACTCTGGGCAGCTATCCCACAGAGCATCTCTTCCTCTTCTGCCACTGAGAGTTGTGGGAAGGTGGAGGGGGTTGCGGGGCATCCTGGGTCCCGTCCCAATGCCCTGTAATGCATTGCTTTGCATCCCGGCAATCCCTGTGCTTCTGTCCGCATTTGGCGCCATCTTTCAACAGTTTGTGTACTGTGCGCTCTGCCTCTTTGGGCTGCAGGAATGGATCCCGCACTGTTGACCAGTATGCTGCTCGCTCTGATCAACACGTCACGAGTGACAGTGGAGTTATGCCTTAAACTACAAAGGCAAGAGGAATGCGACACTGATCTTGCCACGCGTACTAGCTACGACACGAGATTGCTTGTGGAATTCATGGAGCTGCTGACCACAGTGGGATGCCCCTTTTGGGCTCAGGAAACAAGCAGTGAGTGGTGTGATCACATCATCATGCATGTCTGGGCTGATGATCAGTGGCTGCAGAACTTTTGGATGAGGAAATCCACATTCATGGGACTGTGTGATAAGTTCGCCCCAGACCTGTGGCACAAGGAAACAAGAATGAGAGCTTTCCTGCCATTGGAGAAGTGTGTGGAGATTACACAGTGGAAGCTGGCTACTCCAGAGTGCCACTGATCAGTTGCTAACTATTTTGGAGTGGGAAAATTAATCGTTGGACGCATGTTGATGGAAGTGTGCAGGGCCATTAATCACATCCTACTCTGAAAGACTGTGACTCTGGGCAACGTGTGTGACACTGTGGATGGCTTTGCATAAATGGGCTTCCCGAACTCTGGAGGGGCGATAGATGGCACACGTATTCCAATTCTTGCACCAGACCACGTAGCCACCGAGTACATTAATCTGAAGAGGTATTTCTCAATGGTTCTCCAGGTGCTTGTGGATCACCGTGGGTGTTTCATGGACATTAATGCCGAGTGGTCCGGAAAGGTGCATGACACCCGCATCTTTTGGAACACTGGCCTGTTCAGGAAGCTGCAAGCAGGGACTTTCTTCCCGGGCCAGAAGATCACCATAGGGGAAGTCAAAATGCCCATTGTGATTCTGGGAGACCCTGCCTACCCCTTAATGCCATGGCTTATGAAGCCATACACGGGGCACCTTGGCAGCAGCAAGGAGCAGTTCAACAACAGTCTGAGCAAATGCAGAATGACTGAGTGTGCTTTTGGCTATTTAAAGGCTTGCTGGTGCTGCCTATATGGGAGGCTGGATCTAGCCTATGACAATATTTCTTTGCTTATAGCCACATTCTGTACGCCCCATAATATTTGTGAAGAGAAGGGTGAAAGCTTCACTCAGGGCTGGACAGCTGAGGCTCAGCTCCTGGAGGCTGAGTTTGAACAGCCAGAGACCTGTGCCATTAGAGGGCCACAGCATGGGGCCATAAGGATCAGGGATGCCTTGAGGCAGCAATTTGAAGCCGAAAGCCACTAATATTTGTTGCTATGCTCAGGAGTGCAGTGCTTGTAATGCTAAGAGGTGATTGTGATTGGTGCAGACGATGCACTAGGAAGGTTTAAGAAAATTGCCTGTTGCTTTGCAGGGCTCTGTTGTTTGCCTTCAAACCAACACAATTATTTTATTAAAAAACAACTCGAGGAGAGAGACAAACAAAAAGCACATCAGCACTGAGGGGGATGGGGGAAGGGAGGATCCTGGGAGGAGGTGGGATGCCGGGACAGTTAAAGATTTGTGTATGCCCGGTATCATATGCAACCTTGTCCTTTGGAGTACAGTGCAGCGGGTACTGTACTTCAGCAGGGCTAAACTGTAGAGGGATGGGTGTTGAGTGCAGTGGGTACTGGGAGTCCGCAGTGCTGGAATGTGATGGGGGAAGAGTGGAATGCTGCGGGTACAGACTGGAGCCAGGAGGTTGATAAAAAATGTGGTGGTGGTGGGCAGGGGCATTGCGCAGAGCCACCTGTCCGCCCCTGAGCCAAGGAGCTGGAGGGACATGCTGCTCACTTCAGAGAGCCACCCAACATAAGCGCCACCCGCTGGAGTCCACACCCCTTCTCCCCCCCTTCCTGTCATCCCAATCCCCTGCCCCAGCCCTGACCCCCCCCCCGCACGCCAAACCCCTTGGCACCAAACCTGAGCCCCCTCCTGCACCTCAGAGCCCACACCCCCCAGCTGAAGCCCTCATCACCTCCTGCACTCTAACCCCCTGCCCCAGCCCTGAACTCCCTACCCCACTCCGAACCCCTCAGCCCCAGACCGAAGCCCCTTCCTGCACCCCAAACCTCTCAGCCCCAGCCTGGACCCCCTCCTACACCCCAACCCCCTGCTCTAGCCCAAAGCCCCCTCCTGCACCCTGAACCCCTAATTTCTGGCCCCACTCTGGAACCCGCAGCCCCAACCAGAGCCCTCACTCCCTCCCGCACTCAGCCCCCTGCCCCAGCCTGGTGAAAGTGAGTAAGGGTGGGGTAGAGTGAGTGACAAAGGGAGCGGGGATGGAGTGAATGGGGGCAGGGGCCTCAGGGAAGGGGTGGGGCTAGGCAGGGCATGTGTGTTTGGTTTTGTGCGATTAGAAAGTGGGCAATCCTACCTATAGGATCTGCTGCTGCAGAGCCCATCTTTTGTGTGGAAGCTCATGCTTTGCCAACAGAGGCTACTCCAGTCTTTAGACTCCACAGAGCAGCTCCATTGCCAATCCCTGACCTGGGCAAAGAATACTTCCTTCTCCTTATCCCAGTGGGGCTCCCCAGTACCCAGCTGCGTTATTTAGCCTGGGGGAAAGTGTGTATCTAGCTAGGTGCAGATAGGTACCCCAGTTTGCATTTGTATGTTTGTTCTTAGGTGGTTCCTGTACTTTTGAGTCCAGGAACTACACTTCCTACGGGGGGAGAGGAGTAGAGAGAAGGGAAAGAGGGGACACCATTAAATTAGGCTTGAATAAAGACTGGGAGTGGATAGGTCATTACACAAACTCAAAACTATTTCCGATGCTAAATTTCCCCCCTACTGTTACTCACACCTTCCTGTCAACTGTTTGAAATGGACCATCCTGATTATCACTACACGTGTTTTTTTTCTCCTGCTGCTAATAGCCCACCTTAATTGATTTGTCTTGTTAGAGTTGGTATGGCAATCCCCATCTTTTCATGTTCTCTTATATATAATCTCCCTACTGTATTTTCCACTCTGTGCATCTGATGAAGTGGGTTTTAGCCCACGAAAGCTTATGCCCAAATAAATGTGTTAGTCTCTAAGGTGCCACGAGTACTTCTAGTAGAGTAGGGCTACCTGAGGATCACCATAAGTGATTTACACTCAGTTGTCCACTTGTCTTGTACTGCTGTCTAGGCCACATACAGGCTCCCTAAGGCTGTGTTGCTCCCTTAGTTAATAAATACATACTAGTTCTATTTGAACTGCTTTTTGTAGAGAGCCGTTAGAGTTTCAGACCACTGGTGTTTCAGCTAAACTATGAAAAAGTGTATCAGCTGTATCTGAGATTATAAAGCTCTACTCATGTCAATATTATCATCATCACTTTGTGTTGTGATCCTGTTAGCTCTCACAAATTAAGCAGGGTGAGGCGAGGAGACTACTTGGATGGGAGACTGCTAAGGAATACACACGTGCTGCAAGCAATGGTGGTGTTGACTGAGTAGGTGGAACTGAGTGGGCTCAGAACAAGCATGACAGCATGGTGCTAGGAGGAGAACGTACTGCTGCTGGAGGTGCCCTCTTCCAAATAAGACATAAAACTCTGGTCCTGAATGCCTGCAATAAGTCTCTCGTGCTAAATATTTATATGGCTGACATCACTGTAGTATTTAAGCATCTATCACAGATGTCTTTTTGTGAGAGAGTTAAGTTTGATTGAATGGCTAGAGTCCAATTTAGGTAGCTACAACGAACCTCTTTAAATGCTTCATGCAGTTTCAGTTGACTGTGGGAGTGTTCTCCATTTTCTGTCGTAAACTATGTAGATTGTTACTCTGCATTGTTTAATAGTTCCTGCATTTCACCCCAATGAGTGATGAAGCAATACTTTGTAGAGTACATTTGGCTCCAATGCACTAAATAAATTAAAGTTATTATCTTTGCTACAGGTAAAGGGTGGGGGGCGGGTGGGAATTTAAATGCTGAACAGATCCATCTTGAAGGGAGCACTCCAGTTAAAACAGGTGAAAAGCTAGAAAATGTCTGATTTGTGCCTGTTGTCATACACTGGAAAACATGTGCTCCTGCTGGAAAGCCATGGCAATACTCATGTTATTGCTACTGATTTCTTTAATTTTTCAAAAATGAAATGAGTTTTCTGATATATCCTATGCTGACCTGCCAGACAGTCATGATAGTCTAGATATCAAAAGACATGAGACGGCCTTATTTCACTGAAAATAATCTATTCCTGGAACATGTAAATGGCATCAATCTATTAAAGGCTAGTGTTCTCAACCACAGCTACTGTGGCTCTCTGCTTTTCCACTCCTCCAGTAACCAGCTAGACCACAGCCCAGGGGCTTAGGTTTCCTGCTAATCCTGAACAGGTTGGATTCCATCCGAACTCCCTTATTTTCCAAATGCAACTTTTTCCTTCTCCTACATTCCAGCTGTTGGCACCTATTTGCCACCCTCTGGTCAAAACACAGATTGTCTCTCTCCTCCAACTTTTCACAACACTCAATGACATCAGCTTGGCTGTGTGTACTTTGTGATCTAGATTCTTGAGACCTGGCATTGTCTTACCTAGTTTATTCTACAAATAAGCGGTTATGTGGAATAACACACTAGAGGTACATTTCTGAGCTGACTTAAAAGTTGCTTCAAAATGTGCTGTGTGTGTTCTGATAATGTGTTGCTTTCACTTAGGGCATCTTTAGAAATCCAGAGGGGTGCTTCAGTCCTGCTGTGTATAATTTCAGAATCCAGTGCTGTCATTTAGAAGAAAATGCCCAGTTTGCTGTATAATCTGTGCACCATATTTCACTGATTTTCACCAAATGTTGAAAACTGGGGGAGTGTTCACACAAGGTTTTCCTGACAGTTCAGAGCCTTGCCTCCTTTGTCCAATTGCTCCTGCACACCCCTGTCTGACGAGTGACACTGGGAATGTTTCTTTTGAGGGTTATTTTTTTAAGCCATGAATTTGAGCAGAGGTTGAATAGGACATTGCTGCTGCCAGAAAGCTTTCAGGGAAATCAGTGAAGTGAGATAAAGTGCAACATACCACAGGAATACTCTCAGGAGCGGTTCATGCCCCACCATGACCCTCTTCAGCCTTCTCCCCACATCACTCCATCTGGGAACATGGTTTGACTCCCCTGTGGAATAGGCTGTAGGCCCTGCCCCAGGAGGGTCACCTGGGAAGAGGTCTTTTTGTGTGTCTACTCTGTCTAGCCACTAGTATTCACACACCTGCCTTGCCCCTAGCAGTGTGGTTTCCTTCAAGTAGCACTACTAGAGATGGCCCACCTTGCTGCAGGTGACACCTGGAACTCCCCCCCCCCCGCCCTCGTCCCCATAAAGCTTTGTAGAAAAGTTTATCCAGACTGAGGTTGTAGTATCTTTTCCAGGAACCTCTATGACAATAGTTCTGTAAAGCCCTGCAGGTCTAGAAGCCAGGCTTATGGAGCAGTCAGGCGGCTGACAGCTCCATGATGCCAGAGAGCAGCAGCTGTAACCAGCTTGTGTGCCATTGCCCATCACCTGCTGTGGCTACAGACCATGGGAAGTCCCACCTCAAGGGGTCTGATAGGCAGAAGGCTCATGGCTCCCCACCATATAGGGACATTCCAGGAAGTGTCTAAACAACAGGGTGGATCTCCTGTCATTGCCATTATAATTTCTGCTCCTGAACTTCTGGCTTTTACCTCAGCTTTATTTGGTCTTTGCCTCCTGACCTGGACCCTGAAACCTAACTCAGACTCTGATGCTTAGTATTGACCCTGACATGGAACCTGACTACAAACTCCTCCCCCTGCTCCTCGTCTCAGATTTGACCTAGCTCTGACTCTTGGTCCAGACTGCCCTTGTTAGGAGCCTGACAGTAGAAGTAGATTATATACAGCTTCTGTGGTCCCTCTCACTCAGCAGCCCGCCTGCTCAACCCCCCCCCCCCCAACTGCAGACCCAGTACTTGGAGAACCTTCAACAGTGTTCAGAGGAATGGGGGCGATCTGGGTATGGAGATACCTTTCTGCAGTGGATCTGGGGGAGGACAGTCCTATCCACTATTAGGCTAGAGATTCACCTCATCTCAGACAGAAAAGGTCCAAGAAAGAGTTCTCTGAGCACGGCTATTCCAGTTAGACATAGACATAGACTTTAAGGTCAGAAGGGACCATTATGATCATCTAGTCTGACCTCCTGCACAATGCAGGCCAGTTCTGCCATTCCTGTTTGGATGGACCCTGGAAGTTGTTGAATATGTCTCTGTGGAAAGCTGCCTCTGTACATGGCTGGAAAGCACACTTGGTGCTATACTTTTAATCATCCTGATCCCCTCTGCACTCAGTCACAAACACGGCTGTGAAATAGGTTAGTGTTTGTTGGGGACTGGCATGTAACCGTGCACACCTGCTGGGGCTGTTACGCCATCTGTGCTGAAACACCCTATATGGGAGACTAAAAAGCTCTCAAAGGGCCTGAATGGTCAGTCCAGACATGTCTGGATGTTTACCCTAAACTTATGCAAATCCAAACCCTTCTAGGGTTTAATCCTTTCCTTCTTGGCAACTCTCCTGACTGTTCCCCATTGCACTGCATCTTCAGCCATCTTCTCAAACAGCTGCTGTGATGGTCCCATGAACTGAACCCAGAATGTCCCAGTAGTTAGGGTGCCCACCTTTTCAAAAGGCAAAAGCGAGACATACGCAGGGGCCCTGCCCCTCCATAGCCAAGCCCCCTGCTCCTCTTTCCCGTGAGGCCTCATCCCCTGGCCAGGCCGGAAGCTGGAGCCAGGCCATGTAAGAGCCACCCAAAGAGTCCAGGCTGCTATGATGACCCAGAACCCTCTATCTGCCCTGAATGGGGGGCTGGGGTGCACAAAAGCAGCCCCAGCCCGTGTCCCTGCCCCCTTCCCCCGCCTCCCCAGGGCCTGCTGCCCAAGGCAGGTGGAGGGTCCGGGATTCCCCACAGCAGCCCAGGCTCCCTGGGTGGCTCTTACCATGACCTGGCTCTGGCTTCTGGCTTGCCCAGGGAGGGGGGGCTTGGGGATAAGAGGAGGAACAGGGGTGGGGCCTCATGGCAAAGGGTGGGGGCTAAGGCCCACTTCAGCCTCCGCCCCCCCAGCAAGAGGCTGGCACTGCCCCTCAGCCTCAGGCAGGTGTGCAGTAGCACCGCAAGGACCCCAGGACAAATGCAGACCCTGAGTCATTCAGCCCAGGATTGGGACTTGAACTCCACATTTTGGGCCTGGCCTGTCCAATTTTGGACGAGTGGTCACCGTACCAGAAATGCATTGACCCAGCTTGTTAACTATACATTCTCCATAGTGCACTAGCAGAAGGGTGTCTTTCTGTCTAGCAGAAGAATGTAGTAATCAGTGCACAGCAAATGCTTGTCTAAAACTGTCATTAGTGAATGAAAGAATCTGCTTTAAGGAGCCACTTCTCTTTTCTGCTTTAATGTGTTTTGCATGTGTGTTACTGACGTGTTTTAACTGACTCAAGTTTAAAGATGTTGTAACAATTAAAGAAAATGGAAGTGTGATCACCCTTGTAGCTTCTGGTTGCACAGTTTGCAAAACATTCTATTTTCTCTGGATTCAGTTTGTGCCCTGGGAAAACACTAGGAACAGATAATTTATTATCTGAATTGTACAAGCAGTTCAAACAGGGATAGGCGCCCCATGTGCTGCAAATGTTATAGAGGTTAAGTGTAATTAACTCCCTCCAGAGTCACTAAAGAACTACCCTAATGATGTTAGTGGTGAAGTCAGGGAAGCAGCCTAAGAAAAGATAGTTTTATAAGCACATTTCACTATTCAACACAGCCCTTGAGATCATTGCTAAAAAGCTGACATAGGGATTAGAGAGTCTTACCTCCAGAACACTTTGATCTTTGTTCCAAGGATACTTATCAATATTAGTAACCACTTGAAAACCAGTGGGAGGCTTTGGTTTCAGTTCCCTCTGCTGATGGAAAAGGTCTCTGAGGTAGTTTCTGGACATGACTACATCCATCCTGGAGAAAAATCAGGCCAGTACGCTTGGCGTTCATATATATGTATGTTTTTAACATTAGTCTATTGGCAAACTGGGAGGAATAATGAGGAGACTTTTTTCTGCGCTGCAAATATTTTGTGGCACCAAGCAAAGAGATCTGTTTCCTCATACAATATTCTTGCTTGTGAGCAGTGTCTTTTTAATACTGATGAGCCCTACTCTGATTAGGCCTCATGAAGCTCAACTTTCACCTGCTGACCAAGACATTATAGGAATGATATTGTTCACAATTTTTAACGCTTAGGGTTTGACTTTTATAAGGCAACCTAGGATCATATCACTGCTCTGACCAAGCCTGCAAAGCAAGCCAATGACAATGTAATTCTTTGCACTGTGGTTACCTGACTTCTAGGAAAATATGTCAGATGAGTTCAGATTTTTCCTAGTCCTAGCAAAGCTGTACAATGGCAAAGAGAGACTTTTCTATAGCATTGTGATCCCTCCTCCTCCATTAAATTTATTATCTCTGCCCAGAATGAGACCCCTTGGAACTGATATAATCTTTCTCATGGATGCAATCTCCTTACCATATCTTCCTGTTGATATCTAACACGTGATGTCCAAAAGTGATTAATGGCTTAGGAAGTCTGAGTTGAGATATCCGAAAGGAGTCTGATTGTCAAAAGAGGCCGATCACCTGACTCTTCAAAATCAAGCTACATTAAGGTTTCAAGTTAGGCACTCAAAAATGAAGTAATCAAAAATTACTAGTTATTTTTGAAAATGTAGGTATGACCTATTTTTCATTAGCCTACAGGAAAAATACTGTCCAGAATGGAGAGGAAGAGATTTGATGTTAAATGAATGCTGCTAACTAAATTCACCAACCTAGAGTTATAAAAATTAGAGACTCGGAGATGATTTATGGGGCTGGTCTATGGATATATCATGTTATGCCACATATCCTGAATTAAGCTGCAGGTTTGTTCAATACTTGTTTACAGAACCTCTGGACAACATTTAGGTCATACCAGAATTACTGGCATTAGTGATTCAGCATTTGTTTGGAGTCAAGACTGGAGCAATGTAACCGCATGGTGCCACCAGGCAGTGGGATATTGGAGGTGCTGTTTTACCTATGAAACATAAAACTAAGGTCTGGTTCAACTGGAGTCACTAATGGTTACATGGCAGCCTGGATTGCCTCACTGTTTCTGAAGGAGGCTAGAAGCAAGGAGGATTTTAGTTCTCTGGGGGCTGAGTTCACCTTTAATTGCAGTGGAGATTTTTCTTATTACTTCTCCTGGTGGTATAGCCCATGCTGGCCCATTGCTATTTTTGAGATCCAGTTGATGACTAATAGTATATTTGCTCATCCTGGTTATTTTAGCTGGACCACTGTTATAATTTGGTATTTTGTTGTACTTAAAGGGGTCTCTCTCATTCCTTAACTCTTTCTTATATTTCTTAACCTCTCAAAGGCCACTGAGAAATTATCACAAGCATATTAAACACACTCCTCTTCCCCTGCCCCCAATAAAAAACACTTGCCTAATACTGCTTTCCTCTGGAGAGCCATGGGGAGCAACGGTAGCCATATAAATTTGAAAATGTCAGAATCTGACCAAAGGGTGAAATCCTAGCTCCAATGAAGTCAGTGGGAGTTTTGCCATTGACTTCAATAAACGCAGAATTTCACCCTAGAATTCTAACATACAAGAAACGGTTGAAAGAACATTAAGCATAGTGTAATTGAGAATCAGTCTCATGGGGTCTGAAGTACAGGTGCAGAATTGGAGTGTAAATGCACTTTGTGCTACCATTGTAAGAGACAGCAGTTGTTCCATGGAAAAATCACAATAATGAGAACTTTAAGGCATTTTTTTGTTTGAGGCTTACTGACAATTCTGAAACTAATTATCATGACAATACACCTTCAGAGTTGGAGCTTCCCCAAGAACTGCCCTCCTCCCTCCTCCTACATTTTTCAAAATACCGAGTCTCAACCTGACTTGCTCCATTCTTCAATAACATGCAGAATTTTAGTGCTTTCCTTTTTGTCTGCTTTGGATAAATAAAGAGTTATACCAGAAATTTGGAAGTGAGAAGAAAAAAAAATGTATTCCCTGACATTACTGAAGCAGTGCAGGCACAGCATAAACATAATTAAGAGTTTGATTTTTCTCAGAATGACAACTTCACTTTGTTTTTTGTAAAACTGTATCACAACTGAAGAGAAGAAATACATTTTCTTAAAATGATGCCAAACTGTTAGTAACAAAATAATTAAAAAGTTAAAAGGGGGCTTAATGACAACACCTTGAGTGGTGATAATCTCAATGCTGCTGTAGCTAAATCCTTATATGATTGTTTGGTTTCAGTGTGAGAATATTCTTTTTGAGGCTGCTCAGGATATTTCTCCCTGTTGTACATTCTGAAACAACCTCAAGCCATTACTTTAAAATGTGTTCTCTGCTTGCTGAAGTATCTACATGGTGGCTCTTCTGAGAACATAATCCACATTTTATTCTCCCTTTTGTATGACCCGAAGGTCATTGTTTTTATCAACAAGTATTTTTTCCCATTAGTGGTGAAGTATTTGAGAAAATGAAAATAAAGGTGTTTAAAGAAACAAATCAAAAGACTCATGGTCCTGTCTCTAAAAGTTGGGCTGGTAGTGTCAGTGTGCTGGCCCTATTCCAGTGCAAGAGTTACATTTGGCATGACTAAATCAGCCCTTCACTTTTAGGTCCTGTTTCCAAAAAGCACCGCTAGTTAGGGCAGCTCTTAAATACATGCTTAAGTTTTTCCTGATTCCAAGCCATGGTAAGGTACACTATCCTTCTCAGGTCTTGTCTCACTCTTTTGTGGAGTGGTAAAATGTGCTATAAAACAGCTCCTGTGCTGCCCACACAGGTCACTGCAGTTCTATGGTGGGTAAAGTGCTCCCATTTTTATTTGTATTACTGGAGCACCGAGGAGCCCTAGTCACAGACCAGGGCCCCACTGTGCTAGGCGCTGTACAAAATCAGAACAAAAAGATGCTCCCTGCCTCAAGGAGTGTACAATTTAAGTATAAGACAAGAGATAACAGATGGATACAGACACATGGGAGAGTACAAGTAAACAATGAGACAGTATTGGTTTATGTAGATTAAACAGCACTTTGGGCTCCAATGAAATAAAAAGCATTGCCTTTGAAAGTCTGCCTCATGCCATGGTGAACATAAGCCTGGCAAGGACAGAATTGAGCCTCTGAAAAAAATCTAACCCTGCCCAGGTTTTTTTAACCTACAGTTCTTAGTTGTGTTTAGAATTAACCAGAAGGCACAAATGTTTGCTCCTTGTCTGCGTTTGTGTTAAAAGCAGGTGTTAAAACACAACTGGAAATTGTAGTATATACAAGTCCTTAAATGGAGGCTATGTTATAGGGATAATAAATAGCCTAAGTTACAAACTGTAATATCCATTTGGGAACTGGGAAGAGCCTGACTAAGGTGAAAGGCTCTATAATCTCTTATCAGCAGGTCAAGCCATTCAGTCTCCACAAAGCAATTATTTTTAGTTAGCAAAACACTGACACAAAACTGAATATGTCAGGAAAAGTAAAGTACATGGAAAAAAATTAGTTGATTAGAATTCATGTTTTATATATCAGCAGTTGTGGTTAGAAGAAATGAGTCTGTCTAGATCCATTTGTTTCCAGAATGTGTCCATGGTGTATATTCAGTTACTTAAGTTTGTAGAAGTATCTCAGACCAGACCCTGGAGAGTCTGGTGTGTGTGGTAAGCCTAGGATTAAAGGAGATGTTACTAAAGCTGAAAATACTCCAAAAAATATTATTAAAGTCTCAGACAACAGCCCCTTGGGACACTATCAGACAGACTAAAACAGAATGGAAAAAAATGTAATTATACATAAGAACCACCAGCTAGTTACTTAACAGAAATCACATGGTCTGTATCCTGTGGGTAACATTTCAGCTGCTCCACTTACACTTCAGTGAGCATAACCTATTATAATTTCATTCACATGCTTTTTTGAAGAAGGCTGGTAGGTTTCTGAAAGATAAACATCCAATTTACTCTTCCCCACTCCCAACATATCCTTCCCCCTATGCCTATGTATTATTTTAATAATGTTTTGACAGAGGATAAGATGCAATGAAATAGTGCATTGTGAAGAACTGTCAAACACCCTTTATGAAGTTGATAAATCAGAGAACGGATGTAATTTTGGCATTTATTTTTCCTTTTGCAAAATGTTGTTACAATATGGAGTTCAGCCACATTTCAAAGAAGTAAGACTTTTTGTTTACTAGAAATCTTCTATTGGTAGAAAAGAAGAGCATCTCTAAATTGATGTCCCACTTACGTCATGCTTTGCCAGGTATAAGAAGCCACTAGAACTGCAGGAAATTTGGATGTCATATAGGCAAGCTAGAGTGTCGGTAGTGGAAAACAGTTGGTACAGAAGCAGGCAAAGAATTTCTACCAATCTATGCTACTAGTGCAAAGGAGGCAAAGAGATCGTACGTCTCCTCTTCCTCAGAAATAGCAGCGTCATGCCCTCCAGAGGTTTTCCAGACTGTAAATCACTTCATAAACTCAGTCTGCCTCAACTCAGCCCTGGAAACCAGCCCCTCATTTCATGAGATCACCCACCTACATGATGGCTTTATGAGTCACCTGGAACACAATACCCTGCTTCCAAGAATTTGGCCTGTTTACACAAGAAGCAATCATAGCAGCACCGACAGAAATCAAGGCCATACATGGGACTGACTCCTGACCTTAGTAAAAAAAAACAAAACAAAAAACAAAACAACCCACACCTGGGACATCTAATATCAGATTGTAAAACCTCCTTTAAGAAATCTGCCACCCATCCTAAAGCAAAATACCTTCCAGTTCAAAAGAAAGCATTACTCAGTGCTAGACTCCTCACAAACTGCTCCTTAGTTCTCACCTCCCATTGCTGAACAAACTGAGAAGTGAGCAGAGTCTCCAACAGCACCTATCAGTCACCAATATCCTGGATGCCTCTCAGTCAAGCTTCAAACTAGACCCTGGTTCAGAGACAACACTTGTTGCTATGGTGGATGACTAGCTCCTGTATGTGCACAAGGAAAACACATCCATAATCATCTTGCTCAGTCTTCGATATACTATTCAACAGCCCTATGAAGCTGTTGGGAGAGCTGCAGTGAGAACACAGGCTGAAGTGCTAGCTGCACATAGAAGACACCCACCTCTACACATCCTTTATGTAAAACTTAAACAGCACCACTTCACAGCCTTCAGAGTCCCTAGCTGAAATCCGCTCTTGGATGAAGAGCAGGTAGCTCTTCATCCAAGCTGAATTGGTGGAAGACTGAGGTGATGCTACTGGCAGGAAAATGGAAGACCTTCAGAAAACTTGCCACCTCTTAACATCCCACACAACCAAGGGACTTTGCCCTCAGACTTAGGCCATGTCTACACTACCAAAAGTTATGTTGACACCAAAAAGTTGACATGTTAAAAATTGCAAATTCGTGTTCACACTTGTTCCCTCTATTGGCAGATCACATCCACAGTGGGGGCACTATCATCGACTGTGTGAGCAATGCACTGTGGGTACCTATCCCACAGTCCTTCTGTTGCTAGGTGTTGTGGGACGACGAAGCAGATCGCGGTTCATCTTGAGACAGTGCTAAATATCCCGTGATGAATTGATTTCTGTCCCAGCACTCTATGGGCTTCCGGATTTCTCTCTCAGCATATTTTCAATGGCCCGTCTTTGCTGTGCACCCCAGCATCTTTGTGAGAAGGGATGGCTCCCACACTGCTTTCCTATGCTCTGTCATGACAACATCATGGCTGGCAGTTCAGTTAATCATGAAGTTCCTAACTGAAGAAGACTCACAGGTGCCAGATATTGTGCATGATATGGATAGGGGCAACTTTAGATTGCTTTTGGCATTCACAGAGCAGCTGCATAGGGTAGACTGTTGCTTTTGGGCTCGTGAAACAAGCACTGAGTGGTGGGAGCATATCGTCATGCAGGTTTGGGATGACGAGCAGTGGCTACAGAACTTTTGGATGCAGAAGTCACCTTCCTGGAACTGTGCACAGAGCTTGCCCCAGACCTGCGGCGCAAGGACACCAGAATGAGAACTACCCTCTCAGTAGAGAAGCATGTGGTAATCGCTGTGTGGAAGCTGGTGACTCCAGACTGCTACTGGTTGGTTGCGAATCAAATTTAGAGTGGGGAAGTTGGCCATTAGGGCATTAATGCAGAGCAATAAATCACATCCTGCTACAAAGGACCATGACTCTGGGAAATATGCATGAAATAGCAGATGGCTTTGCAGAAATGGGTTTCCCTAACTGTGGAAGGGCGATAAATGACACACATATTACAATCTGGCACCAGACCACCTTAGACTCATAGACTCATAGACTTTAAGGTCAGAAGGGACCATTATGATCATCTAGTCTGACGTCCTGCGCAATGCAGGCCACAGAATCCCACCCATCCACTTCTATAACAAACCCCTAGCCTATGTCTGAGTTATCGAAGTCCCCAAATTGTGGTTTGAAGACCTCAAGCTGCAGAGAATCCTCCAGAAAGTGACCCATGCCCCATGCTGCAGAGGAAGGCAAAAAACCTCCAGGGCCTCTGCCAATCTGCCCTGGAGGAAAATTCCTTCCCGACCCCAAATATGGCGATCAGTTAAACCCTGAGCATGTGGGCAAGACTCACCAGCCAGCACCCAGGAAAGAATTCTCTGTAGTAACTCAGATCCCAACCCATCTAACATCCCATCCCAGACCACTGGGCGTACCTTGTGACAGAGTACATCAGTAGGAAGGGGTACTTCTCCATGGTGTTGCAGGCACTTGTGGATCACTCTGGGTATTTCACTGACATCAACGTGGGGTGGTCTGGAAAGGTGCATGACGCACGCATCTTCAGGAACACCAGCCTGTACAGAAAGCTGTAAGCAAGGACTTTCTTTCCTAACCAGAAGATTACAGTGGGGGGTGTTGAAATGCCCATAATGATCCTGGGGGACCCTGCGTCCCCCTTACAGCCATGGTTCATGAAACCTTACATGGGACACCTGGACAGCAGTAAGGAATGGTTCAACAACAGGCTCAATGGGTGCTAGATGACAGCTGAATGTGCCTTTGGCAGATTAAAGGTGCGCTGACGATGCCTTTGTGGCAGGTTGGACTTCACTGGGGACAATATTCCTATGGTCATAGCTGAGTGCTGTACATTGCATAACCTCTTTGCTGCTAAGGATGAAAGGTTTGCTCAGGATGGAGTGCTAAGGCAGACCGCTTGGCCACTGATTTTGAGCAGCCAGATACCAGGGCTGTCAGAGGAGCACATTAAAGTTTTTAGCGCTTGTTGCAATTAGTCTCACTGTAAGCGTCTAAGCCTAAACCTGCTCTGTATTGAGTCCAGCCTTTATGATAAAGGGCTCAATACTGCAGCATGCTCAGCACTTCTGTGAGAAGTGTCAGTGAGTGTTGAGAGAATTCAGCACTTCACAGGAGTTGCTTAGCACCTTGCAGGATTGTGATCTACAGCCCCAATTCAGCAAAGCACTTAGCCACAGGCTTAGCTTTTAAGTACATGTTTAAGTGCTTTGATAAACTGGGGTCTACATTAGTACATTCTAAATCTAAGATGTCATTAAGTAATATGTCTTAGACAAGGCCAGTGTGTTTAACAGCTCTTTCAATAGTTTAGATCAGCAAAGAGTAGTTGATCTACAGCAACAAGGTTTTAAATATATAATAGAAAAAAAAGCTATTGATATTATGTATGAGAAATACCATTGTAAATGGTTTCCACTGGAATGCCAAAAATAATAGTAACGTTGAGTAAGAGAGGTACATATTTTGAGAGTCTGAAAAACTATTTTAACCAGAAATCAAATAATTTGAGTGGTTTTCTTAATACCATTCTAAGCCATTTTGGCATATGTGCTGTAACTTTATAAAAATGCAATTATTTATAAGAACATGCTCTATTCCACTAAGATTTTCAGCAAAAATAAATAAAGACCATTTTAAAAGTTAGCCTTTGAAGCCTTAAATAGAGCACATTTACAGCAGCTCATTCTTTATACTTCTCATCTTATTTCTTTAGGATATTACAGATGTCCCTGCAACTAGAACAGAGAAAGTTACAGAAAAGTTTGTTTTATTTTTGTTTTTTTGTTTTAAAAAGGACCTATATGCACAAGCCATATTTAAACACTTGATATCCACACCAAACTGTATACCTTAGCTCACACAGAACTGCATTGTGACTTCACAGGGCCACCCATTTTCATTCTCCAACCGAGCCTGAGGCAGTTACTGAATGACACAACCGATTCATCAAGCTCTGCGCCCACCACCTACGTGTAGTGCACACAATCTGATGTCTGTCTTCATACCAGAGGTTAAGATTTCCACCTAAAGTTTATTTTTACATTTGAGTTACATTGCTTAAATATTGGTCTGCACAAAAGATTTAACAACAATTGGCCACTGACCGGGTGAGTAGTCACTAAATACAAACCCTTAATATTAATATTAACTAATTGGTAAATGAAGACTAAATGGGGCTTGATTCCAGTCTGGCCAAAGGGGTTCCAACAACAAACAGTACTCAGATTTAATCAGATTGGAGGAGTCTTGATAATGTGTATATTTAATATAAAAATTTAATTATTTGAAAAAGCTTATAATTTAAATTTAAACAAAATCTATAACGTAATATACAAATCCACCTATCGTGATCCCTCTTATTCTACCAAATGCCAATTAAGTTTCCCTTTCATTACTCTGTAGAAGTGTTTCATAGATCATATGCAACCCTTCCATAGGAAACTTTGCCTCAAACACAAACTTTTAGTTCTGGATAAGAAGTGCTTTAAAAACCCCTTTAATCTCACAGCAAGAGATCAACTATTTTACAAAATAAGCTTTTAAAGGGCAAACATACATATTCACAAAACAGACTAATCAAGTTATACTTTTCTTCACAATTACGTTTGTTAAATTATGAAAGAACTTTGGAGAAATTATGCAACATGATCTCATTCTAAATCTCGTCAAGATGCAGACAATAAAAAATTTCAAAACATTTGACAACCCTAGGGATGTACATGAAAGTTATTTTATTCAATTATTGTGTGTGGTTTCAGTACGTCTCAAATTGCTAAAACATTCTAGAAGTAGCATGTAACAAAGTTTATTTCCACGTGTCCACTGGAGACCCAACATTTTATTTATAAATAACAAGATATGTTAAAGTTAAGATTACATTCCTTGCTGATAAAGTAAAGTACAGTATTTACACAATCCACAGTCTTGTCTGTATAAATAGTTTATCTACATATATTGAACATTGGAAATAGTTGAGAGGAAAAATGTCAAGAGACTTCTTAGTTTGACTTGGCAAATAAAGTTAGTAGTAATCTTGCACATATACCCGTCTGCATCATCTCTCTCTCAGATTAAATCTTTAATTAACACTTGACAAAAAGCAGCTCCCATTTTGGCTGAGCATTTTTAGTAATCTGATGATATCATTAATAAAGCATCTGTCGACATATCAAAATTTCAGAATGATCTGGATTTCTAAAACTGACAGTGCTGCTAAGAGGAAACATAATTACACGTGCATCTCTTTTAACAATTCAATGAAGAATTTGCAGTGTGACACTCTCAAGGACTTGATCAAGGAATAAGATTAGATAGCTTTTGTTTTCGTTTTTGGGTGAATTATAGTGCTTATAAAAGTGAGACACTGATGACTTGTTAGAGACAGGCCAGCAGTATAAAGTAGAAAGGCCTGTGCAAGCTTCTTCACACAACCCTAACCAATGCACTTCAGTCCAGACCAGCTAGTCTGGTCTTTTGCCTTTGTTGAACAAACACTGCCAATCTTTCTATACTATAGTTTGTGCTGTGATTTTGCAGCATGGCTATCCAGTAGGCTGATGAAACTTGTTTGACTAAGGCCAGATCTCAATAAAGATTCAGAGGTGATGTTCTAGTACATTTGGTCACTGTGCCTCCTAGCAGTGCAACGTGACTTTTAAAATATACATACTCTTAAAACATAAGCCATCCACAATACATTATTTGTGAAAGCACATTAACAAATGGCCAACATCCCTCATTGCTTTTCAGTTCTTGTCTGCCATCAAAGATAGTCTTTCATTGCTTTCCCATTTTAGAACAGAATTTGGTAATCTGCTAAAATCTAGAAAAATGCTAGAAGTGATGATTAAGTAGCTAAACTAGTGTATAGCAACCTGGTCAACCTATAACATGGTTACAGTAAAACCAAAAATCTTAAAAGTAAAATGAAATCTTAGTCAACAAATGTGCTAGCCTAAAAGGCAGAAATCTCCAGAAGTTAAGGCAATTTCATACAGTACATTGTTTAAGGATTCACTCTATCCTCAACTTAGTGTTAGTTCTCTGGACTATACATTTTCCTATAGGAATAGACAGCATGGGATGTTTTATACCATATTAAGTGATTCATCCCCTTGTCAGACCACATTTATGTAAAGAATTACTGCAAAGTTCAGATTACTTGAAGTAAAACACACGTACATGGCAACACAGGCTGTCAGGGAGACAAGCGATTCAATGAACTGCTTTCATCTCCTGCTGCACTAAGTTTGAGTGTTGTCAGCTTCCGAGGGGGATGTTGAGGACTCTTACGAAGGTTGTCGTCCATCTACAGGAAAGAAAATGGAAGCTGAATCTGGCATACAGAAGAACACAGATGCATGCCAAGAGCCTGCATACTGGGTTTCAGTCATGAAGGTTTGTGTGAGTGGTCTCACCCTGCTATTTCTGCTCTCAGCCCTGGTCATAAAGGATGCTTTGGTTCCTCTCTCATCCCTAAACTCCTACTTGTGCTGAGATAGCTATTTATATCATGACAGATAAGAGGTGGGACAGTTATGTGGGCTCTTCCTTGAATCATCTAACTGGGAGCATTGAGGGAATGCTGTGGCTCACCTTCTCCAAGGAAGTAGCTAAGTTTTATGACAGCCAAATTCTGTTGGATCAAAAGTCATACAGCTGCCAAATTCAACTGGCGCATTAACCTGCTCAGCACCTGAAGCAGCATTCAGCATCTTGCAGAAGTGTATTCTTTAACTTCAGAAGTGCTGCAGAGCAGTTGGAGGAATTTCAATTAGCTAATGATTTATAAAATATATTCCTAAAAGAGCATGATAAGAACTTTTCAAAGACATATTAAAAGCAATCTCTGAATAAAAGGATTTTAACTTCCCAGAAGAAATAAATGGAATTTGAAACACTCCACATAGAACAGTGCATAAAGTTCAGCAAATATGCTACAATCAATACCTAATGCAGGAAATTCTCCACATTATTTATGAACAAACCATTTGATACACTGACATTTTTCTCTGAATGTTATTTTCAGTCACATCTGGGTAGCATTTTTTAGTGAATTAATATGCTTGGTGTCCTCAAATATTTTCCCCAGTAATTTAGTTCTTATGAAAGGTTCTGACAGACAGCCTTGGAAACAAGTGCCCTTTACCAAGTACAGGACAGACTGGGGAACTTCTGACTGACCCATTAACTAAAAAAACAAAAACTCAACAAGCATTAGAAGGAACAAATGTGGGATTAAAAATACAGGGTGAGTAGGGGAAAGAAGGAATGTTCCTAGACAGGGGATGACAAGTCGTTACATAGAAGACTCTTTGGGTCTTCAAACCAAAAGGAAAGGGCTTAAATGGATGTCCATACGGAGCAAGTTCCACATCTTAGAGGACACCATGAAAAAACTTTGTCAGTTGCCGATTTTACTGGTGATAACAGAAACCATAACAAAAGGGGTAGTGTCAGACTGCAGCAGATTTGATGATGTGGATGGACATCTCTAGATTGCTAAGACTATTCACATAAGGCCCTGAACAGTTACATGGGAAGGACTTTTGGTCTCTAGTTCAGATGGATTATCTGAACTGCAGGCCTGACAGTGAAAAGCTGCCTCTCTCATTACCAATTCCTTATTCAGGGAGAAGTCTGGATTATTCATAGGGACATGGTTAACCAAATTCTGCTGGTTAACAGCATTTATTCAAAAGAAAACTGCTGACATACGTTTGGAAGATGACAAGATTTGAAGCAGGGATTGTGTATTTTACATGTGTGTATAGTGACTAACACAATGGGGCCTTGACCCAGGAATGAGGCCTGCAGGTGCTACTGCATCACAAATAATACATACTCCTATTAATATGTTGTGTTATCCTTCAACATTTGAACACACAGTATTTCCTTTGTCAACAGTACTGATTTGAATACAATGAAACAGTTACTTCGGAAGAACAAGAATTTGTTACTGGTTTATTTTGAATTACGACATTATGTTCATGTTTTTCTATGTAAATTGCCTTAGCAAAGAAACAAGGAAAGAAAGAATTTGCATTGTAAAGTTACAATGATTATTTAGGGCAAGACTACACTACAAAATTAAGTCAACCTAATTTACATCGACATACAGCCACCACAGTAATTGAATTGGTTTTACACAGCCACACTGTGCTCCTTGTGTCAGCGGTGCATGTCGTCAGTTGGAGCACTTGCACCACTTTAACTGTCAGTGTGGGGCATTGTGGGACAGCATCTGAAAGGCAGCAACAGTCGACGTATGCACTAGCACTGTGTCGACCTAACTACATCGATTTAAGTGCTACACCTCTCGCAGAGGTGGAGTTAGGAAGTCGGTGTAATGAGTGAGTTACATCGGTGGGAGCTACATTTTAGTGTAGATGCTTACAGAGTTAGGTCAACATAAGCTACCTTACATCGACATAACTCTGAAATGTAGACCAGGCCCCAATATGCAAGAATAGCTGGGAACAACAATGAAGTCACAAGAACTAATGGAAAATAAAGACTGAAGAAAAATAACCTTTTCAATCAAGTTGGATTCCTTATTTACAAGTTGTGTGAGTTTCTGTAGATTTGCATCTACCGTATCCTGTCCAGATGGAGAGAAGCCTAAAGCATCAAAGCAGAAAAGATGAAGATTGAAATGAAATTTAGAGGAGCTTCACAATTCTCTTGCAAAGCTTTTTTGGACAAAAAGATCATGCAGTTTTTCACCCCATAAACAGGTCTTTATTAAAGAAACACTTTGTATTGCAGACAATGTTGTAGCCTTTTGTTTCCAAAATGAAATCCTGAACCTGAACTCCTATGTAGATATAGATATACCCTGCTAATTATTGACATGCTTTAAAGGAAAGAATTAAGTGGTTCTCAACCCTTTAAAAACCATGTCCTCATGTTACAATAACAAAAGAAAGTTTCAGGATCCCCCCTTAACTCAAAAAAAATTGTGATTCTTCTTCTCACTCCATCTAGCCATAAAGAAGACAGAAGGGCCATTTGCACAGAAGTTTGACAGCAAAGTTAAAGTCATAAGCAAGATTTGCAATAGTCAAATACTTAGGGCTTGTCTTCACTACCGTGCTGCTGCATTGACGCAGCGGCACCAATGTAGCATGTCTGGTGAAGATTCATTACATCGACAGGAGAGCACTGTCCCATCGACATAATTACTCAACTCAACAAGAGGAAGAAGCTATGCCAGTGGGAGAGCGTCTCCCGCCAACATACTGCGGTGTAAACACCGCTTTAAGTCGATGTAAGTTATGTCGCTCAGGGGGGGCAGTTTTTTCACACTCCTGAGTGACGTAACTTACATTAAATTAAGCAGTAGTGTAGACCAGTGGTTCTCAACCATGGGTCCAGGGACTCCTGGGGGGCCAAGAGCAGGTTTCAGGGGGGGCCGCCAAGCAGGGCCAGTATTAGACTCACTGGGGCCTGGAGTAGAAAGCCAAAGCCCCACTGCATGGGGCTAAAGCCCAGGGCCCTGAGTCACACCAGCCAGGGATGAAGTCGAATTTGAGCAATGTACCTTTGGTGGCGCCCCTGTGGTGTGGGGCCCCAGACAATTGCCCTGGTTGCTACCCCCTAACACCGGTCCTGACTTTACATGCAGAAAACCAGTTATTGTGGCACAGGTGGGCTGTGGAGTTTTTATAGCATGTTGGGGTGGAGGGGAGGGCCTCAAAAAGAAAAATGTTGAGAACCCCTAGTGTAGACAAGCCCTTAGTCTTTAAAATGCAATGCTAATCTTAACTTGTCCAAAGTGGCTGAGAAGTTATGAACTCACCTCTTTTCCTTTCCCCATCCCAAGTCATTAGATATTTTATGTAGGATTTCCAGACTGACTAGACAAGATTATTCTTGTACAACTGACATTGGTAACCCTTTATCTACTGTAATGCAAGAGTACCCGTTTCCTTCCCAGATATATTCCATGCCTTCTATCCCTTCCCTCAGCCTTCCAAAGAAAGGGAAACCTCCCCCACAACACACACATCTAACACTATATCAGCTGGCAAATCAGAAGAGGTAATATCAGTCTGGCTTTTTGAGTTTTTGTCAGTACTGTGTTTATATCTACATCCTAACATGAAATGCTGATGTACTGATGCCTCAGGTTGGGTCATCTTCAGGACTGAACCTGGGATCTCTGGATCTAAAAGCATGAAACTCTACTGCTTGAGTTAAAGGACCAGATCCATTGGCAGTCGCAAATGGGAAGCAGTAGCAAACACAAACTCTCACATGATCCCGTCACTAGAGAAGGGATAAAGACCAACACTATGGGTCTTGGTGTCGCTTACACTGGTAGGTTGTTTTCTAGAAAAGGAAAAGAAATCTGACTGTGAAGGGGCAGATTCTAAATACAGGAGGAAAAATTGGTAAATAAGGTCCAAGTGTTGTCATCCTTTATTAAGCAAAACCTCCCCCGATGTTAATGGGAGAACTGCGCAATTTAAGGACCACCAAATTTGGCCATATAGACTTAAGTTATCTTCTTAACCCAAAGGAGATGTCTATTTAGGCTGCAGGAACAAAGATGAAGAAGAGGAACAATCCAGTTTCTCAGTTTCATACATCAGAATAACAAATGTAGATTTGTTCCCATTTCCAAATACACCTCTACCTCAATATAACGCGACCTGATATAACACAAATTCAGATATAACGCGGTAAAGCAGTGCTCTGGGCGGGCGGGGCTGCACACTCCAGTGGATCAAAGCAAGTTCGATACAATGCGGTTTCACCTATAACGCGGTAAGATTTTTTGGCTCCTGAGGACAGCATTATATCAAGGTAGAGGTGTAATATACGATAAGAGAAAGGGACAGGAGAAGCTACTTAAAAATGTTAAACAAATGCTGTTGTCACTCCACTGTTCAAAAGCATTACTTTATCCTACTATACAACTTGAGAACTGATCATGACTCAATTTCTTCTCCACGACCTCAACATGAAAAGCCACAGGCCAAAGTTGTAGCTTTGTAACTGACTAATATAGTTTCAATTTGGCATCCAATGGAAAGAAGCATCCTTCTTTTGAATATAGTATACATGTTGAAGAAGAAAAACAAACATGACTTACCTGTAATGTTAAGTCTAAAGTAGCCACTCAGGATGTCATCACAGAAGCGACACAGGTTGGAAAGCTGTTTCAAGTGCTCTTGTAATTGGACTCTAGGGAAGTGCACTTTATAAAGAGGTGCGAGAAAACCAAATACAAAGGCATCTAAGGTTGTAGGCCTATAGAGAATGTAAAAACAGACAAAACATTAACAATGCAGTACTCCATAAACCACTTTCTGAGCACACACCAAACAAATGCAAAGCACAATTTAACCAATTATTCTGGGACTCCATCACACCATCAGCTGGGTGCACATCTACTGACTTTAGAGCTTCTGAATTTGAGAGGGCCCTACAAGCTCAAGCAGCATAATTTCAGAATTAAAATTCAGCCCTGCTTCCATGTAGGTGTTCAAGTCACATTACAAACCATTTCTTACACCACCTCTGGAACAGTGTGGTCTCCTGTGCAGAGATCAACTGAACAAACTTTATGCAGGGAAACAGAATCCGCTCACAGGCCACAAAGCACTAGTACATCCAGCACTACAGCCCATAAATAGAAGTAGGCAGCAGTTGACTAAGTGTGGAGGGATCACTGCATCAATTTAGATAACTACCACACCTTTGCCCCTCCCTTTTCCTGATTCAAAATCACCCAGACCTACTTTGGAGAGAGCTGCTGAGCTAGCACACTTGGGATGTCCACCTGCACAGTAGACCTCCTGTGGGTACATTGTATATAGGGCCTTCCACACCTGGGGATTGAGGCAGCATGTGGTAGCCAAAATTGGGAGTTTGCTACAGTTAAAGTGGATGGGCCTGGTTTTAATTATCTTGTTCAAGCAATGGCCATCACCAGCAAAAGACATAAATAAGTGGAGAAAGCACAGAAGGTTCTAGTGAAAAATCATCATCTTTGGTTCACCAAGACCCCTGTCTGACATGAACCTCTTGTGGAGCAGCATGAGACATTCTTGCAATTAATCAATAATGTTAGAGCATGCAATATGTGAGATAACTATCAATCATAAAAAATACACTCACGTATTTCCAAAGAAAAACTGAGATGTTCCCAATCTGTTTGATAGAAGATTTAGGCACTCCTTGGCATCTCTGTATATCTAACAAGAGAAAAATTGACCTAAGAGCAATAAAAAGTGGGAAGACTAGTATGCAGAACAGCGTTTATCATTACACAACGTAAGTCTCCATTTCAGTTCTTCCCCTTGTCAGTACCAATTTGTGACCTACACTACTCATAAAGCAAAGCATACCCGTGCTTCTACTTCACTCAAACTGTAAAGTGGAGGCTCTCCCCTCGTCAGCAGGATCCTGTTAAGTGCTTCCCTGGACATCTTCCCAGGTAGATACAAACTCAATGGAAACGGAATCCTTGAAGCAAACCACGGCTTTGTCACAGTACAGTAATTTTCAGCCTCGACCCAGAATGTGTGCAGCTGTATCAACATAGTGAAGAACATGAACAAGAGTTAATAGGAATTCTAGTGAAAAGAATATGCTTCTCTTTATAAAGATTGTGTAAGGTTCTCTGTTACACAAATAATAGGAATTTTCATAGCATTAAAAAAACCAAGCAGGCTCCTTACTAAATTATATTCCCACACACAAGGCATTAAGAGACAGTTAAGGCTGTAACTATGCTCCTATTAAATTAAGACATTAGGACATTGTAGTTAATGCATAACATTCAAAGTGAAGGTTATGGTGCAGTGTTGATGTCATAGGAAAAGATTATATCACTATCACACACTATATCCTTCACTGAGAAACAAAATGAGGGAATGGGTTTGAGACAGTTACAGAACTAAGTGGGATGAGGAAGATATTGGTGTTTATTTCTCTCAGGAAGTAGATGAAAGTGAAGAGGCTAGGTTAAAATCAGCACCAGTCTGTGAGATTTGGTAGACCTGTAGTATGGTAGGTAATGGTTTCCTGTTCAAACTGGAGCCAAAGTCATACAACTCCAATATAGAGGTAATCCTAGTAGCTACAGAGTTCTACATCTTTACTGAATTTCACAGTATGCTGGTGAGGGCTTGTGGCCTATGGTAGATGTGACTGAGGTATGGAGGCTACTGGTGGACTGTTAGAATGTGGATATTAATAGAGTCAGAGTTAAGGTTGTTAGAGAACCTTAACTTTGAATCAGAGTAGCAGCCGTGTTAGTCTGTATCCGCAAAAAGAACAGGAGTACTTGTGGCACCTTAGAGACTAACTAATTTATTTGAGCATAAGCTTTCATGGGCTACAGCCCACTTCATCAGATACATAGAATGGAACATACAGTATACTGTTATACTAGTGCCAGTTATACTGTACCAGTGCCAGTTATACAGTTATACTGGCACTAGAAAAGGTTCAGAAAAAGGCAACTAAAATGATTAGGGGTTTGGAGAGGGTCCCATATGAGGAGAGATTAAAGAGATTAAAGAGGCTAGGAATTTTCAGCTTGGAAAAGAGGACACTAAGGTGGGATATGATAGAGGTATATAAAATTATGAGTGATGTGGAGAAAGTAGATAAGGAAAAGTTATTTACTTATTCCCATAATACAAGAACTAGGGGTCACCAAATTAATAGGCAGCAGTTTTAAAACAAATAAAAGGAAGTTCTTCTTCACACAGCGCACAGTCAACTTGTGGAACTCCTTACCTGAGGAGGTTGTGAAAGCTAGGACTATAACAGCGTTTAAAAGAGAACTGGATAAATTCATGGAGGTTAAGTCCATTAATGGCTATTAGCCACGATGGGTAAGGAATGGTGTCCCTAGACTCTGTTTGTTTGCCAGAGGGTGGAGATGGATGGCAGGAGAGAGATCACTTGATCATTGCCTGTTAGGTTCACTCCCTCTGGGGCACCTGGCATTGGCCACTATCGGTAGACAGATACTGGGCTAGATGGACCTTTGGTCTGACCCAGTATGACCGTTCTTATGTTCTTATAGTAAGGAGATATATATATACACACATACAGAGAACATGAAAAGGTGTGAGCTGCCCTACCAACTCTAAGAAGCTAATTAATTAAGAGAAAAAATTTCTGTAGTGATGATCAAGATAGCCCATTACAGACAGTTTGACAAGAAGGTGTGAAGACACTTAACATGGGGAAATAGATTCAATGTGTGTAATGGCTCAGCCATTTCCAGTCTCTAGTCAAACCTAAACTGATGGTATCTAGTTAGCATATTAGTTTAAGTTCCGCAGTTTCTCGTTGGAGTCTGTTTTTGAAGCTTTTCTGTTGCAAAATTGCCACCTTTAAGTCTGTTACTGAATGACCACAGAGGTTGAAGTGTTCTACTGGTTTTTGAATGTTATGATTCCTGATGTCAGATTTGTGTCCATTTATTCTTTTGCATTGAGACTGTCCAGTTTGGCAATTTGATAGCTGCTTTCAACTACCTTGCCCCCCCAAATTTTTGGAAGCAGTTAAAAGTACTGTCAAAATTGGGCCTAAAAAAGGAAGTAAGTTGCAGCCATAACTGTGGTGTGACTGCTACATCTCCTCAGTCAACACCAATGACCATCTCCCATAAGAATATTTTTGGAGCAATGCATGCTGCCTAACACCTTCACAGATACAAATATTTACTAATAATGTATAGCCTGCTCCATTCGGTGTCTGAAAGCGTTCATCACCCTCTCTCTGAAAACCAAGTTCCTTTAAAATGTCTCACATTAGGCACTATTTAATTATTAATCACTTTTTATCTTGACCATCATTCTATGTTTGTAGATGCTTACCACAGCAGGAAGCAGTTTTTCTTCAAGTAGTGCAATGTATGCCAGTGTGTCAGCTCCTTGTTTTGCAGATAGTTCATAATCAGCATTGTACTTCTGTCAAGTTAAAAGACACACGCACAACACACACATAGCGTCACATGAACATTCTCACACAAAAAAGAAGTCCCACAACTGGTGACTTCTGTAGAGCTAAACAGTTATTAAGCAGGTCAAGTAACCAAAATAATTTTAAGTCCTTCAATCTAAGAATAGAAAAATGTATACCTACTGAAGTTTCCTTCCTTTAATCACCCATACCCGCTACGCTAAACCTCTCCCTGCCCAACCTCTCTACTCCTTCCAGTATCCTCAGCCTCCACTGGGGAGGAAGGTCCAGAAAAATAGCCTGCCTTTAACTGCTTTCCAAGCAGCAGCAGCAGAGTAAAACAGCTGTAAAGGTATTACTTAGGTCCCAATACTGTACTGAACTCCTCCAGCAGATAGTTCTCTCAATTTTCTGTAAAGCCTCATGCACATATGGTGATGTATAAAGAATAAACCAAAACACTCTTTAATTTGTTATTTTTCAAAGTTACCGTTTTAGAAATGTAAACAGTCTGAGTGCTAAAGGTACCATAGACCAAATTCTAGACTCAATTACACCAGCATAAATTTGAGTAATTCTACTGAAGTCAACAAATCAATTCCATTTAAGTCAGCTGAGATCAGAATCTGACCCTGATGTTTAGCCTTATAGTTCACTGCACAAGTTCACTGCACAAGGAAAGAAAAGAGAAGTGGATATTTATAAACTATTCTGTACCATTCCTGGTTTCTAGAGCAGAAGTGAGAAATGTCTCAAAGAATGTAAAGCTAATTACACGCAAATTTATGCAGGTACATATTTGTTCCTTTTAAAAGGTGACCTGCAACAGATTTTTTTTTAAATGGGTCTTGTGCCCACTTTTTCAGTCTTTACATTGTATAAAGAGGATTTGGAAGTTTGTTTTGTCAAAAAGAGACAAGTTTAGACATATTGGGAGCGTTAATGCTTTTCTTCCCAGTTTTTGTGAAAGACCTCTTGGATATCTCGGAGGATGCATATTGTTAGTTCTCACACTTTGATTGGAAAGACAGAGGTATTGAATCTCTAACCAATGTCTTTTCTCCAAGAGGTTCCTTAGTCATTGATGTCTAAAATTCTTGGGGTTAACACCTATTTAACAGTGTGATTAAAAATCCTTTCCCAGCTCCAATTCTCAGCTTTCACTCTCTTAATTCTTCTGATGTCATAATATCACTAACTTTCTAGTCATCAGAGACTCTTCCAGGCTAGACAGGAACTGAATTTCTAATGTAAAAACAAAGCAAGGGGAAAAAAGAGAGAATACCATTTTAGGCCCTCTTCCTACATTATAAAGACGGAAAAACTGTACAAACCAACTCCCACCCTTTGCAGATTACTTAACATTCTAGGTGTAGCTCACCAAAAGTAAAACTGTACATTGCCAAAATGTGCATCACTAAAAATGATTCCAGATTTTCTTTGTTTTGCTATCCAAAAAATCCCCACAGCAGATTAAAAATAATAGCGGTTTTAAAGTAAAATAAACATTTCTGTTAGAGTAATCCAGTTATGTAAAACACTTGATATAAAAATGTGATCTATAAAAACCAGCAACATTAGAAAAAGATTAGCTATTTTAACACTTAATACACAACTCAGGCTGGGTCAGCCTGCTTAATGAAACTTTTGTTGTTTGTTTTATATTTAAACCTTAGAAGGGTTAAGGTTAATCTTACTTAAACAGCTAACCATGGTCCACACTCCGCCACCCTTATTTATGCTTGAGAGGCAATTACTTATGAGTAATCAAAATGAAGTGACCTAGTGCTACTCTACGCAAGTAAGAGTTGCAGAATCGGGCTTCATGTTATTAGAAACCATCTATATGGATATTTACAGATAAATATTGAGACACAGGTAGAAATGTTACATGACAGAGGAAAAAAACAAGTTGCAAATTAAATCAAACTGAACTAAACCCAACACTTCTCTTTAGCAAGTTAGAAACCCACCTGTTTTCTTAAGAAGTTTAGTATTTTTGCTGGCTGAGCAATAACTGTGTCTTCTGATATCAACACTGGCACATCTCCTAAGAAGTGAGAATTATACTGTCAATAGAATTTACACCGGACACTTTCAGTCTAATTTGAAATGGGCCCTAATCCAACAAACACTGATGCAAGTGTTTAGCTTTACATAACAAAGAACTTCATTAAAGTTGTGTGTGTGTTTGCACAATCAGGGCCATAGCTAGCACAAAAAAGAATCCAAACAAAGACAGGACCACATCACAGTCAGACTGAAGTCAACGGCATATGCTGGGTGCTTGGCACTTTTGAAAAGCAGGCTACTTCTTTAGGTACCTAACTGTAGATTCCTATTTGAAAATTTCAGCCTGTAAACCTACAACTTGTACACACAACTAGTCTGTTAGCCCATTCTCTCATCTTTCTCCCCCATTTGTTTTAACCCTCAGTAATGTCTTGCCTTAAACTAGGACCACAATCTGATCTGAGCAGGCAGATCCCTGCACCCTTATGGAACCTCACTGACTTCAATGGGACTCCTCACAATGGTGTGAGGGTCCACCTGAACACACCAGATTGCAGGATAGGGGTTTAAGACTGTAAACTCTTTGGGATAGCCTACAGCAGTGGTCCCCAAACTGTGGGGTGTCCCCCCCTCAGGGGGCGTGGAGAAACATTCTGGGGGGCATGGTGAGGCCCAGGCCAGCCCCCTTGGGAGAACAGGGAGGGAAAGCCACCCAGCCCTGTTCTGCCTCCAGCTCTGCAGGTCCCAGACCTGCCCCCAGAAAAGGCCCCATCTCCCAGCCACTGCTCTGCTCTCGGCCCTGGACACAGCCCAGGCCAGCCCCCACAGGGGGCGAGGAGGGAGTGCCACACAGTTCCACTCTGGCTCTGCCCCAGCCCTGCCCCCAGCTGAGGCCCCAGCTTTGGCTTCTGGCCATGACCATGGCCTGGTCACAGCCCAACTCTCAGCCACGACTCCGCTCCCACCTGCAGCTCTGCTGCCAGCCCCAGTTCTGCTCCCAGCTGCAGCTCCAGCCCTGGTTCCCAAGGGGGTGCATACAGATTATATTTATGTGAGGGGCGGGGGGCATGACCTTAAAATGTTTGGGGACCAGTGGCCCACAGAGTCTATCTTATAGGGAAAGGAGTCCAGGAGAGCTGGCTGTATTTTAAAGAATCCTTATTGAGGTTGCAGGAACAAATCATCCCAATGTGTGGAAAGAAAAGTAAATATCGCAGGCGACCAGGTTGGCTTATCCTTGCTGATCTTAAACACAAAAAAGAAGCTTACAAGAAGTGGAAGCTTGGACAAATGACCAGAGAGGAGTATAAAAATATTGCTCAGGCATGCAGGAGTGAAATCAGGAAGTTCAAATCACACTTGGAGTTGCAGCTAGCAAGACATGTTAAGAGTAACAAGAAGGGTTTCTTCAGGTATGTTAGCAACAAGAAGAAAGTCAAGGAAAGTGTGGGCCCCTTACTGAATGAGGGAGGCAATCTAGTGACAGAAGATGTGGAAAAAGCTAATGTACTCAATCCTTTTTTTGCCTCTGTCTTCACAAACAAGGTCAGCACACAGACTGCTGCACTGGGCAGCACAACGTGGGGAGAAGGTGACCAGCCCTCTGTGAAAAAAGAAGTGGTTCGGGACTATTTAGAAAAGCTGGACGAGCACAAGTCCATGGGGCTGGAAGTACTGCATCTGGGGGTGCTAAAGGAGTTGGCGGATGTGACTGCAAAGCCATTGACCATTATCTTTGAAAATTCATGGTGATGGCGGGAGGTCCCAGATGACTGGAAAAAGGCTAATGTAGTGCCCATCTTTAAAAAAGGGAAGGAGGAGGATCCGGGGAACTACAGGCCAGTCAGCCTCACCTCAGTCCCTGGAAAAATCATGGAGCAGGTCCTCAAGGAATCAATTCTGAAGCACTTAGAGGAGAGGAAGGTGATCAGGAACAGTCAGCATGGATTCACCAAGAGCAAGTCATGCCTGACTAACCTAATTGCCTTTTATGACGACATAACTGGCTCCATGGATACGGGGAAAGCAGTGGATGTGTTATTCCTTGACTTTAGCAAAGCTTTTGATATGGTCTCCAACAGTATTCTTGCCAGCAAGTTAAAGACGTATGGGCTGGATGAATGGACTATAAGGTAGATAGAAAGCTGGCTAGATCGTCAGGCTCAACGGGTAGTGATCAATGGCTCCATGTCTAGTTGGCAGCCGGTATCAAGCGGAGTGCCCCAAGGGTCGATCGTGGGGCCGGTTTTGTTCAATAACTTCATTAATGATCTTGAGGATAGCGTGGGCTGCACCCTCAGCAAGTTTGCAGATGACACTAAACTGGGAGGAGTGGTAGATACACTGGAGGGTAGGGATAGGATACATAGGGACCTAGACAAATTAGAGGATTGGGCCAAAAGAAATCTGATGAGGTTCAACAAGGACAAGTGCAGAGTCCTGCACTTAGGACGGAAGAATCCCATGCACTGCTACAGACTAGGGACCAGATGGCTAGGTAGCAGTTCTGCAGAAAAGGACCTAGGGGTTACAGTGGACAAGAAGCTGGGTATGAGTCGACAGTGTGCCCTTGTTGCCAAGAAGGCTAACGGCATTTTGGGCTGTATAAGTACAGGCACTGCCAGCAGATTGAGGGACGTGATCATTCCCCTCTATTCGACATTGGTGAGGCCTCATCTGGAGCACTTTGTCCAGCTTTGGACCCCACACTACAAGAAGGATGTGGAAAAACTGGAAAGAGTCCAGCGAAGGGCAACAAAAATGATTAGAGGGCTGGAGCGCATGACTTATGAGGAGAGGCTGAGGGAACTGGGCTTGTTTAGTCTGCAGAAGAGAAGAATGAGGGGTGATTTGATAGCTGCTTTCAACTACCTGAAAGGGGGTTCCAGAGCGGATAGATCTAAACTGTTCTCAGTGGTACCAGATGACAGAACAAGGAGTAATGGTCTCAAGTTGCAGTGGGGGAGGTTTAGGTTGGATATTAGGTTTAGGTTGGATATTTGTCACTAGGAGGGTGGTGAAGCACTGGAATGGGTTACCTAGGGAGGTGATGGAATCTCCTTCCTTAGGGGGTTTTTAAGGTCAGGCTTGACAAAGCCCTGGCTTGGATGATTTAGTTGAGGATTGGTCCTGGTTTGAGCAGGGGGTTGGACTAGATGACCTCCTGAGGTCCCTTCTACCCCTGATATTCTATGATTCTATGATATTATATATTTGAACTGTACCTAGCACAATGGGACTAGATTTGGTTGGGTCTTTATCTGCTACCGTAATACAAGTAAATAAGACTCTTATTATTGAACCAGAGTTTTGGAGAATTAGATGAATTTAAAATGTTCTTTCCTTACACTTACTTGTTAAAAAATACAGACTTTATGAGCAAATATGTTAAATTGGTTCCTGATGTAATTCACTCAAGTCAAAGAGATATACCAGGGATGAATTCGGCCCTACAAGTCATCAGGGGCCAAGTTCTGTGTGGATATAAGTGATACACAAGCTAATCACGTGACAGGTAGAAGTGGCCAATTAGTTTAACTTGCACTGATTTGGTTTCCAGAGTTGTGCAAAAGGAATGCAATTTACATGCCAATGGCGAAGGAAATAAACTAGCAGGAGGGTCCAAAATAAAGGCCCCTCTAACATCATATCTTAAACTCACCTCTTAGTTGTATTTCTCATACACCCTCCTTTTGATCCTCCTTTGTGCAAATTCAGCATGGTTTTGCACATTCAGATTGGTGCAAATTATACTTGATGCTTACACTCATCTTCCAACCAAGTTACACCTAATTTAAAGGAACACTGGTAACTTGATAATCTAATTTCCATTTGAAAGTTCTGTGGCTACTATTCTGAATAGTAACAAATAACCTCTAGCTATACTGTGCTGAAAGATTAGAAATTTTTTATTTTTTTCTGATTCAATTTGTTTACTTTGTGTGTTTGACAAAACTATAGGTATAGTCAGTTTCAGTGTTTTGTTGATTGTCAGTTGTATCAAATTTACATAGTGATCCAGGACATGCTATTTATACCCTCCAGCTAGCACTTTACTGTCATACAATTTCCAGGCTTGATGTTGTAAACATATTTACATTCATGCTTAACTTCATTAATGTGAGTAGACCCACAGAAGTCAAATAGATTACTCGCATGTGTAAAAGTTTGGCATGTACATACAAGTGTTTGCAAGCTCAGGCCTTCATTCGTAAAATGGCTAGTGTGTCCAGGAAAAAAATTTACAAAAGCAAATACCTTTTGGAGCTCTCCATGAGTTATCAATAGCATTCACTTTCACTGGAGCACCAGAAAATCTGACATAAGCCTGCAATAAAAGTTGCATTAAAAATTCTAGTCAGCATTTCCAAAAAAACGTGATCTCTTTAAGAATTGATATCACTAAGCTAGAGCACTTATGGGTAGCCATGATGTTATTGGTACATGATCTAAACTTCATTATGCACATTCAGTGTATTTTTTAACAGATAGATGACTAACATTAACCCTTTTGTGCTAAGAGTTAGAATTTCTTGCTATAACTTGTATTTATATTAATTGCTAAAGGGTTGGTTTAGGCAGTTTCAGGCAGCGGTGGTTAGCTAGAATAATTTTTAAATGTCAGAATTTTTCTAGGAAACTATGAGGCCTTGGCTACACTGGCACTTTACAGCGCTGCAAGTTTCTCGCTCAGGGGTGTGAAAAAAACACACCCCTGAGCGCTGCAAGATACAGCGCTGTAAAGCGCCAGTGTAAACAGTGCCCCAGCGCTGGGGGTGCAGCTCCCAACGCTACAAGCTAATCCCCACGGGGAGGTGGAGTACGTGCAGCGCTGGGAGAGCTCTCTCTCAGCGCTGGCGCTGCGACCACACTCACACTTCAAAGTGCTGCTGCGGCAGCGCTCCCGCAGCAGCGCTTTGAAGTTTCGAGTGTAGCCAAGCCCTTAGGAATAATGTCCTGACAACATCAGTGCCATACTGCAAACAGATAATACAAGTATCCAAATTAACCCTATGTTGTAGAGAGACCTTGGAATTATGTGACTAGGCATTACTATGGGCTTTAGAGCAGGGGTGGCCAACCTGTGGCTGCGAAGCCACATCCGACTCTTCACAAGTTAATATGAAGCTCCTTGTATAGGCACCGACTCCGGGCCTGGAGCTACAGGTGCTAACTTTCCAATGTGCCCGGGGGTGCTCACTGCTCAACCCCTGGCTCTGTCACAGGCCCTGCCCCCACTCCACCCTTCCCGCCCCCTCCCCTGAGCCTTCCGTGTCCTCGCTCCTCCCCCTCCCTCCCAGAGCCTCCTGTACCCTGCGAAACAGCTGATCAGGAGATGCAGGGAGAGAGGGGGAGGTGCTGATCGGGCTGTCGGTGGGTGGGAGGTGCTAGGAGCTGATGTGGGGGGGGCTGCTGATGTATTACTGTATCTCTTTGGCAATGTGCATTGATAAATTCAGGCTCCTTCTTGGACTCACGCTGGCCACCCCTGCTCTAGAGACTACATGGAAAAAGACATGGCAGCAATTCACTACCTCCTGACCATGCAATCTCACCTGTGCAAGCTCAATGACTTCCGGGGAGCTCTGCGATGGTGTAAAAGTCCACCAAAGCAGATCAGATATCAGGATTAGTATTTTAGGTTGTGAACTCCTCAGACTGCCATTTAGGTTTAAAGAAATAATTTTCCGTACTGAACAATCACCAAAGTCACAGAAGTGAACAATAATGTTGCTACACTTCAATTAATGGGCTTTTTGCTCACCTCTGCCAATAGCACTTGCCAGGGAAGGCAGCATCGCTTTCCTGTAGCCTACACAGAGTCTCATGCT